>NC_053025.1:196208716-196521188 GCF_003073215.2 Triticum urartu
ACCACCGGTCATCATCGACCGGTGACGAGTTTCACGCTTCCATCAGACCACTGGGCTCCAGTCCGAACTGCATGTCACTCGCTTTTCCCCCTTGCTGAATAGGCTTCGATTCCCTGGATCCTTACATCGTAGCCCCTCAATCCAGCTCCACCTTGAACATGACTCCATGGTAGATGATCAGTCCACCCTCGCGCCCCGTCAACTTCAAGCTCCGTGTGTACATCACCTTGAATCAAACCCGCGCCATAGTCTTGTCGAAGCCACACAAGCCCTCAGCCCTGCGCCACATGTTTCCATGCCCCAGAAGTCGGTCACCATCAGCATCACGCACCTATGTTGTCGTCGCCGATCCCATCACCGTCTTCTGTACCAACTGACATGCGTCGATCCGTCAGACCATCTAGTCCAACCCAGCGAAACTTGTTCGACTGCAGACACATTCCAGACTCCTCAAGTCGTCACCGTGACCATCTCCATCCAAACGCAAATGTGTACCAACAAAGAAAAACAAAGTGAAGTCCACATAGCCTTCCCGTGTGAACACCAAATCAGATCAACAAAGCTAACTAGCTCAAACACCTGATTCATCACACGTGTGTAGCTGGCCTCTCCTTTTCCTTTCTTTTTCCATGATAGCATCATGATCTGACTAAGCCCTTGTGCCGTAATTTTTTTCGCCAAACAAATCTCTAGTGCATGCAACGCTCCAGTCCTGGCACAATGCCAACTCTCCTGGAATTCAGCTCTGCGCACGTGGCTTTCTTTGGGCCTTGCACAACCAGCTGCTGCTCCTGGGCCACTGCACACGTGTACCTCGTGGCTACACAAGGGCCTTGCCCACCAAGCACGCACACACACCTAAAAAAGCACGCACACAACCAGCCTCACCTGGGCCAGCCAGCTACACCCTAGGCATGCCCACGAGCCGCCTCGGCTTTGCGCGTGCGTCCAACCCTTTGCCTGCAGCCCTGCACACGCACCTGGTGGCCACTGCTTGCACGTGTTCCGCTCAGATCAAGCTGCCACGAAACCAACAAACGCGGATGCCGATCTCGTCGAGTTCCCGAACAAAACGCTGGTTCCGATTGCTCTTTCCATCAAACACGATGCCGTCTTCCACGAATCTTATATCAGTAAACTCGATCCACCGACACGAAAACTACCGCTGCCATGCCTCCAATCGTACACATTGCATCTTGCAAGATCTCGCTGACAACTTTCACGTGTTCTCCTCTAGATCAACGATCAACAGCCCGAACAACCTAGCTCATGATACCACTTGTTAGAATAAATCCAAGGCATACCGTCGATCATCCGAGGACCAAGCAATCACATGAGCACGACACCGAGATTTGTTAACGAGGTTCACCGATATGCTACATCCCCAGGGCTTGACTACGGGCGCTCCTCCCCGTGACACTGTCACAATACCGCACCTGGTCACCCTGGACACCGGCACATGCCGCCGGCTTCCCCTGCGTTCCG
This sequence comes from Triticum urartu, assembly GCF_003073215.2. Lineage (NCBI taxonomy): Eukaryota > Viridiplantae > Streptophyta > Magnoliopsida > Poales > Poaceae > Triticum > Triticum urartu. Next base: position 196,210,202 of record NC_053025.1, read on the forward strand.
GTGCTATTATGTTGGCATAGGTTACATCGTGTGTCTACCCCCGCTATATATGAGAGGCCTAGGATACAAGTGTCCTATTAGGACACGACTCCATATCCTATCTAAACACAATACTACTCATAGTCCAACTGTAACCTACCTTGTACACAATATTCGACACAACTCTAACAGTAGGCGCGGAGTACCGAGGCATCAAGCAAAGGTTTCCATATTGGTGCAACGAGACCAAGACCAGAAGGACAGCAAGATGGAGGTCACCGTGGAGCCCAAGACGGCGTCACCACCAGAGTCTTTGGCAGGCGAAGACAGCTTTTGTCAGGATAGCTTGTACTAGCTGTCCCCTTTCAAATTGGCCGTTGTTGGCTCCCTTCCCGCTCAATATTTGGGGAGAGGACCAGGGCCTCTATAAATAGGACTAGCCACCACCATAGTAGAAAAGACAGGGTCGGGACGGGTCAAGAACAGAACCCTAGACCGCATCCTCACACACAAGTTCACCAAGCACAGGAACACCTCAACCTCAGGAGGCTGTTCTTCCCCTTGTACTGTTCATTCTCAGCCCGAGAGGCAATCCACCACCACCACACTGGAGTAGGGTATTACACCACAACGGTGGCCCGAACCAGTATAAATCTTGTGTCCTTTGTGCTGCGAGTTTGTCGAGTTAGTTCGCGAGATCTTAGCTAAGTTAGAACGCGGATCGATAGGGGGGAGATCTTCGCGCGCACCCCAGTGTTCAAACCTTAAGGGTTTTGCTGGAACCCATGATCCGAAATTTGGCGCGCTAGGTAGGGGTGTGCCGAAGCTTCCTTCCCGTCGTTCCGCATCACGTTGCTTCATCGTCTTCATGGAGGACACATGTCGCGCCCGTGCCGAGCGCCGGGCTGCCCTTGCCACCCGCGTTGCTCAGACGGCCCCTGTTGGCGAGCCACCCCGTCGCTCTTCGTCGCCTGCCGCCAACGCCACCACCGGCCCGGCGGGGAACGAGCAGCAAGCATCCTCGCTGCACCCTTCGGTGCGATAGGACGGCCGCACTGCCACTCCATCGCTGACTCCCGCTGGTTCGTCGTCTCACGCTCATCGCGTTCCCACGGATGCACGGGCCGCGCTCCTCATGGCGCACGAGCTCCTGCGCTACCGCCCGGTCGACGACCTCTACGAGGACTGGCTCGACCGTATCGCCGAGCTTGTCCGCGCCGCAGGGGGCTCCCCTGCGCCGTCCCACTCTCTGCCTCGCCCTTCGCCAGCCACGGGCGACGCAACTCATGAAGCACCTCCACCACCTCTGCCCCAAGACGGCGCCCTAGCGCCAAGGCACGCGGCTCCACGGCGTGACCCACCGCGTCCGGCGCCCGCGCGTGAAGAAAGAAGCCGTCAAGAAGTCCCTCGACCACAAGTGAACGCTCCGCCACTCCTCGCTCCCTCACGCCAGGATCGTTTGCTGCGGCAAGGCCCCGCACTGCTTGCCGTAGCGGCGCGCGGGCGCCAAGGCCAAGCTCCTCCTCCAAGGCGGGCCCCGGTGACCACGGCCGGCTGTCGCGCCTTCACCCCCGAGCTGTGTAGCGTTGCCTGGTCGGGCAAGTTCAAGGTGGATCTGCCTCGTCGCTATGACGGCACCACCGACCCCACGGAGTTCCTGCAGCTCTACGAGCTGAGCATCGAGGCGGCTAACGGCGACGAGAAAGTCATGGCGAACTGGTTTCCCATGGCCCTCAAGGACGGCCCCCGCTCCTGGCTCCTGAACCTGCCTCCAGGCTCAATTTCCTCCTAGGACGAGATGCGCAACCGCTTCATCACCAACTTCCAGGGCACTCGCGACCGCCCCCCGGTCATGGGTGACCTGCGCCGCATCAAGCAACAACCAGGAGAGACCCTGCAGAAGTACATTCAGCGCTTCAACAGCACACGAATCAAGATCCCCAAGGTAACCGACGAGGCCATCATCTCGGCGTTCTCCGACGGCGTCCGCGACGTCAAGATGAAGGAGGATCTCACCATCCACGAGGTGATGTGCACGACCTTGGAGCTGTTCAACATAGCGACCAAGTGTGCAAGAGCTGAGGAGGGGCGCCTCTCCCTCCTTGAGCTCCCTGCTACGGACCCGGGGGAGAAGAAGACCAAGGCCAAGGACGTGAAGCGCAAGGGAGCAGCCATGCTCATGGCGGAGCCAGACACCAAGCACGGCAAATACCAGCCCGAGTCATCCAAGGGCAGCCGACCATTCTGCGCCTTCCACAACCAGCATACCCACAACACCAGCGACTGTCAAGAGCTCAAAGCCATTCGAGAAGGACGCTTCGGTCGATGCCCCGAGCGCAGCGACCGGGGCTACGTCCGAGGAGGAGTACGTGGTGGAGGACGCTGGGACGACCGTGGCCCGCGCCAGGAGTGGCATGACCGGCCTCGTGAGGACCGCTGGCAGGATCAGCCTCACGAGGGCGCCTGGAGGGACCAGCCTCGCGAGGCTCATCCTCAAGGCAATGCTGGCCTTCCTCCGCTACCGCTACCACCCAGAAGGAATGACGACCACCATCAGGACGAGGGGCTGGGGGCTTCTGGGAGCCACGCGCTATTGCCTGCATCTTAGGCGGAGCTCAAGCCCCAGCCTCCCAGCATATCTTCAAACAATTTGCCCGTGAGGTGAATGCAGTTCTCCCCAAGCTCGAGGCCACACGCCCGCTCAGATGGTCCAAGTGCCCCATCACGTTCAGTTTGGCAGATCAGCTCAAGTGCGCAGCTACTGCAAGCGTCCTCCCAATGCTCTGTTCACCAATCATCAGCAACATGCAAGTTACCAAGATCCTCATCGACGGTGGCGCAGGGCTCAATGTCTTGTCTGTCGACACGTTCGACAACCTCCAAGTAACATATGACTAGCTTCAGCCTACCAAGCCTTTCTCAGGAGTGACCGATGGCTCTACTACCCCGATCGGGCAGGTCCGCCTCCCTGTCACCTTTGGAGAACGCAACAACTGTTGCACCGAACTCATCGACTTCGACGTCGCCTACATCCACCTGCCATACAACGCCATCCTCGGGTATCCGGCCCTGGCCAAGTTCATGGCGGTGACCCATCATGGCTACAATGTCCTCAAGATTCCGGGAAGCGGCGGAATCATCATAGTCCCATGCGAAGAAAGAGACACGGTGTGCTCCCTCGAGCGTGCCTTCCAAGCTGCAGCAATTGACGATCCCGACACTCAGGGCGAGTGCCCTCCTGAGGCCACCCCCAAGAAGAAGAAGCAGCTGCGCCCTGCAGGGCCTCAGGCAAGCGGCGCCTCGTCAGGATCGGCGCCCGTGCCTGGGGCGCCACCCTCCATCGCATAGCAAAGCACGCCCGGCGCCCCTTCTGGCAGGGCTCGGGGGCTCTCTTCTGGAGGGCCTCAGACTTTGCCAACATCACGAGGGAGGCGCTTGGGCACCACTTGGAGGCGTGCTTCGCGACACGTTTCCCTCAGGAGAACACATGGCAAGGAGTGCCCACCGCTCAGGAGTTCATCACCAATACCGCTCAGGAACTGCAAGACGCAAGGGCCATGTGCAGCGGCCGCCGCTCACCAGACGCAACCCCCCATCCAGGCGAGGATGCCGGGCTGCGTGTCTATATCGACGTTCCAGGGCTCAATCGGGCCGCTTCTCAGGAGCTTCTATGGCCTTCGCGCGTGGGACGCTGCGAGGGCCCAACTCACAGCTACATTTGCATGCCCCTTGGCCTGCCGAGCGTGGAGGCCACCTATCAACGCAACCTGCGGAGCATCCTGGCGGCTCAGGAGGCCAGGCACCATGCGGTGCTGACGGAGATGAAGACGATCCTCAAGGAACCCCCTGGACCCCTAGAGCCTCCCGAGGCTTAGGGCCCCGGTGGCTCGTGAGAAGAAGCCCCTTCGCCGCACGCCTTTAGCTACCCCAACTCTTCTTCATCAACAGAACCAGGTGACATTTTCCAAAGTTCATTCAGCTGGGAGTGCCCCCAGGGCTGTATCATTCCCAGGCCATGTGGGTCCGTCCCTGTGGCATGTGTCTTTCCTTTTATGTCTTTAGCTTACCCTGTTGGGGGTGCCCCTCGGGCTGCATCATCCCCAAGCCGCTCGGGCCAGACCCAGTGGCATGCATCTTCCCTGGATTTACTTGAGCTAGGTTGCTTTCCATGCTTAATCTATCTATGACTATCGCCTGCTTGATTGTCACCCACCATGGGAGCCGCGCGCCGGACGTCTTTCTTTAGGACCCTTCGCGTTGTCTAACCATCTCGCAGGACCAAGACAGCAAACAAGAACCAAGACCAGGCGCAACCCGCCTTGAGGTAGGGCCTTGTGAGTCCCACGCTGGCTCACGAGTGCCCAGATACACCTCGTCTAGCCCTGCCGTGCAAGCCACGTGTCAGGGCGGGGCTGTACACGCCCCGGGGGCTCTCCACAGTAGGGAGTCCCCCTCCCACGCCCCAATGGAAGCACCATGCTCCGCGCTGGCCGTCGACACTGCCGAGGAGTGGCTATGCCTGTGCACAAGAGGAAGCACTACGCTCCACGCTGGTGATAAACAACTGAGGGTGGCCCCACGGCCGTACCAACCTCAGGGAGCCCCAGAGCTCAATGTTCGGCCTCACCGCAATGCCTCCTCTCGGGAGAGCCGCGCGAGGGGGCTGGGCACGGGGGCTGCCCTTCGGTCACGCCCAAGCGTATGCCGCCCAACCAGGTCCCCCAGACCTGGTCGTCGCACACGCCTCCCGAGCCGAGCCTCGGCGAGGGCAAAGGTATGGAGAATGTTTGCGCGTCAAAGGGGGACTCCTGAGCATCGCGACTCAGGAGCCTAACTGGTCACATAGCCCCTCACTCCTTGGTCCGTCCTTGTAAGTGCATCTAGTGCCACCCCTAGTTGGTTTTGGAGTGTTGACAACAAACCTAGTTGAGGGACTAATGTGTTTGTGAGAATTGCAGGATAACACAGGTAGAAGTCCCTCATTGATTCGGTTTTCCTACCAGAGATGACCCCTAAAAATGTATGAAGACATTGAAGTCAAAGGTGGTATGTGAAGACATTCACATTGAAGACTATGACAAGAGAAGACATCGCGTGAAGACTATGGAGCGCGAAGACTTAGCAGTTTTGTCGTTCTGTGTTTTTCTTTATTGAGTCATAGGAACCACCGTACTGTTAAGTGGGGTCCAAGAGAACCAGTCAAAATGACTGAAGTGATGCTTAACCAAAATCCTATGTCTTCGAGTGAAGACTATGAGAGCAAATCTTGTCCAGAGTTGGATAAGTCAGCTTTGCTTGTAGCCGAAGTAAAGTTGCCGTGTGTGTTTGAAATCTGACCGTTGGAACACGTGTCAGTTCCTTAGTGACCCAGGGTCATTTCGGACAAATCAGGTCGGGTTGCCCAGTGGCTATAAATAGCCCACCCCCTACAACCACAAACGGTTGGCTGCTCAGAGTTAAAGCACGGCTTTTGTCGTTTGAGAGCAACCCACCTCGAAGCCTTTGAGAGAGAATTCCTTGAGAGGATAAATCCCTAACCACCCAGAGCCAAAGAGTGTTAGTCATCACTTAAGTCTTCCTGTCTGTGTGATCTGAAGACTTATTACACTTGAGGACTGTGAATCCTCCAGCCGGTTAGGCGTCGTGTTCTGAGCATCCAAGAGTCATTGTGGATCGCCGGTGAACGAAGTCTGTGAAGGTTTGGAAGTCTACCTTGAAGACTTACCAGAGTGATTGGCAAGGACTGGGTGTCCTTAGCTCAAGGGGAATAGGGTGAAGACGAGGTCTTCTGAGTTGAATCTCAGCCTCCCTAACAAGACATACAGTTGTCACAGCAACTGGAACTGGTCAAACAAATCATTGTCTTCAATGAGTCACTGGTTTCATCCTTCCCCTCCCTTTACTTACTATTGGTCCTTGTGAAGTCATTGTACGATTGCATCACCATTTGGCTTCACTGAGTGATTACTTGTTCTGATTGGCTTCACAATATCTTCCTACCTGATCCTTACTGCCTAGCTGCTATTAGTCATTGTGCTTTTACTTCGTTGAGTACTTGACTATGGTTTGCCTAGTGTAGTCTACCTTCCGCTGCATGGTAATAGGTTTATTTCTATCGTTTGTCTTCGAAACTTCCATGTTTTGAAGACTTCCATAAAAATCGCCTATTCACCCCCCTCTAGTCGATCACTAGCACTTTCAATTGGTATCAGAGCAAGGTACTCCCTTGTTCTGTGTGATTCGATTTAACCACCTGGAGTTTTAGCTATGACGACTGCAGGGATAATTAAAGTCTCCGCTGCGTGCCCCGTCTTCGATGGAACTGAATATCCCTACTAGAAGAATAAGATGCGCATGCATCTTGAAGCCATTGATGTCGACCTATGGTATGTCGTCAAGAACGGCGTTCCCAAGGCTGGAGAAGGTGTCACTGCTGCTGATGTCAAGAAGTTCGTTCAACTGGACTCTACTACCAAGAATATCATCTATGGTCATCTGACCAAGGGACAGTATGGCCGCGTGAGTGCTTTGGAAACATCTAAACTAGTCTGGGACTGGCTCTCCAAGGTCAACGAAGGCGTCTCAACCCAGAGAGATCAGAGAATTAGTGTCCTTCGCAACCTCTTCAACCGCTTCAAGAGAAATGACAATGAGAATGTCCAACTCACATTTGATCGACTCACTGACATCACAAATGAGATTCAAGCCCTCGGCGCTACTGAGATCACCAAGCATGAAGTCGTCAAGACACTCCTGAGATCACTTGACAGTTCGTTTGACACCTTAGCCCTAATGATTCAAGAACGTCCTAATTTCAAGACACTCGATCCGTCTAACATACTTGAGAGGCTCAACACACACGAGTTTTAGCTTTCTGAGAAAAGAGACATCTACGGTCCCAACTATGGGCGAACTCGTGCCTTGAAGGCAAAGGCTGTCTCCTCATCTGAAGAAGAATCTGACAGTAGTTCTGATGATCCCGAAGACATTGGAAAGGAGCTTGCTATGCTTGTGAAGAAGTTCCAAAAATTCACCAAGAAAAAAGGCTTCAGAAAGTCTTCACGATCAAGCTCAAGGAATGATGAAGCTTCTGCTCATGACTACAAGAAGAGAACATGTCACAAGTGCAAGAAACCTGGCCACTACATCTCTGAGTGTCCATAGTGGGACAATGAGAACAACAAGAAGAAGAAGAGCAAGGAGTATGACTCTGACTACAAGAAGAAGAAGAAATACTCAAAGTCTTCTTCCAAGTCTTCCTCCAAGTCTTCATCACACAAGAAGAGCTCATCTGGCAAGGCACGTGCGTTTGTTGGCAAGGAAATGGATTCTGAGGAGGAGTCCGCTTCTGAGGAGGCGGAGGTGGAGTCTGAGGAGGAGTCCGATTCTGGCGTTGCGAGTCTGGCTACAGCATACATTGCCAAGTCCATCTTCAACACTGAAGACAATGACTTCATCACCGACACCGATGCAAATGACAAGGACTACTCCGCTCCTTCCCACTGCTTCATGGCACGCGGTGCCAAGGTAAACACATGCACCACTCACTATCAAACATCTAGTGACGATGACTCTAATTGTGGTTCCAAACCTAGCTACAAAACACTTGCTAAAATTGCAACTGAACAACAGAAAGCTATGGAACACATTCAAAAACTGTTAGACAAAAGCGATGATCTGTTAGACGCTGAAATGACTCGATCTCAGTCCTTAATTGAAGACATAAAAAATCTTCACGTTAAGTATGAGGAACTTGAAAGTCATCATGAAACGCTCTCAACAACTCATGAAAGGCTTTCATATGATTATCTTCAAAGGAAGCAAGATCTTGAGAAATTGAGAGCGGCTCATGAAGATCTTCAAAAGTAAAACGAGTCACTTCGCGCCAAACAGATCAGTTCAGCTCAGGAAGGATTTGAACCACCATGTCTTAAATGCATTGAGCGTGATAACGCTACTTCTGTTGCTGAATGTTCTACTGCTGCTACTATTGCAATATCTTCAACTGTTGATGTGGTAACTAACCCCTCTGTTGAGGATACCACTGCTATTGCTGATGAGAATACTAGGTTGAAGACACTGCTTGAAACAGGGATGTACAAAAGTCTCAAAGGGCATCAGACACTATGTGATGTCCTCAAAAGGCAGATCTTGAACCGAAACCCTAGGAAAGAGGGTGTTTAGTTCGAAAGGAAAATGAATGCTGATGGCTCTTACTGGAAACCTGAGCAGTACCCCAAAACCACATGGGTTGCTGCAAAGGAACCTTCAGCGGATCCATCCACCCTATCTGGCTTCACTTGTGCTAATCCCATTGTTATTGATGAATCCTTTGATGCAAACTATAAACTGTTTAAGAATCAGAATGGTGAAGTGTTCGCCAGGTATATTGGTACTAACTGCAGGAATGGACCGCCTATGAAGAAGATCTGGGTGCCGAAAAGGTGTTTGGGGAATCTTCCTGTGAATGTCATCATGACACCACAGGTGAAGAAGACAAACCCCAGACCATAGGCTTCATACGATCCAAAGGCCTCATACAGACAGAGGACTCACCTGAGTCGCACTAACGCAAATGTTTTGCAGGGAAGCCATACATAGGCCTGTGAATATGAGCGCGTTTCATCAAACCGCCATGTTCATAAGACCAAGAACTATTCTGCTTATTCTTATGAGTACTATTGTCCACCTGCAAGACTTTTTGCTAGGGCTCCAAAGCCAAAGTTCTCAGATGCTGCACTTAGACTCATTGCTTCGAAGCCACCCTTGAAGATGTGGGTGGCTAAGAAAGCTTAACTCTCTTTTGCAGGGAAAGGTCTCCAGCCGAAAACCAAAATCGTCTGACACTATTGTTGGGGACCTTAAACATCTTGTAGGGCGCAGGATCAAATGCCCAAATGGTCTTATTATGTACTTTGTTCCTGAATCGCTTGCTACTTTCCCTATCAGTCCTAATCTCGATCTAAGCTTTAATAATCCAGTGGTTCGTCAAATGTTTTTGCTTCAAAATTCTCTTCGTGAAGCCTATCCCCCTAACTGCACTGTAGGGTACGACACCAGCTGCTTCAGAATGGATTATTGATAGTGGGTGTACAAATCACATGACTGGCAAGGGAAGCCTTCTCATGGACTCAACTTTACGTCCATCTGACAAAAGTCACATCACATTTGCTGACACTGGTAAAAGCAAGGTATTGGGTCTAGGTAGAGTTGCAATCTCAAAGGATCAACACATGGATAAAGTCATGCTTGTTGAATCCCTTGGTTTCAACTTAATGTCTGTCTCAATGCTTTGCGATTTAAACATGATTGTGATGTTTGGAAAATATCGTTGCCTTGTACTAATGGAATCTAACAAGTCTCTAGTGTTTGAAGGGTATCGGAAAGATGATTTGTACGTGGTAGATTTCTCAGCAGGACCACGACTTGCAGTATGTCTTCTAGCAAAAGCTTCTGAATGCTGGCTCTGGCATCGAAGGCTAAGGCATGCTGGCATGAGGAACCTCCACACCCTTGCAAGGAAGAAGCATGTCATAGGCATCGAGGGCATCAAGTTCAAGAAGGATCACTTATGCGGTGCCTGTGAAGCAGGAAAGATGACGAGGGCCAAGCATCCCTCGAAGACAATCATGACAACAACTCAACCCTTCGAACTGCTCCACATGGATCTTTTCGGTCCCACTCATTACTCAACTCTTACTACTACTGCTTGTCTCTATGGCTTTGTCATTGTTGATGATTATTCAAGATATACTTGGGTGCATATAATCCTCTACAAGACTGAAGTGCAGGATGTCTTCAGACGCTTCGCCAATCGAGCAATGAACAACTATGGCGCCAAGATAAAGCACATCAGAAGTGACAATGGCACTGAATTCAAGAACACTGGCCTAGATACATATCTTGATACCTTAGGCATCACACATGAATTCTCAGCTCCATACATGCCACAGCAGAATGGCGTCGTCGAACGCAAGAATAGAACACTTATTGAGATGGCCCGGACGATGCTTGATGAATACAAGACTCCAAGAAAATTCTGGCCGGAAGCCATTGATACTGCATGCCATATCATCAACCGTGTTTATCTTCACAAGCTTCTGAACAAGACATCCTATGAGCTCCTTACTGGCAACAAGCCAAATGTCAGTTACTTCGGAGTATTTGGCGCCAGGTGCTGGATCAAGGATCCACATCACACCTCAAAATTTGCACCAAAAGCACATGAGGGTTTTATGCTTGGATATGGAAAGGATTCGCACTCCTACATAGTCTTCAACATTTTTCACTATAAAGTGGTTGAAACAGTGGATGTGCGGTTTGATGAGACGAACGGATCATAAAGAGAGCACCTGCCAAATGTGCTAGATGAAGTTCCATCCAGTGAATCAATCAAACTTATGGGAACTGGAGAAATCATACTGTCTGAAGCTCAGCCTGAAGAGGAACTTATCATCTCCGCACCTAATCAACCTAAAGACAATGCTCAGCCTGAAGACAATCCCTCTAACGATGACAATGATCAGCAAGAGCAAAATCTTCGTCCTGTACATCCTCGTGTTGCAAATGAAGTACAGATTGAGAGAATAATTGATAGCATCAATGCACCTGGTCCACTCACTCGTTCAAGGGCAACACAGCTAGCAAATTTCTATGGGCACTTCGCATTCGTCTCAATATCTGAACCCAAGAAAGTTGAAGAAGCCTTCATGGAACCTGAATGGATTCAAGCTATGCAAGAAGAGCTTCAACAGTTTGAGATGAATAATATATGGGAACTGGTTAAGCATCCTGATCCTCGCAAGCACAATATAATAGGCACCAAATGGATATATCGCAACAATCAAGATGAGCATGGTCAAGTTGTCAGAAACAAAGCTCGTCTCATTGCTCAAGAATACACTCAAGTTGAAGGGATTGACTTTGATGAAACATTTGCTCCTGTGGCTAGACTTGAAGCCATACGCATACTGCTAGCCTATGCAAATCATCATAACATTCTTCTGTATCAAATGGATGTGAAGAGCGCCTTTCTCAATGGCAAGATTGAAGAAGAAGTGTATGTTGCACAACCGCCTGGCTTTGAAGATCCAAAACACCCTGACATGGTGTACAAGACCAACAAGGCACTGTACGGCCTCAAACAAGCCCCTCGGGCTTAGTATGACACACTCAAATACTTCCTGAAGAGCAAAGACTTCAAACCTGGTTCCCTCGACCCCACTCTCTTCACGAAGACATATGATGGTGAACTGTTTGTGTGCCAAATATATGTGGATGACATTATCTTCGGCTGCACCAATCAGAAATACAGTGAAGAGTTTGGATATATGATGCAAGAGCAATATCAGATGTCCATGATGGGTGAGCTGAAGTTCTTCCTTGGTCTTCAAATACGTCAGCAACGCAACGGCATCTTCATATCTCAAGAGAAGTACCTCAAAGATTGCCTGAAGAAATTTGGTATGCAAGACTGCAAAGGCTTCACGACACCAATGCCAGCCAAACATCATCTGGGTCCCGACGACAATGGTAAAGAGTTCGATCAAAAGGTATACCGCTCCATGATTGGTTCTTTACTTTATCTATGTGCATATAGGCAAGATATTATGCTTAGTGTTTGCATGTGTGCTCGATTCCAAGCGGCACCGAAGGAATCGCATCACTTAGCTGTGAAGCGAATTCTTCGATATTTGGCTTACACCCCAACACTAGGATTATGGTATCCAAAGGGCTCAGAGTTTGATCTGGTTGGATTCTCGGATGCTGATTATGCTAGTGACAAGGTGGATCGCAAGTCTACATCAGGCACATGTCATTTTCTAGGACGATCACTTGTATGTTGGTCTTCAAAGAAGCAGAACTGTGTATCTCTCTCCACTGCTGAATCTGAATACATTGCTGCTGGATCTTGCTGCGCTCAGCTTCTATGGATGAAGCAAACACTCAAAGACTATGGCATTCATCTGAAGCAAGTGCCACTCTACTGCGACAACGAAAGCGCCTTCAAGATTGCCAACAACCCAGTTCAGCACTCAAAGACGAAGCACATTGAAATTCGTCATCACTTTCTCAGAGATCATGTTGTGAAGGAAGATATTGATATCATACACGTCAACACTGAAGAGCAATTGGCAGATATCTTCACCAAGCCCTTGGATCAGAAGAGATTTTGCAGGTTATAGTGTGAGCTAAATATCTTGGAATCCTCAAATGTCCTATGATCAGGCACACATCCTAACACTTATGCATATTGATGACTTAGATGTGCAACACACAAAGTAAAGTATATCTTCAATCAATGAAGACATACATTCTAAGTGTGAATACATTAATGTGGAATTTGACTTCGGAGCGCCACGATAATTGTGCGCGTGTCTGGGTCTAATACTTCCTATATGGTGGGTAACGCCACCACCAAATTCTTGTGTTTGAAGTGTTTCACCCATGCGTTGCATTTGCTATGTCTTCACATTTGGTTTGGCTTCAATCTCAACCTGTCTTCATGATTATCTTCACTATGTTGATTATATATATATACTAATGTTCTGTCCTCTACAGCATTCACTTATAGCTATATCCTCTTGTTGAATCTTTTGAACTAAGTGAATGTGATCGGACCCTAACCTCTCTATGCTTTCTATCTCAAACTCTATCTCTCCAAATCATATGCATTCTCTTGAAACTGTCGAATGTCTTCTCTGCGTTCTTGTCAGCAGAAGATATAGAGACAAACATTAAGTCCGCTTTCAATGCTAATTCCTTCACCTGAAACCCGGAGAAGTGGGAACAACCACCCGACAATCCAGGCATGTGTGGGAACGTGGAACAACCTCTGATATGTTGCATGATGGCCACGTGTCCTTCAGATGTGAATCGCCAGGGGCACCTGTGTAATAACACTGTGCCGTCCCTGTCCCTATAAATACACGCCTCACCACAGTCATTATCCCTTCTTCCACTCTCGCACGAACCCTAGCGCCCCCACTAGCCCTCGACGATGCCGGCGACGAAGCACTTAGCTGCCGCGACCTCTCCGACGCCGTCTTCACGCCGGCCGCAGACATTGTCTTCTCTGCCGTCGGCGTAGGTGTCCTCCGTCGCCAAGTTAGGGCACGGACGATCGAACTGCTCGGCCTCATCTCCCTCTCCGTCTAGCAGTTCTTCGTGTGGTAAATAAAACTTCCTTTTTACGGCCCCTTTTGATCCTATAGATTCATCACTTTCTACCATAAGAAGTTTCTATTCACACAAGTTGGATCTATTTCATACTGCATCTCAAAATATGCCTAGTATGTTCACTTATGCTTCACAAAGTAGTTAGATTCCTCACTTGTACTGATCCGTAGATTCGTACAAATCTGGAACCAACTCCTTATCTATGAGTGAATGTCTTCGCACGACGAGGTCAATGTCTTCTAAACTCATTTATCTTCAAAATCTTCTGAGAATGCATATGACCTCTTCCCCTTCCCTCGCACCTTAATGCTGTCATAGGTACATGTCCGTGGGAGAATCCCTTGGTTCTCATAGTCTGCATTCATTTGCAGAATTCTTACAGCATCATATAAATTCTCCCAAAGCCAGTTCCTGTTTGTCCAGCAAGCGAAAGCCTTTGAAACCTTTGAACGTGTTGAAGCCATTCAGTTTGAAGTTCATGGCTGCAGAGAAATCAGTAAGGAAGTGTGGCAGACAGCATCGTGGGGGAACATCAAGAGATTTGCCTAATGATCTCTCAGAGCTTTACAAGACAGATCCTGCAGAGGATTACAATCAGCGCAAGACCCGAATCCAATGGATTCGAAGATATTGGGCAGAATAATGGTTCAAGTACAGGTTTGTGACCCAGGAATATGCTGAGAAAAATGCCATCAAGCGACCATGGGGAGACATCCTATACAGAAATCTTCAACCCAGGTCTAGAGATGAAGCCATTGAACAAGGCTTCTATCCCTGCATGGTCCATGGACCACAGCCTGCGGATGCACACCCATCGTCATTGCTAGGGTGCCGTGACGACAATCTATTCAAACGCAACTTCCAGTTTGTCAAGAATTCATCTAAGCAAAACAAGAAGTCATTGGGACTAGACTTCAACCCTGGTCCTTCTGCTCCCCGTGCCGATGGCACCCGCGAAGCTGAACCCAATCTTGTTAGGCCCTTCTACAACCTAGAAGGTCTCATCACTCATATCATGGTTCAAGGGACAGCCGTGGATGAGCCTGCAGATGACGCTGAATCTGATGAAGCGCCTGCACCGCCGAAGCCATAGAAACTGAAGAAGCCTAAAGCTTCAATGCCTGCCTCAGCACCAAAAATCTCACGGGCGAAGCCACTGGCTACTACACCCCCTGAAGACAGTGTGCAGTCTGAAGATTTGTCACGCATCTCCAAGCCCTCGAGAGTCAAGATGCCTTTGCAACACACCAGCCAAGAACTGACTGCTGCTGCTATTCTGCGCAACGACGCCATTGATCTATCCAGCGATGAAGATCTTGCAGATGACGCTCTTGAGCAACTGATCAAGAGCAAAGAAGAAGCAGAAATCTTCAATGATTTGCCTCTCTTTGACGTGGCAATCATCCACAACTTCATTGATGAGTGGTTTGACACGCCCAACCTCAGCTTTGAAGATCTGCAACTTCCAGTTGGCCTCAGTGTCGCCTTCCATGGCGCCATTGCTTCAGAGCTAGCTCTAGCTCAGCGCATGGTTGAACTGAAGCAAAAGATCGACTTTGAGAAAGCTCAGTTCAAGAAGCACATGGCCAAGCTCAGCGTGCAAGAGGTCAAAAATTTCAAGATCATGCTGCACAAGCTCAAAGAAGCCTTTCTCAAGAAGCGTGAAGAAGTTCAAGGTTCTCGTGAGCGCATGAAGAGCCTGGCTGACAAGTGTGTGCAAGCCTACAATGAGGCTGAGAAGCGCAAGGCCCTTGGTCGTCCTGGCATCGATCCCAGGATGGCTGCAAAGAAGAAGAAGAAGCCAGCTGTGGCCGAGCCCGAAGCACCAAGACAGGAAGCACATCCCATTGTCTTCCCAGCCAGCATGACTGGCTCGAAGCCAAAGGTCAGGTCAACTGCTTCGGAACTGAAGAAGACGAGGACTGTTGAGGCTGAAGCGAGAAAGAGGAAACATCCTGAAGCCTTTGATGTTGCTCCCTCTAAGAAGAAGCACAAGACCAAGAAGGATCGGGCTGCTCCCACAGAGCCCTTAGTTGTTGAACCTATCTCCATGGTTCGCCCTGCAGCTGAACATCAAGAGCGCCAACTGACTGTCCATGAGCCTGCTTCCACAGAGGCTCATGAAGCTGAAGACATTCCAGCAGCTGTTCCCACAGCTGCTGAAGACATTGGTCACCATGACAATGTTGAAGATGATGTAGTTCTTCCTTAGATCGAGCACAACTTGGTATCATCGCCTGTGCATACGCACAGCGAACTCATCAGCATTGGTCGTCCTCTGACGCCAATTGCTCAGGATGCATCATGGGCTGATCACCCACAACAACAAGTCACACCACCCCGGCAAGAAGAAGAAGATGACTTTGAGACCCAGCCAACTCCGTCTCCAGAGGCGTCGCCAGTGTTACGCAGGCTTCGCAAAGGACCAAGGTTTCAAGTCCCTCTTTCGAGCGTTCCAGAAGGAGAAGTGCCCCACCAATATGTTGCACGTCAAGTGTTTCCAGATGCCACTTGTAACATCCCAAAATTTTCCAAATTTTGGAATGTTAATAATAAAATATTATTGAGTGAATTGCTATGATTTTCATGGGAAAATAAAACCTTTTGATTCTTGTTTCAAATATTTCACCCAATTGCTTTTTTTTAGACACCTACAAAATATTTTAAAACCGCAAATAAAAATGGAGTGAGAATAAAATGACTTTCTCAAATGTGGTGGATAAAAAAATCATTTGAAGTTCCTTGAATTTTGGAGTTCCATTAGAAATTGAATCTCATTTGAAATTTTAATGCCATTTAAATATTTCCAACAAATTTAATGAGAGGAGATAATGTGACTTCTCCAAAATATATTTGGAAATATTTAGTACTGCATAATTATCATTTCGCGAATTTGCAGAACTCTAAACTGAATTTTTGATTATTTCAATTATGTCCATAAAGTGTGAAGGGTAGTTTGTGAACAAATTTAATTTTCTTAAATTCGGAGACTAATTTTCTTGGACTCTAAATAATGTTGGCACTAATGTAAACATTTTTATTATTTGTTCTAAGTAACTTTTTGTGCACGTACTTATGTACGTAATTATATTTCAATCCTAATTCCTAAACTATCTAGCTTGACCCAGCTCTCAAAATCTCGGACAGGCGCGAGATAACAGCAGTACAGCCCACCTTGTTTTTGTATTTTTTTTCTTTCCTTGCCTTTTTCCTTTGGGCCAATTTCTTCCACTAAGGCCCATACGCGCACGCTTCTTCTTCCTCCTCGTTCATGTTCACAGGAACACGAACAGATGCTACATCCATGGCGCCTCCACCTCTTCCTTCCCTCCTCTTCCTCTCCCAACCCACTAACCTCCAGAACCGGTTCCCCTCTCCTCCCTCGACCCCTCCCCTCCACTAGTGCGCCCTAATCCCCCCTAATGGCCATTAGAACCATAGGTAACTGCTGCCATTAACGCCCTTAAATCCGACGATGCCCCGCTCTCCTCTGGCTCCACCTAACCCTCTATAAAAGCCCAAGGAGTCTCCCAGGTTCTCCTTGTCCGAAGCCCTCTTCTTTCGGGAGCTATATCCCTCCCCATCCCGATCAATTGCTCGGTCGGAGTTCAGCAACTCCGGCGGCCGCTCCACGCCGTCACGGGACTAGACCGAGCCCGGGACATTGCCCAACGGACTTCCCTCGTCGACATCTTCAACGTTCTTCTTCTACTTGATGTCAGGGAGTTTCTTCCACAACTCCGGCGACCTTATTCCCCAACTCCGGCGACCAACTCCGGTGAGCTCTCTCTAAATCCCGTAATTCTTTCTTTTTAGAAAATATCAAACTTCGGAAATTCATATCTTCCAAACCGTATGTCCGATTTTGACAAATAAGATATCCCCGGATTCGTTGAAACATGTACATTTTTATGAAATTATAAAATCTCACTTTTGGGCAAATTAAAATTTAGTTTCGATTTAAATGTTAAGATGAGTATTTTTACTATATCTTTTATTCTGTAATTCATATAAAAATGTTTTATATATGAAAGTTGGACCTTAGGACCTGACCTTTCTGTTAGAACTCATTGCATGAATTTTCAGCAATGTTTAGTTGAAGTTTTAACATCAACATCTTAGTTTGACCTTCTTTGATGATCGTTTAATAACTTTGTTAAATTAGAATTTGACTATAGGTTAAATCTCTTAGATGAATCCCTAGAAACCCTCTCTGGTCATTTGAAACCACCACAAAATTTGGAGTTACAAGATTAAGAATTTAATTCTCTTATCTTGAACTTATGCCATACCCATTTCCATTTAACACAAGTCAAAATATTTCGATCGAACCCATTATAGACTTTGTTGTCGTAGAACCCGGTCTCACAACCCTTAAAACCAAATCCTCACTTAGTATCAATATTAACCAATCCTAGAATATGATTGTCATATTTTCTTCATAGACTACATCTGATCCTATATCAACCCTAACCATGCCCTAGAAATTATGATAGTGGCAACCGAATAATTTGTGTTGTTATTTGGATCTTCATTTGGATTTTTTATTGTATGTTGAATGCTTGCTTGATTCATTGTTATGTGAATGTGGATATGCCGAGTGGCTTACTTGAGTTATTTATCGCGTTAGATTACGACGAGTGCGAAGGTGAATTCTACGAGGAGGTAGAACCTACTGCAAAACCGAAGGCAAGTTGCAAATTGATCATGCTCTGACCTATGTTTTCATATTATGCATAATCCTTTGTATTTTAATGCTATGCATGTTTTATAAAAGTTTTACAAAGTATTATTACTAACTAGAGCCATAGGTTCAAGACTTGCAACCATGCTTGGCCACGCTTGCACAAAATGGGTGGGATGAAAACTAAAATTGTTTTGAACCTCTAAACTTGCCTCTTTTGGGGTAACGTTTTGTGAAAACTTTTGGAAAACAAAACTATATACTATTTTACTTCTATTCCCTGGGCGGAATGGTATTGACGGGAGCGTCTACAAGTGATTGCGCCCATCGGGGTCTTGCAGTGAATGCGCCCGACTGGGGTCTTGCATACAAGTTTTTGGTGGGGATTGCCGTCCAGGGGACTGAGATCTTCCAAGTACAGTTTGATGTAGCTTCCAGTACAGCCGCATGCTACTATGGGCTCTGGCTTAGCTTAGTACTAACGGGAAACCCTACCCCAGTACCGCCATCGGAGAGAGGCCTTCGTGCCGAAGTTGCGGGCGGCTTGGTGGTATAGGGGGCTGTTACGGAAAGGCTTCGTCACAACCTCCTCCTAGTCGTACACCCAAGTGTGTATCGATAAACAGGGTTGGTTGTGTCATGTGGGGAATGTGTACGACCTCTGCAGAGGGTTAAACCTAATCGATTAGCTATGCTCCCGGTTACGGCCAAATTTGAGCAACTGAAGACTGGACTGAAGAAGAATCTCCCCTCTCTTTTCTAAAACTCTGATTTAAGGGAATAGGATGAGGATTGAGCACAGGGAATGTGTTTCACTTTAAACCTATGTGTGATTTAAACTATTTTGGAGAATGAGCACTGGTGCGTATATCCAAGTGTCTCACTCCTATTTATTTATTTTTACTAAAAATTATTTCTATTTCAAAAGAAGTTTACAAAATTTAGTATAGGAGAAAAAATTGGCTTTATGCAAATGAAATCTCCACCAATACTTACCCTGCATATATATCTTGTTAAACTTTTCTTTGCAACTTGCGACTACATTCCACATACTCACCTGCATCTGTCATGTGCAGATCTCTACAGATTAAGAGACATTAGGTTACGGTCTACACTCAACGAGCCCAGTGGCGTTGATGGAGCCCTGAATTAGCGACTACGTATAATTCCGCTGTATTATGTGCCAGCATTGAGCTGTGCCAATGGTATGTATTTTTTTATTCTGGATGTATCATTGTAGTAACATGATGTATGTGTTACTGATATTCATTCTTGTTACTGTGTGTGCTAACTATGATCCAGGGATAGCACAGTAAGCACAGAGACTTGGATTTTGCCAAATCCGGGTCGTTACACCACTCCTACTGTGAATGTCTCCGAGTCTGAGGCTAAAGCTGCTGAAGACATTCCGGCTGCATCAGCCAACGACACACGAGAAGAAGAACGTGTTCCTACTCCCCCATTACTAAAGAAGTTGTTCTCGAGGAGAACATGTCTGTGCCCGACCCTCCAGCTCATCAAGTGGAGGTTGAGAATCTTGAGGCTGCCACCACCAACACAAATGAAGCCAATGACGTTGTCATGGCTGAAGCAAATGTGGAGCCTGCACCAACCAATGTGCCAGAAGTCAGTGAAGCCAATGATGCTACTGCTCCTGTTCCTGCGCCTGCTGCTGGTCCTCAGTTTGACTATCACGTTGAGCACAGGCCTCAGGTACAGAAGCCAATGCCAAGGTTGCCCAGGTTTCCAGGTCCTGCATCAGCACCCGGATCCTTTAATGTCAACGGCTTCAAAGCAGACAACACCTTCTTCAATAGCGCCAAGAACCCCTACTCAAGGGAAAGGATATCTTCTGATCGGTTCTGGAGCTATCCGCAGCGAAGTTATTACTCATGCATTCTGTACAATCAAGGTCGCATTTTCCCTCATATGCGTCTTGACACTGAAGCCATAACTGGTCTGCCTTGCTTGGAAGAAGTTCTGGATTGCTTCAAAAAGTCTGGATTGTTGCCTTTCGTCACCGACCAAGAGCACTGGAACGAAGAGTTGCTGCTTCAATTCTATGCCACTCTTCACATTCGTGGCTACAACAGAGATCCGACGACTTAGGTCCTTGAGTGGATGACCGGCAATGTTCATCACGAAGCCAAAGCCTTTGATATCATTGAGCTCACTGGTCTGCCCACTCCTGGAGATCTTTATGAACTTGGTTGTCAGCTTCACAGTGCAGCTATGGAGAGCATCTTTCAGAAGCCTGAACCGAACATGAGTCAGATGATTAGCATGATGAAGCCTTTGCCTCCAGATGCTGCATATCCTAAGGAGTTCTTTGTTGAAGACCTTGAGTATCTGCCACGCACTATCTATCACATTATCAGGCGAACTCTCTGGCCCATCAAAGGACATCCTCCACATGCAAAGCTGGAAGGTGCAATGAAGACTTTGGTCTTTTATATTCTTCATGGCAAATGCTTCAATGCACAAGACTTCTTCATCCGCTAACTTGCTGCATCAGGATCTGATCTTTTTGGCTTGAAGTTTTATGCTCTATGGATAATGCGGCTGATCAAACTACACTCAGCTGTCTCATATCAGCCCTCTGCTCGCAATCATCGGATCTTTCTGCCTGACATTGATATGTCCGTTGAAGCCATCTATCCAGAGCCTGCCAAGGAGCCTCTTAGTCTTCAGAATGCTGAGCATCAAAGTTTCTCTCAAAACATTGAAGGGGTTGAAGCAGTCACTCGTGTTTATCCCCTGGCTGGTACTACACGTGCACCTCATCGTGCCCTCACTGAAGCCACTGAAAGCACTATTGCCCAACGGCCCAAGAAGCGATCTCGTGTTCTCAATGACCGAGAGCTTCTGGTTGCCCTTCATCAGAAACAGGATAGGCATCATGACTGGCTGAAGCGCCAAATGCAAAGCCTCTTGGTGGATGTCAACCGCATTCGCAATCTTGCCACCAAGAATGCCTTTGTTGCCCATGAAACCTGTCGGTGAACATGGAAAGGGCTGACGCTTATGTGTTCTGAAGATGATCTTCAAGAGGATGGCTTCTCTGAACATTTCAAGTTTGACTCCACACCCCCAAGAAGGACTGTGCTGCGACGAACTCCGCCTCTTGAAGACTCTGAGTTCTCTTCCTCCGCGGCAACTGTGAATGCCAGAGTGATCGAGGACGAAGACGATGCCACTTCACCGCTCCCTACTTTTGCACGCATCGACACTGCCCCGAGTTCGTCTGCACCGCCGAACAACACCGACGACCTTACTGCTTCACCTACTCCTCATGGGAACGAGTAGATGCTCTATGTCTTCAAACCTTTTTGGTCCTTACTGACAAAAGGGGGAGAAGCATATGAGTTTGATAGTCTTCAAGCGGGTCCATATGGGCGGTCGCTTTATGTTTTGCCTAGTGTTTACAACTCTCTTTTGATACATTTGGTTCTTTGAGTTGTAACACTTAAACTCGATGGTCGTCTGCTACTTATTTGCTATTCTGTGATGCGATGATAAATTCCGCATGTGCGATGATAAATTCCGCACTTAGATCATTTTGCAGACGTCCATTTTTCATTATGCATGTCATTATCTTCACATACTTTTCATGCATGATGAATTGTCATCATAAGTTGAAGAGGATCTCCACAAGTACAACCTGCCATGTGCATTTGCATTCCAAAAGCAAATTACTTATATGCACATCTTCAGGGGGAGCCCTTGCAACTTATGAAGACAATTCCCTATCCTTTACAATTTCACATATTATATTCCCCGTTGAAAACTTCAACTAGTTTGTCATCAATCACCAAAAAGGGGGAGATTGTAAGTGCATCTAGTGCCACCCCTAGTTGGTTTTGGAGTATTGACGACAAACCTAGTTGAGGGACTAATGTGTTTGTGAGAATTGCAGGATAACACAGGTAGAAGTCCCTCATTGATTCAGTTTTCGTACCAGAGATGACCCCTAAAAATGTATGAAGACATTGAAGTCAAAGGTGGTATGTGAAGACATTCACATTGAAGACTATGACAAGAGAAGACATCGCGTGAAGACTATGGAGCGCGAAGACTTAGCATTTCGTCATTCTGTGTTTTTCTTTGTTGAGTCATAGGAACCACCGTACTGTTAAGTGGGGTCCAAGAGAACCAGTCAGAATGACTGAAGAGATGCTTAACCAAAATCCTATGTCTTCAAGTGAAGACTATGAGAGCAAATCTTGTCAAGAGTTGGATAAGTCAGCTTTGCTTGTAGCCCAAGTAAAGTTGCCGTGTGTGTTTGAAATCTGACCGTTGGAACACGTGTCAGTTCCTTAGTGACCCAGGGTCATTTCGAACTGAAAGTGGCAGTGATCGACTAGAGGGGGGGGTGAATAGGCGATTTTTATGAAAGTCTTCAAAACATGGAAGTTTCGAAGACAAACGATAGAAATAAACCTATTACCATGCAGCGGAAGGTAGACTACGCTAGGCAAACTATAGTCAAGTATTCAATGAAGTAAAAGCGCAATGACTAATAGTAGCTAGGCAGTAAGGATCAGGTAGGAAGATATTGTAAAGCCAATCAGAACAAGTAATCACTTAGTGAAGCCAAATGGTGATGCAATCATATAATGACTTCACACGGACCAACAGTAAGTAAAGGGAAGGGAAGGATGAAACCAGTGACTCGTTGAAGACAATGATTTGTTGGACCAGTTCCAGTTGCTGTGACAACTGTACGTCTGGTTAGGGAGGCTGAGATTCAACTCAAAAGACCTCGTCTTCACCTTATTCCCCTTGAGCTAAGGACACCCAGTCCTCGCCCAATCACTCTGGTAAGTCTTCAAGGTAGACTTCCAAACCTTCACAGACTTCGTTCACCGGCGATCCACAATGACTCTTGGATGCCCAGAACGCGACGCCTAACCGGCTGGAGGATTCACAGTCCTCAAGTGTAATAAGTCTTCAGATCACATAGACAAGAAGACTTAAGTGATTCCTAACACTCTTTGGCTCTGGGTGGTTAGGGCTTTATCCTCTCAAGGAATTCTCTCTCAAAGGCTTCGAGGTGGGTTGCTCTCAAACGACAAAAGCCGTACTTTAACTCTGAGCAGCCAACCGTTTATGGTTGTAGGGGGTGGGCTATTTATAGCCACTAGGCAACCCGACCTGATTTGTCCGAAATGACCCTGGGTCACTAAGGAACTGACACGTGTTCCAATGGTCAGATTTCAAACGCACACGACAACTTTACTTGGGCTACAAGCAAAGTTGACTTGTCCAACTCTGAGCAAGATTTGCTCTCATAGTCTTCACTCGAAGACATAGGATTTTGGTTAAGCATCACTTCAGTCATTCTGACTGGTTTTCTTGGACCCCACTTAACAGTACAGTGGTTCCTATGACTCAACAAAGAAGAAAACGAACTACGAAAGATCTAAGTCTTCGCGCTCCATAGTCTTCATGCGATGTCTTCTCTTGTCATAGTCTTCAATGTGAATGTCTTCACATACCACCTTTGACTTCAATGTCTTCATACATTTTTAGGGGTCATCTCTGGTAGGAAAACCGAATCAATGAGGGACTTCTACCTGTGTTATCCTGCAATTCTCACAAACACATTAGTCCCTCAACTAGGTTTGTCGTCAATACTCCGAAACCAACTAGGGGTGGCACTAGATGCACTTACACGGACAAATCAGGTCGGGTTGCCCAGTGGCTATAAATAGCCCACCCCCTACAACCATAAACGGTTGGCTGCTCAGAGTTAAAGGACGGCTTTTGTCGTTTCAGAGCAACCCACCTCGAAGCCTTTGAGAGAGAATTCCTTGAGAGGATAAAGCCCTAACCACCCAGAGCCAAAGAGTGTTAGGCATCACTTAAGTCTTCCTGTCTGTGTGATCTGAAGACTTATTACACTTGAGGACTGTGAATCCTCTAGCCGGTTAGGCATCGCGTTCTGAGCATCCAAGAGTCATTGTGGATCGCCGGTGAACGAAGTCTGTGAAGGTTTGGAAGTCTACCTTGAAGACTTACCAGAGTGATTGGGCGAGAACTGGGTGTCCTTAGCTCAAGGGGAATAAGGTGAAGACGAGGTCTTCTGAGTTGAATCTCAGCCTCCCTAACCAGACGTACAATTGTCACCGCAACTGGAACTGGTCAAACAAATCATTGTCTTCAACGAGTCACTGGTTTCATCCTTCCCCTCCCTTTACTTACTGTTGGTCCTTGTGAAGTCATTGTACGATTGCATCACCATTTGGCTTCACTGAGTGGTTACTTGTTCTGATTGGCTTCACAATATCTTCCTACCTGATCCTTACTGCCTAGCTGCTATTAGTCATTGTGCTTTCACTTCATTGAATACTTGACTATGGTTTGCCTAGTGTAGTCCACCTTCCGCTGCATGGCAATAGGTTTATTTCTATCGTTTGTCTTCGAAACTTACATGTTTTGAAGACTTTCATAAAAATCGCCTATTCACCCCCCTCTAGTCGATCACTAGCACTTTCAGTCCTGGTCTCCGGTCGGCTCAACGGCGGTTGAGGTATGCGCGGGGTCGGGCTCTGCCGACGTAGAACATTAACCTATCTTCACATGTCCTTCCTATAGGTTGTTTGCGCGCCAAGGGGGACTCCTGAGCATCGCGACTCAGGAGCCTAACTGGTCACATAGCCCCTCACTACTTGGTCCGTCCTAGTTTCTGGTCGGCCCAACGGCGGTTGAGGTATGCGCGGCGCCGGGCTCTGCCGACGCAGAATGTAAAGCAAATAGGAAGAAAACCGCAAAATCTCAAAGCAAATATTACAATACATATTGTTTTCACAATATCAAACGCAAGTTTAACGCCTCCACGAGGCATGGTGCATGTTGCAGGAATAAAGCAGAAAAGCAGCCGCAAGTCACCCCTGGACACCGCTGGCGCCTGCAAAAGGTGCCCCCCTCCTGGGTAGCGTCGCCTTCACCTGCATCACCGGTCAAGGGCGCGAGGGCGAAGGCGTCGAACTTCTTCAGCAAGGCTTCCACTTGACCCTTCACGGCCACGGCAGCAGCCGCGCAGTGTTCGTTAGCTACAGGTTCCAGCAGCTCGTCAAGACGAGCGCTGGGGTCGCGAAGGTGCAGGTGGCTAAAGACCGCGTCAGTGCGGCTGAGGAAAGGACGCGTGGCTCAGCCTCCGCCATAGGACCGATGCCCTCCATGACTTCCTAAAGCGCCTTCACCAGGAAGGGAAGCAGCTGAGCAGGGCCATCCTCGTCGGTGGTCAGCGGCTTCTCCAAGCCCTTCTCGTAAAGTGTCTTCAGCGCCACGCGGGACCTCTCCTCGAAGGTCGAGAAGGCCGCACGGTTTTCGGCAAGGACCCTTGCCATGGCGTCAAGGTCGGCCTCCTTCACCCTCGCCTTCCGCTCCAACCCCTCCAGCCGGCTGGGCTCCGCTGCCTGCACCTTTGCCAGCTCCCCCAGCTCAGCGTCGCGGCCCTTGATGGTGTCCTCCCGGGCTTTCATCTCCTCCTCCTTCGCCTGGCGGCCATGTGCTTCTTCCGCATACCGGCCGCACATGCCCTTCAGCTCGTCCTCCAGCTCTCAGCAGCGGCCGCGGGCGGCCTCAGCATCCTTCAATGCCGCCTCACGATCGACCGCAGCTTTGGCGGCGGCCTACTTCTCCTTCTTGGAGGCCGCCGCGGCCTGGCTTAGCGACACTCGAACCGCCGAGTCAGAGTGAAGCCAGCCAGAGACCAGCTCCAGGCGCCCGGCCACCAGGCGCAGGTTCGTGCCCTGGAGATCTTCCCGTAGCTGGGCCATCTCCGAAAGGGCATGCTCCAAGACGGTTGAGGAAGCAGAAGAACCTGGGGCCAGGGGCGCAGCAGGAGAAGGAGGCGACGTTGTCACCAGAGCCTGGGAGGTCAAGGGCTCCTGAGCCTTCGGAACCTCTCCAGCCGTGCTGGACACCGGCACCTCCTGATCCAGTGGTGCTTCGGGGGTTGACTCCTCCCGAGGGTGCTCCACCGGGCCTCGCGTGGACGACCAGGCTGGAGAAGCATGAGCACCATCCCCACCTTTGATCATGGAGAGGGGCGCGGTCGCAGGAGGCGACACAGACACAAGCGGCACCACCTCGCTCTCCCTTCTCCTCTTCACCGCAGACGCCAGCCTGGTTACGCAGTAGGGAAACAGAGTCGGAAACGAGCATCGACTACAGGAGCAAGGCGAGGCGGGGAACTTACTGGTCTACGACAACGTAGTCCACCTTCCGCTTGGTGAGCTTAAAGCCGGAGAGCGTCGCGACTCGAGGCGTGGGTGCACCAGCCCCAGAAGCTGAAGCAGGAGCAGCAATTGAACCAGAAGCGGCCCCAGCCAGCACTGGAGCAGCAGCAGAACCTCGGGGGATCAGTGCCGACCTGCTCCTCGTCGGGATCACGGCCAGTCCCTCCTTCTCCTGGGAAGCATCGGCCTCGTCATCGTCGGGGAAGGCGCGGAGGATGTCAGCCTTACTCAGGGGGAGGTCTCCCCCGTCCCTTCAGGGGTTACCTCCGAGTCTTCCTCCTCTTCTTCCTCCCCGCGGGACTCACCAGAAGACAGCTCCACCGGCGCTAGCACCGCACGGGCCCTGATGAGCACATGCGGCACCAGTCCACGCCCGTTAAAGGTCAGCTTGGAGGCCATGATCAGCGCACTGTCCTTGTGGCAGAACAAGGGGGTAAAGACATTCGGAGGATACTCTTGATCGTCCCCAACCAGGAGGCGGAGAGCTGCGGTTAGCTCCTCGTCGTACAAGGCCTCCGAGCTCAAGCGAACCTTGTCCTCTTCATCCCCGAGTTCCCACAAGGGGCGCGAGCGGGCCTGGAGCGGGGCCACGCGCAGCGCCAGGAACTCCCTCAAGAGCATGGCCCCTGTATTCCTCGCCGCTTCGCGTTGCCAGGCTTTAGGTCGGACTTCATGTGCTCCAGCACCAACGTCGCCCGCTCGTCGGTGAGCTTCGCGTAGGACCATGCCTTGTTGGCCTGGGGCTTCTCCGTCGGCAGCGCCAAGCGCGGGTGGACATGCTTGGTGCTCATCATGACCCATTTGGCCCTGAGGTTTTCGGCCTTCTTCCCGGTGTTTGAGATCGAGTTGGCCTTGCCGGTCGCGATGAAATTGGCGCACCCGGAGATATGGCCCTCGCTAGCACGGAGGAAGAAGAAGTGGCGCAGCAGGGCCACAGACAACATCACGCCCAGATACGCCTCACAATAGTAGGCGAAGATGTACAAGAGAAGGATGGAGTTGGGATGGAGATGCAGCGCCTGCAGCCCGTAGTGGTCGAGGACCTCATAGAAGAAATCGGAGAAGGGAGGAACCAACCCGGTGGCGATACTGCTCGTGAAGAAGGGGAAGAACGCGCTCCCCTCGGGCTCTGGCACGTCGGAGGCAACCTGAAGCTCTGTCTTCCCCCTTTCATTACTCTCCCCCGCCGTTAGCAAGTGCGTGGCTGCGAGGTTTTTCTCCGAGACGTTGGGCGAGTCGAGGGTAGGTTCGTACCAAGCCTTCGCCGCAGACGACACTGGCGACGAGGCGGGCTTGACCCTCCGGGGCGCCATTGGTTGCTGGTGCAGGAAAGGATAGGAGCGGATCTGAAATTTCGGAAGCGAGGAGCAAGAAAGGGGATCTGAGCAAGAAAGGGGATCTACGCCAGCCTTTTGATAGTCAGGCAGATGCCTAGGCAGCATGGGGAAGCGGAGACGCCCACGTTCAATCAACCGCCATGCGTCGACCGAGGCCGCAGCCTATTGGGGCCCGTGGCGCTCCGCACTTGACCCTTGGCTTCGCCTCGAAGCCAAGCCCAAGCACATCTTGGGCCCGGGGGCTATTGTTGGCGTTCTGGGAATGGGGGTCCCCAGACTTGCCTGCCTGCGGCCCACGGCATGGCTTTGCTAGCAGGCCTGTATGGCCCATCTTCATCAACAAGGAATCAAGACCCTCGCGAGGGGACAAGCCTTGCGAGGCGGACGACACAAGATCTCCTCGGGAGCGGCCTCACTAGGCTGGCTCGTGATGGGCGGAGAGTTCAAGGCCGGGCAAACCCCACGAGGTTCTCGTGACATAAGCCATGACTATCGAGACCAGGCAGGCGCCAGGCGGGCGCCAGCGCGCGCAGCATCCTTGTTTCCTCTTTGGTGCTAAGGGGGCAAGCGCAAGCACGGAGTACCGAGGCATCAAGCAAAGGTTTCCATATTGGTGCTGTAACATCCCAAATTTTCAATTTGGAATGTTATACAATAGATCATCATTGCATATCATATTTTATTGCATTTGGTTGATCCTAGAAATTTCACGCAACTCAAGGACCCTCGGAGAGAGTTGGGGATTTCGTTATTTTCATATTTGAGTTTTCTCAAATTTTGAAAATAGGATCATTTGATTTTATTTATTTTATCTTCAATGATTTCTACTATAAAAATTATGAGAGTGGGAATAAAATGACTTTCCCAAAATATAGAAATATTGGGGATTTAATAAAAAAATCAAATAAGATTTTATTTTGGTTTTATTTGCTATTTTATTTGAATTTAGGAAAAATTGCACGTTTCCAAAATTTCATTTAGGGCCAAGAAAATGTCCATCCTGTTCTAAATATTTTATTTAGACGGTGAAAATTTGTTTTGGCATTTTTAGAATTTTATTTATTTTTGTAGAATTTTTTTAGTCACAGCGAAATTGTTTTAAAAAAAAGAGAGATCCCGTGCCTGACTGGGCCAAGGCCGGCCCAGCCAGCCGTCGCCGCCTCCCGCCGGGTCGGGACAGGAGTCCTGACCGCCGCCGTTGCCCGAGTCCGGGGAGGACCCGCCTCCCGAGGCCGACCCCTCCCCCAAGTCGTCGCCTTCCCCACTTTATAACCCCGCTGCCGCCCCCCTGCATCCCCACACCCGCCCCGCCTCCAGCGCCGCCGCCGCCCGCGCCACAGCCGCCTGCCGCCCCGCCGCCCCGCACCACCCGCCGGAGCCCCGCCGGAGCCTCGCCGGAGCCCCGAGCTGAGGTAGCCGCCGCTCCGGTTTTCTAAGAAAAGCCATTTCATTTTTTTGAAAACCCTAGTTTCCATTTTTTAAATAGATCGGTTTTCTCCGGTTTATTTATTTAGCGAGCGTTCGCTCGTCTGTTCGTTTTAACGAACGCGTTCATCGTTTAGTTCCTGTTAACGAACGTTCGTTCGTTACCCTGTTCGTCGTTGTCGGGACCCCGATCCTAAGTCACAGCGATCTAGCATGTAACACTTCATATCACTTTGCGGCCTCACGCACGGTATTCCCACGGGTGCCACCTTACTTGGCCCGGGACCGTTTGCGCCTTTTGGCTCACGTATATGATTGTGTCGCTAGCATCCATATGACAGAGAACCCGGGTCGACATGACTAGTCGTGAACCCAAAGTGGCACTAACTTACAGGGACATGCATACATGAATCAACCTCGAGCATGTCGGTCAACAGTGTATGAATCCAGGCTGTAGCACTGGGCTAACAGGACTCCGGGAACCCGGGCTGTAGCAGGCTAGGCAGGACTCCAGATGTCACCGCATGACATTTCCCCGAAGGGACAGACACAGGAACAAAGTGAATCACATGCCGGCCAGTCAAGTGTCCCGGAGCAGTAGTGCTGGGCTAGCAGGACTCCGGTGAACCGGGCTGTAGCGGACTACTATGGCTCATGGAAGCACAAGACTACATTTCCCCATAAGAGAGGCTACCAGGGATAAATAGCTAGGTTGTCGGATCCCACACATAGCAATACACGTTACACGTACGCATAACATGCAAGTGTGTGTTGGACAACATGGCATCACAACATAGCTCAAACTCATATAGATAAAGGCCCAGAAGAGCCACATAGCATTCAATACAAACAGGGGTCTCGTGACCCATCATTCAGAGCATACAAGCAATGGAAGCATTACATGTCTGAGTACAGACAACTACAAAAGGAAAAGACTAACAAGCCTGACTAAACACGACCCTCCCAAGGGTACAAGATCATAGCTGGGACACAAGCTACTCGTCGAAGTCACTAGTCTAACCAACTTCAAAACATAAATAAGCAAACGTGAGTACGAAGGTACTCAGCAAGTCTTACATCAGAACTATCTACATATGCAACATTATCAACAAGGGGGGTGGTGGAGTTAACAGCAGCAAGCCAGCTTTGACTCAGTGGCTAACCTATACTACGAGTATCAGAAACTTCTTTGAGGTGAGAAGACGCACACGAGTCCACATATTCACCATATCAATACTCCACTATGGATCCGTTCCCGTCTCCCTATGAGAAGGCCATCCATAGCACACGCTTATCTTGCGGATTTTAGAGTATCCACTTCAAGTTGTGTATGTACTACATAAGTCCTCCAAGTTTCCATATCCGAGGAAAACGGCTATTCGAATAGATAATGTTGACCCTGCAGGGGTGTACTTCTTCACACACGCTCTCGCCACTTATCGCCCTGTACACGTCATGTACCTTGTAAACCTTCAAGCGGAAGCCGGGCGAGGGTGTCGGCCACGACCTGACTAACCACACAAGTCTCTCGTCCAGGTTTATCGCCTATTCGAGTTCCATCCGCAAGGAGTTCCGGCCGAAGTCTCCAGTACGGCCCCAAACGGTGTGTGCAGGGTTCCCAAGCCCACCATCCGGGTGCCACTTGGTACACCATGCCATGGTGCCTAGTCTCTCCCAAGCCCATCATGTCGGACACCACCTGGTAGACAAGTAGCACTACCTACAAACGCCAGAAACTAGTTGCAACTCCTGGACAGAGATCAAGTGGATTAATAAGCCGAGAGGGGACGGATAACCGGAACCCAATGTGTGGTAGTAACTGGACTTGGATAACATACACAGAACTCAGTGCTTAGGGACGGTTCCAATGAGACAACCCACCATGTACTCCTACATGGCCTCTCATCGCTACCTTTTACCAAAACGTGTTCACACACTTAGCCTTTATCGGTAGGACATGTTCACCACTCCGATTCATTCCCGATGAAATAGACCTGACACAACTCTAATCATAGCTGGCATAAAGAAAACAAGCATGGATGAGTAGGCACATCAAGGCTCAAGCAACTCCTACTCATGCTAGTGGGTTTCAACTATTTACTGTGGCAATGACAGGTCATGCAGAGGAATGGGTTCAACTACCGCAGCAGAAAGTAGCAGTTTGAATCGTTGTTGTCCTAATGCAGTATAAGGAGCAAGAGCGAGAGAGTGGGATTTATCGAAATGCTCAAGGGGGTTTGCTTGCCTGATAGAATGACGAAGGGGCACTGCTCCTTTGATAGGTACTCGGGAACACCTTCCGGAGTGGAACCTATCAAGAAGAAACGATGCCGGCAATCAATACACAAACAAATGCAACAAAATGATGCATGAACATGACATGTGCAAATGCTAGTGTTTGGGCTAATGCAAGATGCTACCAAGTTGGTTGAAGCCCATTTGAATCAAAGATTCAAATGCAATTCAAAATGAAGCATCTAAAATGCCCATATTATGTTTTCACTTATACAGCATGTATAAGTTGGTTTTTCATGCATGTAACTGGCATAAATGGATTCCTTGCATTTTTCTGATAATTTTTCATATATAAATTATTTCATTCTGAGCTACGGTTGAATTACTATGAATTTTTTAAGTTTTGGATATTTTCTGGAAATAATAAATCATTTAAGATTTATTTAAATTCCAGAAAGGAATTATTGCGTCAGCATGACCTCACAGTGACGTCAGCAGGTCAGCGGCTTGGTCCAGGTCAAACCTGGACGGTGGGGCCCGCGTGTCAGTGTCACAGGGCTAATCCTATTTTAGTTAAACCTAAACTAGGTAATTAGCTGGGGCTGGCCCCACATGTCAATGACCCAGGGGAGGTCAAACCCCTGGTCAACAGGCCCAACACGCCGGCGGCTCGTCGCCGGCGACAACACGCACGGCGGAGGCTCGGGTTTCGCCCTCAGGCGACCAAAAGGACGGCGGAGGTGCTCTGCATGGAGCTGGGCGTGCGTCGCATCCAGGGAAGCACACGAGAGGGGCCGGGGTGGCCGGAGTCGACGGCACCGACGAGCGGAGTGGCGCCGGAGTTTGGACATTGATGGAAATGGGGCTACGGAGCACCAGGGGAGGAGCTGGTGAGTGCATCGTGCTCCTAGGGGTGCGCTGAGCGCGCTGATGAGCTTGGACGCGGGTGGCAGCAGCTGTGGCCGTGGCGGCGCCATGGACGGCGGCATCGAGCTTCGGCCGAGGTGGAAACAATGGCTACGATGCGGGAACGAGGGGGAGAAGAGAGGGGAAACATGGATATGCTCACGGCGATCACGCGAAGCAGCACGGCGGGCTCGGGGGAGGCCTGGTGACGGCGAATCGACGGTGGTGGACGGCGGAGCCCGAGGTGGAAGACGATGGCGATGGCGGCGTTCCAGGGCGTCCGGCGCCATGCGTCTCGACGAGGAGGCGTAGCCCACAGCGGCGGAGCGCGTGGACACGATGGAGGGGCGAGGGCACGACAGAGAGCGCGTCGGCGGTGAGCTACGACGACGGCAGCGCTTCGGCTATCGCGGGAGAGAGAGACAGAGGAGGAGACGGGGGACGAGGGAGAGTGAGAGCGGGTCGGGGAGGCTGCGTGGCATCTCCAGGGACGTCCAGAGGGAGGCGGTAAGCAGGAGGTGGCCGGGCGTGCGCCGGCGTGCGTCGGCCATGCGCCTCTCCTCCTCCTGGCGGGAGGTTGAGGGTGACTGGCAGGGCCAGCTGGGCCGCACAGTGCTAGGCCTCAGGTAAGTGGCCCAGGTAAGGGTTTTTCCCCTTTTTGTTTTCTTTTCTATTTCTGACATTTGTTTTTGGCTTAAAATAAATACTAGCACAAAATAAAAATGTTGAGATTCCTTGTGACAACTAGTTATAATATACCAGAGGCCCTCACCAAATTCCAACGTTTTTGGAGCCTTTAAAATATTTATATTATTTTAAACAGCTCCAATTCAAATACATATGGGTTCATTCAAAAATCCAAAATGTTTAGCAAAAATGTGCATCACCTCTGGTTGTTGTTTGCAACATTTTCCAGAGACCATGAACATTTTTGAAGAGCATTTTGGGTTTATTGAAATTCCAATTTAAATTTGAACCTATTTGAATTTGCTTTGGTGCTAGGGTTTGAAACATCCCCATTTCAACTACATTTTAAATTTAAACATGATGCACAAAGCAAGCCTAGGATCATACCAGAGCTAGGGATGTGACAATTTTTTCTTTTTCTCGGATTAAATCCATGATTTTTCAGATCGCGATTTCTGATCCGATGTTCGTTTTAGTTTAACTTTTCGCTCGTTTGTCAGAAACAGGCGATTCAAGAGCCTAGAGTTTCGTCTCGAAACCCTCTTTCCGTCGAACCAACTCAAACAAGTTTTTGCCTCAGTAAAATTTGACCTAGATCCAGAATAGTAAATGGAGCTTATTTCTTTTGCCGTTTGTCTTTCGTTGCTTCGTTCGATTTGATTCTTTTTGCCAACCGGAGTTCTTAAGTTGAACTTTCTGGTTAGATCTCTTATTCGATTTTTACCTGTGCATTAGTTGAGTACTTATTGTATGCTTGTTTGTTTGCGATAGAATACCTAGAGTGCGCCGCTTGCTACTTCGAATCGCTAGGTTTTGCGGATCATCAGCAAGGCAAGTAACACTTTGATCATACCTTCCTACTACCTAGTTTTATTGCATTAGATCAATCCTCACACATTGCATTGACAAGGATCTAATTAAATTGTGGGTTTGGGAAGTAGATGAGGTAGTACCTATTACCTGTTATTATCAAACCTTTGGGAGTTACTTCTACGTTTGCTTATTTTGCCATGCTATGCCAGTAGACGTGGTTTGGGTGAGTGAAATCCATGACAGATGTGAGTTTGTTAAACTAATGGTTTATCTAAGGTGGCAACTTAAATACACATCTGGGTGGATTGAGGCACATGGGTATTCCAGCGATTGCCTGTTTTTCTTCGGACCACCACCCAGGCTCAAAGGGATCATGAGATTATTCATGCTAGAAACTTCCGTGTGCAGCCACAAGCTACTATGGGCTCTAGAATAGTTGACTAAGTTGTGCGAACTCTTATAGTGGTAGACTAGCAGATGTAGGGGATGTAGGTGGTACGATCTACCCATCGTAAGGTGCTAGCGCTTCTGAAAGACTATGTCTCGGTCATCCGTTTCTCAAACACCATGCAGTGCGAGAAAACCAACGGAGGAGATCGAGTCTTGTGGGGAAAAGTGCGCAAACCTCCGGAGAGTATATAAACTAATCATGGTTAGCCGTGTCCCCGGTTATGGACATCTTGAGTATCTAGTACTTGGATTATCATGTGAATCTCATCATGTTACTCTAATTAATTTGTTGGTTCTTAATGATGATGCTTAATTGCGATTGAGAATGCTGTCAACCATTCTCAATGTTTAACAACTACCATGATAGTTAAATAAAATTTATTCCTTTGCAGTAGGGAAAAATTGGCTTTACGCAAAACTGTAACCATAGAGCTTTCCACCAGCCAAATATGCATATAGTATAGCCTATTTTCTTTCATTGCTCTCTATGTGTTACATTGCCAGCATATTCCATGTGCTGACCCGTTTCAGGCTGCAACATTCATGTTGCAGACTTTTCAGACGACGAGTAAGGTGCTTTTAGGTCGTGGTTCTATACTCAGTGACGCCGTTGGAGTTGATGGACTCACTTATCTTCCAAGCCTTCCGCCGTTATTGTGACTAGATGGCCTTAAGCCATTATTATTGTAATAAGTTCTCTTTTGAGACTCTTGATGTAATAAGTGTGTGATTACTACTCTGTTATAAATCCTTCAAGTACCGTGTGGCGTCAGCATTACTGATCCAGGGATGACACCTGAGCACAGAGATTGGACCGTTTGAGGCCTGGTCTCTACAAGATGGTATCGGAGCACACACTGACTGTAGGACACGACCACTAAGCTAAAGCCCTAGATCACTACTCACTCTTCTCATTCTGACCTCTCATATTTTCTACTCTTTTAGGATGGCGGATGCAAGGAACAAGTTCACGCAACCGGATGAAGATACACCCTTTGGACGTCATTTGAAGGAAGTGACAAGATACCTGAACATAGGAGTACCAAGCTTCACCGGAACCTACAACGCCACATTACCTGAAGAAGGGCGCTGGATGATTCAAGTTCAAGTTCCAGGAAGGACGTTCATGCCAGTCACTAAGCCCATAGAGTTTTCTTTTGATGCACCAACCTGGAGTCTAGGAAAGAGCATGGCAGCTCACATCGCCATGGGACGCATTGGAGAAGTTTACCGCAATGATCTCAAGGATACTATCAACCAGATTTGTGGGTGCCGAGATGAGCACTGGGAGATGATCAGCACCAGGAAGGATAGATCAATTGCATCTTTTATCCAGGAGTTAAACCAGCACATTCGATGTCAGGAGAACCAGATGTGCGCCGACATGATAGATCTGAAGAAGGCGATGACAAGAATCAAGGAACTGGAGGAAGAACTCAAAGCTACACATGAAGATTATGAAGAGGAAATCGAAGTACTAGTGGATAAGAATGCCGACCTAACAATGAAGATCGGAATATTTATGGGAGGCCCTACACCAGTAGAAGAAGACGAAGAACCCAAGGAGATTCGCCCGGAAGACTATATCATCATCGACGACACCGACTCCGATCCAGATGATAGCGATGATGACTATGTTGATGAAGCTGGAGCAGATATCATGGAGTCTGCAACCGAAGAATATTTCTAGAAGACCACCCCAACAGTAGTAGTAGTCCACCATGTAATTATAGTAGTCCGAGCACTTTTGCGATAGTTAGATCGATTGTATGCCCTTTGTTTGATTGAATGAAGTGAATTGTTTGCTTTTGCCTCATGTGCATATGGGTAGTGTTTTCTCTCTAGACCCCTCTCTACTCTTAAATCTCATCTTTTCTAAACCCTCAGATGCCTCCAAGACGTGACCCCGGATTTACCTTCCCACTGGAGCTCACTCAGTTGATCCAGCAGCAGAACACATTGATGTAGTTGCTAGTCCAGAATCAGAATCAGGGGAACAACAACAACAACCCACCACCACCACCACCTGTTGATCACTTAGCCCGTTTTCTTAGGCTAAATCCGCCGTGTTTTCTAGTAGCACCGAGCCGATAGTAGCAGATGATTGGCTCCACAAGACAACAAGGGAGTTGACCACGGTAGGATGCACATATGCGGAAAAGGTGAAGTTTGCTGCACACCAGCTTGAAGGACCCGTAGCATCATGGTGGGAGAATTTCACAGCCACTTTCCCTGTCGACACTGTCACATGGGACCAGTTCCAGCAGGCTTTCTGTACTGCCCATGTTTCAGCAGGAGCTATGGCCCTAAAGAAGCGAGAGTTTCGCAACTTGCGCCAAGGAGGATGGACAGTTGGCCAGTATGTGGAGGACTTTAGTAAGCTAGCATGTTATGCCCCAGATGACGTTGCTACGGATGCAGCTAAGCAAGAGAAGTTTCTAGAAGGACTGAATGATGAGTTGTGCATGCAGTTGATGGTAGCCACCTTCAACAACTACCAGGAGTTGGTAGATCGTGCTCTCATGATTGAAGGGAAGCAACAGCAAATTGAGAACCGCAAGAGGAAGTATGGACAAGGCAAGTACAATTCTGGAGCTCAGCAGAAGCCATGATTTACCCCTAGGCCGGGAGAACATTTTCAACATACCCATGGAGGAGCTAGCTCACACAATCACAATGGCACCAAGAATGGGAATGGGAATGGAGGAAGTAATGGCCAGAATCGCACCAACCCATCAACCCCAGCCAAGAGAGACCTGAGCCAAGTCACTTGCTTTAAGTGCCAGAAGACCGGACATTATGCCAATGAATGTCCTAAAGCCCAAAATGGAGATGGCAATGGAAGCTCTGGGAAGAAGCTGAACCCTTTCAATAGGGAACAGGTGAACCACGTAAATGTGGAGGAAGTTGAAGCCCAGCCCGATGCAGTAATAGGTAAGTTTTTGGTTAAGTCATTTACTGCACTCGTTCTTTTTGATACTGGTGCATCGCATTCATACATATCAAGGGGATTTGTGGATAAGTATAAACTGCCAACCCAAGCCCTTAGGTCACCCATGTTAGTAACCTCGCCTGGAGCAGAGTATATGGCTAGTCTATGGTGTGATCGGTTACCATTAAGGATTGGTAACTATGTTTTTCCCTCGGACCTAATAGTATTGAAATCTCAAGGATTGGATGTGATATTAGGCATGGATTGGTTATCGAAGTATGAAGGGAACATTGAATGTGCCAGTAAGTTAATTTTGCTTACCACCCCAGAAGGAAGAAGGATCAAGTATGTATCCCGGCGTGTGCCAAAAAGGACTCAAGTAAATTGCCTAACAGGAGTTGTGCAAGAGGAAGTACCAGTAGTGAAGGATTTCCCTGATGTTTTTCTAGAAGAGTTGCCAGGCATGCCACCGGATAGAGATATTGAGTTTTTGATTGAGCTTTTGCCAGGCACAAGGCCAATATCTAAGAGACCATATAGGATGCCCGCAAAAGATTTGGTGGAGATTAAGAAGCAAATTAAGGAGTTACTAGATAAAGGTTATATTTGCCCAAGTTCTTCACCTTGGGGATCGCCAGTACTTCTAGTGGAGAAGAAGGATGGATCGTTAAGGATGGTCGTTGATTATCGAGGATTGAATGAAGTAACCATCAAGAACAAGTACCCACTACCAATGATCAATGATCTGTCTGATCGGTTGCAAGGAGCTAAGGTATTTTCCAAGATCGACCTGCGATCAGGATACCATCAGTTGAAGATTCGAGAACATGATATTCCTAAAACGGCTTCTACCACTAGGTATGGGCTGTACGAGTATACCGTTATGTCATTTGGTCTGACTAACGCACCTGCATATGTCATTTGGTAAGTGTTTATGGAGTTTTTGGATAAGTTCGTCGTAGTGTTCATTGATGATATACTAGTTTACTCGAAGAATGAAGAGGAGCATAAGGAGAATTTGCGTTTGGTACTTGGTAAGCTCAGAGAACATCAATTATATGCCAAGTTTAGCAAATGTGAGTTTTGGTTGAAGGAAGTTGGATTTCTCGGACACGTTATATCTGGAGAAGGTATAGCAGTGGATCCCACCAAGGTTGACACTGTGACAAATTGGGAAGCGCCAACAACAGTTGGAGAGATCCGGAGTTTTCTTGGACTTGCAGGATACTACCAGAGATTCATTGAAAATTTCTCGAAGATTGCGAAACCTATGACAGAGTTGCTGAAGAAGGATACCAAGTTCATATGGACTGAGGAATGTGAGGCTAGTTTCCAAGGGTTGAAGAAATGTTTGGTTACATCACCAGTGTTGATTTTGCCAGATCAGACCAAGGATTATGAGGTGTATTGCGACGCTTCACGTCGAGGACTTGGAGCAGTGCTTATGCAGGAAGGAAGAGTTGTCTCATATGCCTCACGACAGCTCAAGCCTCATGAGTTGAATTATGCTACGCATGATTTGGAGTTAGCAGCCGTAGTGCATGCATTGAATACTTGGAGACATTTTCTCATTGGAAATCATTGTGAGGTGTACACGAACCACAAGAGTTTGAAGTACATTTTCACGCAGAAGGAGTTGAATCTCAGACAAAGGAGATGGTTGGAACTCATCAAGGATTATGATATGAGATTGCATTATCACCCTGGAAAGGCTAACGTAGTAGCTGACGCGTTGAGCCGGAAAAGTCATGCCAACACCTTAATGACAGGAGATTTACCAAGGGAGTTAGCCGAAAATCTTCGTGAGCTATGTTTGGAAATAGTTCCGAGAGGCTATGTAGCAGCATTGGAGATCCAGTCTACGTTAATGGATAAGATCAGAGAAGCCCAGAAGACTGACAAGGAGATTGCCTCTATTAAGGAGAAAATGAGCAAAGGAAAAGCTAAAGGATTTCGTGAGGATGAGAACGATACCTTATGGTTTGAAGACCGTGTTTATGTGCCTAATGATTCAGAGATCAGGAAGTTAATTCTGCAAGAGGCCCATGATTCACCATATTCGATTCACCCAGGAAATACCAAGATGTATTTGGATTTGAAGGATATTTTCTGGTGGACCGGAATGAAGAAGGATATTGCGGAGTATGTAGCAGTTTGTGATGTATGTCAGAGAGTAAAGGCGGAACATCAGAAGCCAGCTGGATTGCTATAGCCATTGCCGATACCCGAATGGAAGTGGGATAAGTTAGGCATGGA
Source organism: Triticum urartu (assembly GCF_003073215.2). Classification (NCBI taxonomy): domain Eukaryota; kingdom Viridiplantae; phylum Streptophyta; class Magnoliopsida; order Poales; family Poaceae; genus Triticum; species Triticum urartu. The sequence continues at coordinate 196,249,331 of NC_053025.1, forward strand.
TTTTATCACCGGATTGCCCAGAACTCGTTCAGGCTATGACTCGATATGGGTTGTAGTCGACCGTTTGACAAAGGTAGCTCATTTCATCCCAGTGAAGACTACCTATACCAGTGCAAAGTTGGCAAAGATATACATGACCAGAATCGTATGTCTGCATGGAGTTCCAAGGAGCATTGTATCAGATAGAGGAACCTAGTTTACCTCAAAGTTCTGGAATCAGTTGCATGAAACCTTCGGTACCAGGCTAGAATTCAGTACAGCTTTCCATCTGCAGACAGATGGACAGACAAAGAGAGTCAATCGGATTTTGGAGGATATGCTGAGAGCTTGTGCACTAGATTACGGATCTAGTTGGGATGAGAATTTGCCATACGCAGAGTTCTCCTATAGCAACAGTTATCAATCCAGTTTGAAGATGGCCCCTTTCGAAGCTCTGTACGGAAGGAGGTGCAGGACCCCGTTGTCGTGGGATGAAGTTGGAGACCGCCAGTTGTTTGGACCGGATCTGATTAAGGAGTCTGAACAGAAAGTAAAATTGATTCACGATAGGCTCAAGGTAGCCCAGTCCAGGCAGAAGAGCTACGCAGACTCAAAACGCAAGGAGACAATTTATGAAGTCGGAGACCGAGTTTATCTTCGAGTATCTCCACTTCGAGGAGTTAAGCGCTTTGGAGTTAAGGGAAAGTTAGCGCCACGTTCTGTAGGACCATACTAAGTTTTGGAGCATATGGGAGAAGTAGCCTACAAGTTGGAATTGCCCGAAGGATTGTCAGGAGTTCACGATGTGTTCCACGTTTCCCAGTTGAAGAAGTGCCACGCAGAGATGGCTGACATACCGCTGAGAGACACAGTGCCGCTGGAAGTGATTCAATTTGACAGTGATTTGACCTATGAGGAGAAACCAGTCAAGATTCTTGAGTATGCCAGCAGAGTCACCCGCAGCAAAGTTATCAAGTTTTGCAAAGTTCAGTGGAGCCACCACATGGAAGATGAAGCCACCTGGGAACGAGAGGAAGATCTGCTGAAGGACCACCCTCACCTATTTTCTAGCCAACCCGAATCTCGAGGGCGAGATTCATCTTAAGGGGGGTAGGTTTGTAACATCCCAAATTTTCAATTTGGAATGTTATACAATAGATCATAATTGCATATCATATTTTATTGCATTTGGTTGATCCTAGAAATTTCACGCAACTCAAGGACCCTCGGAGAGAGTTGGGGATTTCGTTATTTTCAAATTTGAGTTTTCTCAAATTTTGAAAATAGGATCATTTGATTTTATTTATTTTATCTTCAATGATTTCTATTATAAAAATTATGAGAGTGGGAATAAAATGACTTTCCCTAAATATAGAAATATTGGGGATTTAATAAAAAAATCAAATAAGATTTTATTTTGGTTTTATTGGCTATTTTATTTGAATTTAGGAAAAATTGCACGTTTTCAAAAATTGCATTTAGGGCCAAGAAAATGTTCATCCTGTTCTAAATATTTTATTTAGACGGTGAAAATTTGTTTTGGCATTTTTAGAATTTTATTTCTTTTTGTAGAATTTTTTTAGTCGCAGCGAAATTGTTTAAAAAAAAGAGAGACCCCGCGCCCGACTGGGCCAGGGCCGGCCCAGCCAGCCGCCGCCGCCTCCCGCCGGGTCGGGACAGGAGTCCCGACCGCTGCCGTCACCCGAGTCCGGGGAGGACCCGCCTCCCGAGGCCGACCCCTCCCCCAAGTCGACGCCTTCCCCCCCTTTATAACCCCGTCGCCGCCCCCGTGTAGCCCCACACCCGCCCCGCCTCCCCACGCCTCCAGCGCCGCCGTCGCACGCCGCCCGCGCCGCCTGCCGCCTCCACCACGCCGCAGCCGCCGCCCCGCCGCCCCGCACCACCCGCCGGAACCCCGCCGGAGCCTCGTGTTGACGCTCAAAAGTGGCACGATCATAAAGCAGCATGCCGGGGCGAAAACCTTGCCGGGGTAAAATCTTGCCGGTGTGAAAGCTTGCCGGCGTGAAGGCTTGCCGGCGTGGAAAGCTTGCCGGCACAAAAAGATCGCCGGTGTGGAAGCTTGCCGGTGTGAAATCTTGCCGGGGGAGAAACCTTGTCAGGGAGGAACCCTTACCGGAGTAAAAACCTTGCCGGAGTGAAACCTTGCCGGTGTGAAAGCTTGCCGGGTAGAAACATTGCCGGTGTGGAAAGCTTACTCGGATGGAAAACTTGCCGGGTTCGAGGCTGTGATAGTCAATTGAATGAGAAGTTGAAGATGGGCTCAAAAGGTTATTCAGATGATCTCAGATGGAAAAATGATCTACATGGGTTGTCTTCGTCTCGTCGAAACGATCGATTTTGATATAAAAATCGTTCAAATCCGAGTTCGTATGAAAAAGTTAGAGCAATCGGAGTGCAGCCCTGTCACGAGGCGAGATGTGGCGCGCCCCACCAGACACATGTCTGACGGGTAGCGCGAGGAAATAGCCTGTGTTGTGAGACCGATCTGACCCTCAAGATGATCTCTGATAAAAAACCTTCAACATGAAAGTTGTGCGTCTCGTCGAAACGGTCAAGGTTTCTGTTGGGCTTGTTTTTATCCGAGATTGTTTACCACCGCAAAAAAGACCCGCAATGTGCAGCCAGTTTCAACCGAACAGTTTTGGAAAGTTCGGATAAACCAGTCCGAATTTGACTAGGGTTTTGGACGTGAATTGATGTAATTTTCTTGTATGGAAAGCCTAGATAAATTCTTTGCTTGTATGGGAAGTCCAGCCGCCTCTTATATATGTTGGGGTGACGGCCGATTGAAACAACACCAATCGAACCAATCAATCTATTACACTTTTGTGTTCATCTATCTTTATCCCCTACCCTTGTATCTTTCTTTCTCGTTATTCGTTCATTCTTCGCATTGGAGGGCAGCGATCCACGAGGCTCTAGGGGCGAGCGAATCGACCTAGGGCAACCCATAGCCGCCGCACTCCCTGACGGGGTCCCTCCCGGGCGTGTGGGGTTTCGGGTCTTCAAAAGTGCCCGCTGACTGTCTTGCGTATCGCGATGTCGGTCGGGTCTCCTTCGACGTGAGCTGCGGTGCATCACCCCCGGCATCGAGGGTACACGTGACGTGTTCGTGTGTCAACACACTTTTTGGCGACTCCGCTGGGGACAAAGCTTTGAAAAATCTCCAGCCTGTTCTTGCTACGAGGAGAGCGTCATCGAGCGGCTGCAATCTACAACGGTAACATGTATCATCAATCTCCTTACGTAGATGCAAATAGCCATTATGTTGATGTTGCTAGATCTTTCAATTGACATGTTATGTCGGCTAGCCCTAACGAGCAAAGGCCGACTAGTTATTCCGTTGGAGAAACTTGGAATTTACATAATCGCGGCATGCAACTTATGAATCTGAACTTTCGTGCATCGGCAACATCTTTCAATATGCCGGTGAACAACACGATTTGTTCGAGTGATCAATATATGACACCTCATGTGCAGGAGGGCATCTCATAGTTTTATCCATCGACAGCCAACTCGCAATATGCGGGTTTATCCCCAAACATGCCGATGAATGAGGCAATCGACCATGCTTCCATTAGCTATTTGGCCGGTTATCCTCAGTCATCATATAATACACCTCATGATATTAATTGTTCAGCATCATATGCAACTAAAAATATTCATGACTCGGCTCACTTGTATGGCCGAGTGAATGGAGATTCTACAGGAGTGTGTGTGTCTAATATTGCAGGAGATGAGGTGACTTTGGCTGCGTTAAAAAGCTTAGCGCAAAATAAGAAGATTACCGCTCTTTGCCTTGAGCAACATGATAAAGGTTTGGTTCCTGATTATGAGGCAATAAAAGCTAGGGTTTTGAAAGAAGATGAAGTGTTACTGATTGATCAAATTGGCAGGAGAAAATATTCAACAACAGTGCACATGTCTTCACCTATCATTGCAGCATGTTATACACCCCCTATACAATTGAAAAATTTCGGCAACATCAATTCATTGCCGAAAGATCATAAAAGTATTGGGGGGCAAGCTAATCCAACCAGGGCTGAGTTTAAAGAAAAACATGTGGCCCAAGTGGACAAGATCAAGCCAAAGCTCACAGGGAATAGCGTCAACGAATTTACTACGCCAGCTCTTGAGGAATTACCAGCAGAATATCGGCATGCTTATGAAACACTCAAGAAGAAACGTGGAGTGGAATATTTGCAAGAATACGTCAAGTGCCTTCCTCCATGTAGCAACCATGTTGGCTCCTTTGCAATTTTGGGGCAAGATAAAAAAGAAGCTTTGCAAGAAAATCGTCAAGAAAGGGTTCACTCGGCTAATACGGTTGATTCGGTTGAAACTGAGTCAAATATGACTAAGTCGTCTATAGCTGAGTTGAACAGTTCCTTTAGTGAGAAGACAATGGTGGATTCAATTGAAACCAAATTGACCACTGAGACGTTTAAGGCCGAGTGCGTTGCATCAAGCCAGCCGAGTGCATCACCGGCTAAAGCCGCTAGAGCCGAGTGCATCAAGCCAGTTATTGCTACGTGTACCAAAATAGAAGATGCAAGCTTCACCGAGAAAAAGAACGGTAGACGCAACAAATTGGCCGTGCTCGATTTTTCTGGATGTGAGGGAGCTTACATGCTGCCCTATGAGTTCCGTGCCAAAGAAATTGATGAGCATCAAGAGCAAAGTTATATGGCCAAACAAAGTTTGACTAGTGATGAAGACCAAGAACCAGAGCGTGCAGCTGAACAAAGTATAGCTGACGAAGAGCGGCCGAGTGGAATCCATTCGGGTAATCCGAGTGGAATCTACTCGGGAAATCCAAGTCAAATCTATTCAGGTAATCCGAGTGATGAGGCACGAGATCCAGAAAAGGAGGAAGATGCATTCGAGAATTATTCAGAAGTTGAGCAAGGTATTGTTCCAGTGGTGCAACCATCTTCTCGTTCCAACGACTTCACAAAGGTACACCTAGCCGAGAGTTTACTCAGTTTTCGATTCGGTCAAAATCATATTGTTGATGCACCCGTTAGTAAGATTCTAATTAATTTTGAAAGACCGATCGAGATGAGTAATCTATTTGTTTTGAATTATCTTGTTACTAATCATGCTGATCAACACATGGCACCATTCATAGAGGCTAATAGTGACAACTTATCGCAACCAAAGTTGTTCCCGTCATGCCGACTGAACTTTATATTCATATGGGCAACTTTGTTTGTTTCATGCCTGGCTAACATTTGGTCTCAGATGAGACGTATATTCTGTAATTATTTTGGTTGCAGGAATATAAAGCCAGGTTCAAAGTTCTCCAGGATAACCGATTCAAGAGCATCGGGAAAGGAGAGTCGGATGATGTTAAACTGACACCGCTCGGTTGTTTTGTATCTAAGCCGGTATCACAATATCGGTTAATGGACCAGGAGTGTACGTCCAGTGCAGTCATAGTGGATCACATCATCGGTACATTGCTGACTAATCCTATTATTATAATTGATCACGACATCGAGCCGTCAAGACAAGAGCCAACGCAATGTTCGTCCAAGCAAAATGTCAAAGATTGCAACATGATCCATCAAGTCAAGCAATCAGACAAGATAGGACGATTGGAGTTTGTTGAGGCACGATCATTTGGACAGTCGGATCATTTTGACGGCCATCAAATGTTGACTCGGCTATCTTCAGTTGATTTATCTAAAAGAGGACATGTACACGTCAGTGATGATGGGGTCAAGTCTTCGAGCAAGGATATTGTTAAGAAGTGCATCAAGAACAATCTTGAAGACAGAAATTCCATCAGAGCTACGATGGTAACATCTAGCACTAGGGGGCAACAAGAGAATTCAAAGACCGATGCACGCACAACCAAAGAAAGCAAATGCCATGGTAAGGACAAAAGCAAAAGGCCGAAAGTCACTTTCGCACAGTTATTGGAAAAGTACCAAAAGATAAGTGAGGCAAGGAGTGCTTATCGGCCGAGTGAAGCAAAAGCATCAAAGTCACCCCCAAGGCATAAATCTGAAGACTTGGATTGGCAAAGGAAGACGTTGAGCAAGCAGACTTCATATCCTGCTTTTGGGCCGCCAATGCCAATGTCGTGGATGCCTCCCTACGCTCATGTAAATCCATATCCATATCCATCATGGGGCAGGTATGATACAAGGGCAAATTATCCATCTTATTTTAGATCATCTCGCCAACATTATGCAGCTCCAAAAAGATTAACATTTGATGAACAATCACATGTAAAGACCGTTTCAATTATAAGGAATCGGTCCGGACACCATGGATGAAAAAAGAGGTGGTCAAGCAAGTCTACCGCGTGAAAAGAGATGGTTGTAAGTGTGCTACTTCAGATTTGATCTCAAATAATAAAGAGCCAATTAAAGTGTTGACATTTGCTACAAAATGCAATGAGACGAAGCAAGCAATTATCGAGAGTCAAAGTGCCAAATCTGAAGAAAAGAAGTTGGGAGTGCACAAGGCTAAAAAGGAATTGCCATTGGTCAAAACAGAATCACAGCCGAGATGCCCACTCGACTTATCGTATTGGCAAAAGAGGGAATTACACAAACTTAGTGCACAAGAACTTGAAGAAAGGAACATGGCATGGGTTCCCAAAGGAAGTGCTCAAAATAAGAATTATGTGCAAGCCTCCATTACAAGAAGTGCGGCAAAAGTGAAAAAGGAAAAGAGTAAAAACTATGAAGGACCAAGCCGAAGGTTTCAACATCTTTGGTCTACACATTATCCATATTCTCCAACTATGCCGTTAACGCCTATGCCATGGAATTCGTCATCAGGTATGATTGGTAACCCTCAATGGGCTTATTTTAATCCATGGATGCAATATAATTTCTTACGTCATGAGAGGATATTACCAAGTCACTATACATTTGATTAGCTACAAGTTTGTTGCTGATCCAAAGGGCCGAAATACTTGATTTGTCATTTCATTTGTTTATTTCGGCTATATGTGCTTTGAATGAAGTTTACATGGTAATGGCCGATATTTATCTATCGTCCTAAGAGTATGTCAATGCATGGCCGGTGTAGTATTCTAACATCGTCCTTAGTTTGATTGGAGAGCGAGACAAGGTACGTGCTCATGAAAATTTATATGTATGCCTATATTATGATTGAATGGAGTTGAGACATCATGACCGATGTCATTGAATATATGCTACATAGACCAATTCATAGCTGCAGAATTGGTTGGTGGGCTTATACTTTCTTTGGATATGATTTGGCTTATGCATCTTTGAGATCTATAAGAGGCCAAATCATAGTTGATTTTGTTACTGAACATCGGATTAATGTCATGCATAATATTAATATTAGCCTTGTCTCTCTAGTACTATGGAGATTATGTATTGATGGTTCAATTCATAGCAATGGCCAAAGTGTTGGTGTTGTTTATATATTTCTTTATGGTACTATTTTTTGAAGCCTCGTGCCGCTTAGAATATTTTTATGCACGATTAATCAAGGTCGAATATGCATCGTTATTCGGATTGACTCTTTTACTTGCCATAGGTGCTATACATATTGAGGCTTTTGGTGATTCGTTATGAGTAGTGCAACAAATATCCAAGGGTTATCAATGTGTTTTGATGAATCACTTATAGTTTATCTTGGGGTATGTCTAGATGAAGAATTTACCTTGGGTTGCATTAAAATTGTTCATATATTTAGACATGACAATTGGAGAGAGTTGGCATATCAAGCATCCGGCTACCATGTCCATCATGTTGTATTGCATTTCTCTCAATAGCCGATGCTTAGTCTCGTCAACATAGGTAAGGCCGAACCGAAGTCCACAGCTTCGGCCACTAATGAAATTTTTATACAGGCGAAAGTAAGGATTGGAGAAAGTTTATTGTTGATTGTCTACAAAATCCTAGCAAAAGGGTGAACAATATGGTTCAGAGGATGACATTGAGATACATATCTATGGAACTTTATCATCGGATTGTTAATGAAGCTGAGAAGGTTTCACCCATGTTTGCATCAGAAAGTCCACACAAGACATGGCCGATATATACTTATCGTCCTAAGAACATATAAATGGCTGATGGAGTGTTGACATCGTCCTTAGAACAAACTTGGTACAAGTATTTTTCGGCACGCTAGCTTTACCGAAAAACAGGGGGGCATGTGTTGACGCTCAAAAGTGGCACGATCATAAAGCAACATGCCGAGGCGAAAACCTTGCCGGGGTAAAATCTTGCCGACGTGGAAAGCTTGCTGGCACAGAAAGATCGCCGGTGTGGAAGCTTGCCGGTGTGAAATCTTGCCGGGGGAGAAACCTTGTCAGGGAGAAACCCTTGCCAGAGTACAAACCTTGCCGGAGTGAAACCTTGCCGGTGTGAAAGCTTGCCGGGTAGAAACATTGCCGGTGTGGAAAGCTTACTCGGATGGAAAACTTGCCGGGTTGGAGGCTGTGATAGTCAATCGAACGAGAAGTTGAAGATGGGATCAAAAGGTTATTCAGATGATCTCGGATGGAAAAATGATCTACACAGGTTGTCTTCGTCTCGTCGAAACTATCGATTTTGATATAAAAATCGTTCAAATCCGAATTCGTATGCAAAAGTTAGAGCAATCGGAGTGCAACCCTGTCACGAGGCGAGATGTGGCGCGCCCCACCACACACATGTCTAACGGGTAGCGCGAGGAAATAGCCTGTATTGCGAGACCGATCTGACCCTCAAGATGATCTCTGATAAAAAAACCTTCAACATGAAAGATTGCTTTTGGGCTTGTTTTTATCCGAGATTGTTTACCACTGCAAAAAAGACCCGCAAGGTGCAGCCAGTTTAAACCGAACAATTTTGGAAGGTTCGGATAAACCAGTCCGAATTTGACTAGGGTTTTGGACGTGAATTGATGTAATTTTCTTGTATGGAAATCCTAGATAAATTCTTTGCTTGTATGGGAAGTCCAGCCGCCTCTTATATATGTTGGGGTGACGGCCGATTGAAACAACACCAATCGAACCAATCAATCTATTACACTTTTGTGTTCATCTATCTTTATCCCCTACCCTTGTATCTTTCTTTCTCGTTATTCGTTCGCTCTTCGCATTGGAGGGCAGCGATCCACGAGGCTCTAGGGGAGAGCGAATCGACCTAGGGCAGCCCATAGCCGCCGCACTCCCTGACGGGGTCCCTCCCAGGCGTGTGGGGTTTCGGGTCTTCAAAAGCGCCCGCTGACTGTCTTGCGTATCGCGCTGTCGGTCGGGTCTCCTTCGACGTGAGCTGCGGTGCATCACCCCCGGTGTCGAGGGTACACGTGACGTGTTCGTGTGTCAACACCTCGCGTCCCAAGCCGAGGTAGCCGCCGCCCCGGTTTTTTGAGAAAAGCCGTTTTGTTTTTTTTGAAAACCCTAGTTTCCTTTTTTTAAATAGATCGGTTTTCTCCGGTTTATTTATTTAGCGAGCGTTCGCTCGTCCGTTCGTTTTAACGAATGCGTTCATCGTTTAGTTCCTGTTAACGAACGTTCATTTGTTAACCTGTTCATCATTTTTCTTTTTCTCGGATTAAATCCGTGATTTTTCTGATCGCGATTTCTGATCCGATGTTCGTTTTGCTTTAACTTTTTGCTTGTTTGTCGGAATCAGGCGATTCAAGCACCTGGAGTTTCGTCTCGAAACCCTCTTTCCGTCTAACCAACTTAAACAAGTTTTTGCCTCAGTAAAATTTGACCTAGATCCAGAATAGTAAATGGAGCTTATTTCTTTTGCCGTTTGTCTTTCGTTGCTTCGTTCGATTTGATTCTTTTTGCCAACCGGAGTTCTTAAGTTGAACTTTTTGGTTAGATCTCTTATTCGAGTTTTACCTGTGCATTAGTTGCGTACTTATTGTATGCTTGTTTGTTTGCGATAGAATACCCGGAGTGCGCCGCTTGCTACTTCGAATCGCTAGGTTTTGCGGATCATCAGCGAGGCAAGTAACACTTTGATCATACCTTCCTACTACCTAGTTTTATTGCATTAGATCAATCCTCACACATTGCATTGACTAGGATCTAATTAAATTGTGGGTTTGGGAAGTAGATGAGGTAGTACCTATTACCTGTTATTATCAAACCTTTGGGAGTTACTTCTACGTTTGCTTATTTTGCCATGCTATGCCAGTACGTGGTTTCGGTGAGTGAAATCCATGATAGATGTGAGTTTGTTAAATTAATGGTTTATCTAAGGTGGCAACTTAAATACACATCTGGGTGGACTGAGGCACCTGGGTATTCCAGCGATTGCCTGTTTTTCTTCGGACCGCCAACCAGGCTCAAAGGGATCATGAGATTATTCATGCTAGAAACTTCCGTGTGCAGCCACAAGCTACTATGGGCTCTAGCATAGTTGACTAAGTCGTGCGAACTCTTATAGTGGTAGACTAGCAGATGTAGGGGATGTAGGTGGTACGGTCTACCCATCGTAAGGTGCTAGCGCTTCTGAAAGACTATGTCTCGGTCATCCATTTCTCAAACACCATGCAGTGCGAGAAAACCAACGGAGGAGATCGAGTCTTGTGGGGAAAAGTGCGCAAACCTCTGTAGAGCGTATAAACTAATCATGGTTAGCCGTGTCCCCGGTTATGGACATCTTGAGTATCTAGTACTTGGATTATCATGTGAATCTCATCATGTTACTCTAATTAATTTGTTGGTTCTTAATGATGATGCTTAATTGCGATTGAGAATGCTGTCAACCATTCTCAATGTTTAACAACTACCATGATAGTTAAATAAAATTTATTCCTTTGCAGTAGGGAAAAATTGGCTTTACGCAAAACTGTAACTGTAGAGCTTTCCACCAGCCAAATATGCATATAGTATACCCTATTTTCTTTCATTGCTCTCTATGTGTTACATTGCCAGCATATTCCATGTGCTGACCCGTTTCGGGCTGCAACATTCATGTTGCAGACTTTTTAGACGACGAGTAAGGTGCTTTTAGGTCGTGGTTCTATACTCAGTGATGCCGTTGGAGTTGATGGACTCACTTATCTTCCAAGCCTTCCACTGTTATCGTTACTAGATGGCCTTAAGCCATTATTATTGTAATAAGTTCTCTTTTGAGACTCTCGATGTAATAAGTGTGTGATTGCTACTCTGTTATAAATCCTTCAAGTACTGTGTGGTGTCAGCATTACTGGTCCAAGGATGACACCTGAGCACAAAGATTGGACCGTTTGAGGTCTGGTCGCTACAGGTGCAACGAGACCAAGACCATAAGGACAGCAAGATGGAGGTCACCATGGAGCCCAAGACGGCGTCACCACCAGAGCCTTTGGCAGGCGAAGACCGCTTTTGTCAGGATAGCTTGTACTAGCTGTCCCCTTTCAAATTGGCCGTTATTGGCTCCCTTCCCGCCCAATATTTGGGGAGAGGACCAAGGCATCTATAAGGACTAGCCACCACCATAGTAGAAAAGACAGGGACGAGACGGGTCAAGAATAGAACCCTAGACCGCATCCTCATACACAAGTTCACCAAGCACAGGAACACCTCAACCTCAGGAGGCTGTTCTTCCCCTTGTACTGTTCATTCTCAGCCCAAGAGGCAATCCACCACCACCACACTGGAGTAGGGTATTAGACCACAACGGTGGCCCGAACCAGTATAAATCTTGTGTCCTTTGTGCTGCGAGTTTGTCGAGTTAGTTCGCGAGATCTTAGCTAAGTTAGAACGCGGATCGATAGGGGGTAGATCTTCGCGTGCACCCTAGTGTTCGAACCATAAGGGTTTTGCCGGAACCCGTGATCCGACATCGGTAGACCGCCGGAGGCATTCATATAGTCATATTTTGTTCTAGTATCGAGTTGTAATCATTGAGTTGTAAATAAATAGAAGTGTCATGATCATCATTAATATAGCATTGTCCCAAATAAAAAAAAGAGAAAGGCCAAAAAATAGAAAGGCCCAAAAAAAATAAGAAAAAAAATAAAAAGGGACAATGCTACCATCCTCTTTTTCCACACTTGTGCTTCAAAGTAGCACCATGATCTTTATGATAGAGAGTCTCTTGTTTTGTCACTTTCATATACTAGTGGGAATTTTTCATTATATAACTTGGCTTGTATATTCCAACAATGGGCTTCCTCAAATGCCCTAGGTCTTCGCGAGCAAGCAAGTTGGATGCACACCCACTTAGTTTCTTTTGTTGAGCTTTCATACATTTATAGCTCTAGTGCATCCGTTGCATGGCAATCCCTACTCCTTGCATCGACATCAGTTGATGGGCATCTCCCTAGCCCATTGATTAGCCGCGTAGATGTGAGACTTTCTCCTTTTTGTCTTCTCCACATAACCCCCATCATCATATTCTATTCCATCCATAGTGCTATATCCATGGCTCACGCTCATGTATTGCGTGAAAGTTGAAAAAAGTTTGAGATTACTAAAGTATGAAACAATTGCTTGGCTTGTCATCGGGGTTGTGCATGATGAGAGCATTCTTGTGTGATGAAAATGGAGCATGACCAAACTATATGATTTTGTAGGGATGGACTTTCTTTTGCCATGTTATTTTGAGAAGACATGATTGCTTAGTTAGTATGCTTAAAGTATTATTATTTTTATGTCAATATTAAACTTTTGTCTTGAATCTTTCGGATCTGAATATTCATGCCACAATAAATAAAATTACATTGAGAATTATGCTAGGTAGCATTCCACATCAAAAATTCTGTTTTTATCATTTACCTACTCGAGGACGAGCAGGAATTAAGCTTGGGGATGCTTCATACGTCTCCAACGTATCTATAATTTTTGACTGTTCCATGCAATTATATTATCTGTTTTGGATGTTAATGGGCTTATTTATACACTTTTATATTATTTTTGGGACTAACCTACTAACCCAAGGCCCAGTGCAAATTGCTGTTTTTTTGCCTATTTCAGTGTTTCGCAGAAAAGGAATATCAAACGGAATCCAAACGGAATGAAACCTTCGGGAGAGTTATTTTTGGTACAAACGTGATCCAGGGGACTTGGAGTAGACGTCAAGAAAGAAGCGAGGCGGTCACGAGGCAGGAGGGCGCGCCCCCACCCTCGTGGGCCCCTTGCAGCTCCACCGACCTACTTCTTCCTCTTATATATATCCATATACCCCGAAAACATCCAGGAGCACCACAAAACCCTATTTCCACCGCCGCAACCTTCTGTACCCAAGAGATCCCATCTTGGGGCCTTTTTCGGAGCTCCGCCGGAGGGGGAATCAATCACGGAGGGCTTCTACATCAACACCATAGCCTCTTCGATGATGTGTGAGTAGTTTACCACAGACCTTCGGGTCCATAGTTATTAGCTAGATGGCTTCTTCTCTCTCTTTGGATCTCAATACAAAGTTCTCCTCGATCTTCTTGGAGATCTATTCGATGTAATTCATTTTGCGGTGTGTTTGTCAAGATCCGATGAATTGTGGGTTTAGGATCAAGTTTATCTATGAACAATATTTGATTCTTCTCTGAAATCTTTTATGTATGATTGGTTATCTTTGCAAGTCTCTTTGAATTATCAGTTTGGTTTGGCCTACTAGATTGATCTTTCTTGCAATGGGAGAAGTTCTTAGCTTTGGGTTCAATCTTGTGGTGTCCTTTCCCACTGACAGCAAGGGAAGCAAGGCACGTATTATATTGTTGCCATCGAGGATAAAAAGATGGGGTTTATATCATATTGCTTGAGTTTATCCCTCTACATCATGTCATCTTGCCTAATGTGTTACTCTGTTCTTATGAACTTAATACTCTAGATGCATGCTGGATAGCGGTTGATGTGTGGAGTAATAGTAGTAGATGCAGAATCGTTTCGGTCTACTTATCGCGGACGTGATGCCTATATACATGATCATGCCTAGATATTATCATAATTATGTACTTTTCTATCAATTGCTCGACAGTAATTTGTTCACCCACCGTAATACTTATGCTATCTTGAGAGAAGCCACTAGTGAAACCTATGGCCCCCGGGTCTATCTTTTATCATATAAGTTTCCAATCTATTTTACTTTGCAATCTTAATTTCAATCTATATCATAAAAATACCAAAAATATTTATCTTATTATTATTATTATCTCTATCAGATCTCACTCTCGTAAGTGACCGTGAAGGGATTGACAACCCCTTTATCGCGTTGGTTGCGAGGTTCTTATTTGTTTGTGTAGGTACGAGGGACTTGCGTGTAGTCTCCTACTGGGTTGATACCTTGGTTCTCAAAAACTGAGGGAAATACTTACGCTACTTTGATGCATCACCCTATCCTCTTCAAGGGAAAACCAACGCAGTGCTCAAGAGGTAGCAATCAGGCAAAGAAAGGGTTCTTACCTGTATTACAAGGTGTGAAGTTGAATCAGACTCAATGCCCGACCACTGCAGAAGATAGAGAGAAAATGAAAGGTGTTCCCTATGCTTCAGCCATAGGCTCTATCATGTATGCAATGCTCTGTACCAGACCTGATGTGTGCCTTGCTATCAGTTTAGCAGGGAGGTACCAAAGTAATCCAGGAGTGGATCACTGGACAGCGGTCAAGAATATCCTAAAATACCTGAAAAGGACTAAGGATATGTTTCTCATATATGGAAGTGACAAAGAGCTCGTCGTAAATGGTTACGTCGATGCAAGCTTTGACAATGATCCGGATGACTCCAATTCACAAACCGGATATGTGTTTTTATTAAATGGTGGAGCTGTCAGTTGGTGCAGTTCCAAGCAGAGCGTCGTGGCGGGATCTACGTGTGAAGCGGAATACATAGCTGCTTCGGAAGCAGCAAATGAAGGAGTCTGGATGAAGGAGTTCATATCCGATCTAGGTGTCATACTTAGTGCATCGGGTCCAATGAAAATATTTTGTGACAATACTGGTGCAATTGCCTTGGCAAAGGAATCCAAATTTTACAAGAGAACCAAGCACATCAAGAGACGCTTCAATTCCATTTGTGATCAAGTCAAGGAGGGAGACATAGAGATTTGCAAGATACATACAGATCTGAATGTTGCAGACCCATTGACTAAGCCTCTCTCACGAGCAAAACATGATCAACACCAAGACTCCATGGGTGTTAGAATCATAACAATGTAATCTAGATTATTGACTCTAGTGCAAGTGGGAGACTGAAGGAAATATGCCCTAGAGGCAATAATAAAGTTGTTATTTATATTTCCTTATATCATAATAAATGTTTATTATTCATGACGGATACTAGTGGGGTGGTCCCTGCGATCGAAGGTGATCGGACGGGAGGACCATGAGTTAAACTTTGGGGCGACTGGCTCCAACGCATATACGTCCCTGAGCACACGCTTCCGCTCCCTCTTGGGGATGTGGGTTGCGTATATCATGTTCACCGTCCGCACTTGTGGGGGGAACCTCTTCTGTCCTCCAGTGTTGGGCTGCCGGGGCTCCTCCTCGTCATCGCTATGTGACCCCTTATCTTTGTTTTCGGCATTTAACTTGCCGGCCTGCTTGAACACCCAACAATCCCTGTTGGTGTGGTTGGCTGGCTTGTCGGGGGTGCCGTGTATTTGACACGAGCGATCGAGTATACGGTCCAAACTGGACAGGCCCGGAGTGCTTCTTTTGAATGGCTTTTTCTGCTGACCGGGTTTAGAGCCTTTGAATCCGACTGCCGTATCCTCGGTATTGTCGCTGTTAATGTGGCGCTTATGTTTGTTGCGACGTGACCTGCCGTTGCCGTCCTTGGTATCCGAAGTACCATGGTTCTTTGATATATTATTGCTGCGAGCCAACCAGCTGTCCTCTCCCGCACAAAAGCGGGTCACGAGTGTCGTGAGGGCTGCCATAGATTTCGGCTTTTCCTGGCCAAGGTGCCGGGCGAGCCATTCGTCGTGGATGTTGTGCTTAAAAGCTGCTAGGGCCTCTGCATCCAGACAGTCGACGATTTGATTTTTCTTTGTAGGAACCGTGTCCAGAATTGTCTGGCCGATTCCTCTGGCTGCTGAACTATGTGGCTCAAGTCATCGGCATCTGGTGGTCGCACATAAGTGCCCTGAAAGTTGTCGAGGAATGCGGCTTCCAGATCTTCCCAATAGCCAGTGGACTCTACTGGCAAGCTATTGAGCTAATGCCGAGCTGGTCCTTTGAGTTTGAGTGGGAGGTATTTTATGGCGTGTAGGTCATCACCGTGGGCCATGTGGATGTGCAGGAGGAAATCCTCGATCCATACCGCGGGATCTGTTGTGCCGTCGTATGATTCTATATTTACGGGTTTGAAACCCTCTGGGATTTGATGATCCATTAGTTCATCTGTGAAGCATAAGGGGTGTGCGGCACCTCTGTACTGGGCTATATCACGACGCAGCTCAAATGAGTCTTGCCCACTGTGTTTGTCCCGGCCAGACTTACTTTTACTGTATCCGGCATGACGATTATTGTCTCGCATGGTGGCGCGCCCTTGCGATCCGTAGATCGATCTTGCATGTTTTGCTTTGTCCTCCAATACGTCTCACAGGTCTGGCGTATTTCCCCATGCCTTTTTATTTGAATGGCGTCGGGGTGCGGGCTAGACTTTTGGCTGGAATGCCTCTCTGTCGCAGCCACGAGGTGGCCGATCAGCCGCGTCATACGCCGGGGATGTAGGTTTCGGTGCTTCCTCCTGCAGTCGGGGTAGCAACCTGCACTTTGGGTAACTCTTGGAGGGGCGTTCGAGTTTATATTCCTCGGCCGCCAGGACTTCAGTCCATCTGTCAGCTAGCAAATCTTGATCAGCTTGAAGCTGCTGCTGCTTTTTCTTAAGGCTATTTGTCGTGGCTATAAGCCGGTGCTTGAAGCGCTCTAGTTTGACGGGATCCTCTGGCACGACGAATTCATCATCGTCGAGGCTTGCCTCGTCTTCGGAGGGAGGCATGTAATTATCATCCTCCGCCTCTCCATTTGCCGCTCTCTCAGGAGGGCTGGCTTCTCCATCCTCCTGCTGTAAATCTTGCTGGAGGGGATTGTTGTTGTCTTCGGTACTGTCCGGAGTGCTATTATCTCCGTTGCCGATATCACCACTTTTGCCTTGGCGGGACTTAGAGCGGCGCCGCTGACGTTGACGCTTGGGTTGCTTCTTGGAGGGGTCATCCTCCGCTGTCTCGTCGCCATTGCCTTCTTTGGGTGTGTCCACCATGTATATATCATATGATGAGGTGGTTGTCCAGTGCCCTATGGGCCGTGGTTCCTCTTCGCCTCCCGCATCGTCGTCCATACCATCGATGTCTTCGGAGTCGAAGTCGAGCATGTCGGTTAAGTCATCGACAGTGGCTACTAAATGGGTGGTGGGTGGGCGACGAATTTCTTCGCCATCCGCATCCCAATCTTGCCGGACATAGTTCGGCCAGGACTCTCCTGACAAGGAGAGAGACCTTAACGAGTTCAGTATGTCACCGAAGGGCGAATGCTGAAAGATATCCGCGGAGGTAAACTCCATGATCGGCGCCCAGTCGGATTCGACAGGCATGGGCGCAGGCGGTTCGGAGTCCATGGCCGGAGAAGGATCCGGTAGTTCGGCAACACGGCTCTCGTGAAAGGTAAGGTCGATCCTCGGCTCGATCGCCGCTGAGAGTACAGCCTCCATGGCGGGGTCTATCCACCCATCCATGGATGGCGCGATTGGCTCCAAATTGAGGGTCGGAGAAGTCGCCGGCGCGATATCCTGAAAACTGTCTGACGACAGAGCTAGATCATGCTCATCGAGACCGTGCAGCGCACTTGGCAGGGGCTCGAATCCGTCAAAGATCAAGTCTCCGTGGATATCGGCTGTGTAGTTTAAGCTTCCAAACCTGACTTGGTGGCCAGGGGCGTAACTTTCGATCTGCTCCAAATGGCCAAGTGAGTTGGCCCGCAGTGCGAAGCCGCCGAATATGAAGATCTGTCCGGGGAGAAAAGTCTCACCTTGGACTGCATCACTATCGATGATTGAAGGAGCCATCAAGCCTAATGGCGACGACACAGAGGAACTCTCAATGAAAGCACCAATGTCGGTGTCAAAACCGGCGGATCTTGGGTAGGGGGTCCCGAACTGTGCGTCTAAGGTGGATGGTAACAGGAGGCAGGGGACACGATGTTTTACCCAGGTTCGGGCCCTCTTGATGGAGGTAAAACCCTACGTCCTGCTTGATTTATTCTTGATGATACGAGTATTACAAGAGTTGATCTACCACGATATCGGAGAGGCTAAACCCTAAAAGCTAGCCTATGGTCTGATTGTATGTTGTCCTATGGACTAAAACCCTCCGGTTTATATAGACACCGGAGGGGGCTAGGGTTACACAAGGTCGGTTACAAAGGAGGAGATATCCATATCCGTACTGCCTAGCTTGCCTTCCACGCGAAGTAGAGTCCTATCCGGACACGGGACGAAGTCTTCAATCTTGTATCTTCGTAGTCCAACAGTCCGGCCAAAGGATATAGTCCGGCTGTCCAGAGACCCCCTAATCCAGGACTCCCTCACACACCCACTTAGTTTCTTTTTGAGCTTTCATATACTTATAGCTCTAGTGCATACGTTGCATGGTAATCCCTACTCAGTCACATTGATATCTATTGATGGGCATCTCCATAGCCCGTTGATACGCCTAGTTGATGTGAGACTATCTTCCCCTTTTTGGTCTTCTCCACAACCACCACTCTATTCCACCTATAGTGCTATGTCCATGGCTCACGCTCATGTATTGCGTGAAAATTGAAAAAGTTTTGAGAATGTCAAAAGTATGAAACAATTGCTTGGCTTGTCATCAGGGTTGTGCGTGATTTAAATATTTTGTGTGGTGAAGATAGAGCATAGCCAGACTATATGATTTTGTAGGGATAACTTTCTTTGGCCATGTTATTTTGAGAAGACATAATTGCTTTGTTAGTATGCTTGAAGTATTATTATTTTTATGTCAATATGAACTTTTGTCTTGAATCTTTCGGATCTGAATATTCATACCACAATTAAGAAGAATTACATTAAAATTATGCCAAGTAGCACTCCGCATCAAAAATTCTGTTTTTATCATTTACCTACTCGAGGACGAGCAGGAATTAAGCTTGGGGATGCTTGATACGTCTCCAACGTATCTATAATTTTTGATTGCTCCATGCTATATTATCTACTGTTTTGGACATTATTGGGCTTTATTATCCACTTTTATATTATTTTTGGGACTAACCTATTAACCGGAGGCCCAGCCCAGAATTGTTGTTTTTTGCCTATTTTAGGGTTTCGAAGAAAAGGAATATCAAACAGAGACCAAACGGAATGAAACCTTCGGGAACGTGATTTTTAGGAAGATTATGATCCAGGAGACTTGGACCCTACGTCAAGAAAGAAAACAGGAGGCCACGAGGTAGGGGGGCGCGCCTACCCCCCCGCCCCAGGCACGCCCTCCACCCTCGTGGGCCCCCTGTTGCTCCACCGACATACTCCTTCCTCCTATATATACCTACGTACCCCCAAACGATCAGATACAGAGCCAAAAACCTAATTCCACTGCCGCAACTTTCTGTATCCACGAGATCTCATCTTGGGGCCTGTTCCGGAGCTCCGCCGGAGGGGGCATCGATCACGGAGGGCTTCTACATCAACACCATAGCCCCTCCGATGAAGTGTGAGTAGTTTACCTCAGACCTACGGGTCCATAGTTAGTAGCTAGATGGCCTCTTCTCTCTTTTTGGATCTCAATACAATGTTCTCCCCCTCTCTTGTGGAGAACTATTCGATGCAATCTTCTTTTTGCGGTGTGTTTGTTGAGACCGATGAATTGTGGGTTTATGATCAAGTCTATCTATGAATAATATTTGAATCTTCTCTGAATTCTTTTATGTATGATTGGTTATCTTTGCAAGTCTCTTCGAATTATCAGTTTGGTTTGGCCTACTAGATTGATCTTTCTTGCAATGGGAGAAGTGCTTAGCTTCGGGTTCAATCTTGCGGTGTCCTTTCCCAGTGACAGTAGGGGCAGCAAGGCACGTATTGTATTGTTGCCATCGAGGATAACAAGATGGGGTTTTCTTCATATTGCACGAGTCTATCCCTCTACATCATGTCATCTTGCTTAAGGCGTTACTCTGTTTTTAACTTAATACTCTAGATGCATGCTGGATAGCGGTTGATGAGTGGAGTAATAGTAGTAGATGCAGGCAGGAGTCGGTCTACTTGTCTCGGACGTGATGCCTATATACATGATCATACCTAGATATTCTCATAACTATGCTCAATTCTGTCAATTTCTCAACAGTAATTTGTTCACCCACCGTAGAATACTTATGCTCTCGAGAGAAGCCACTAGTGAAACTATTGCCCCCGGGTCTATCTTCATCATATTAATCTCCTACTACTTAGTTATTTCCTTTTCTATTTACTTTGCCTTTATTTTACTTTGCATCTTTGTCATAAAAATACCAAAAATATTATCTTATCATATCTATCAGATCTCACTCTCGTAAGTGGCCTTATAGGGATTGACAACCCCTATTTGCGTTGGTTGCGAGGATTTATTTGTTTTGTGCAGCTACGAGGGACTCGCGCGTAGCCTGCTACTGGATTGATACCTTGGTTCTCAAAAACTGAGGGAAATACTTACGCTACTTTGCTGCATCATCCCTTCCTCTTCGGGGAAAACCAACACAGTGCTCAAGAGGTAGCAAGAATCAAGTCGTAAGATCGAGTTGTGGAATCGAGGATTCTACTAGATTTACTCACATAAGATATTTTGTATGCACACAAGAAATTTATATGGGTTCTATAGAGTTTTGACACTAAATATGGAGCAAAGAACATACACATCAATGCCAGCTGTATTCCACTTATTTTTATGGCTAACCTACCATGTAGCTCGCATGTATGGAACATATATGAGAGGGAAATATATTGAACATTTAAACCTTCAATGCATGAAATTTACTAATGTTCTTTTTAGAGTGCGTGAATAGTCGATCACTTGTCTATCTGACCTACAATGCTAAACCTTGAAGGGTCTTGCTCTCTTTCTCCGATCAATCTTGAAGCATCCTCCTTTTCATGCCAATTCCATATGTTGACAAGCCTGATCCTCAATTTCGATCTAGGGTTTCTAAGAGCTGGATCAAAGGTGTCCGCGGCTGGGCATTTGGACTTGGGAGGGGAATAAAGGTCCATGAGGTATATGAAAAGGGGTTTGGATGATGGCATACTATTTTTCTACAACTAAGCAAATGGCTTAGATAAGTTAGTAGAATCGGATGTAGTCCATAGCAAAGTCGGGATTGTACAGTTTTGTACAAGATTCTATGATTTGGATCATGACTCGACATGGATTCTATCTGATTCGGATTCATAGTGTGAATTGGGTCGACATGCTTCCGTAGGGTCGTGAAGTCGTAGGATTCTAGCAGTCAAATCGGGATTCTAACTACCTTGCTTAGGTCTCATGTTTACTCATATCAATGGCATAATCAACTAGCGAGCAATAATAGTAAATCTCGGATGACAACACTTTCTCAAAACAATCATAATATGATATAACAAGATGGTATCTCGCTAGCCCTTTCTGAGACCGCAAAACATAAATGCAGAGCACCTCTGAAGTTCAAGGACTGACTAAGCATTGTAATTCATGGTAAAAGAGATCCAGTCACAGTCATACTCAATGTAAACTAATAGTAATGCATGAAAATGACAGCGGTGCTCTCCAACTGGTGCTTTTTAATAAGAGGGTGATGACTCAACCTAAAAGTAAATAGATAGGCCCTTCGCAGAGGGAAGCAGGGATTTGTAGAGGTGCCAAAGCTTGATTTTTTAAATAGAGATGAATAATATTTTGAGTGGTATACTGTCATTGTCAACATGACAACTGAGAGATCTCGATATCTTCCATGCTACATACATTATAGGCGGTTCCCAAACAAAATGGTAAAGTTTATACTCCCCCACCACCAACAAGCATCAATCCATGGCTTGTCCGAAACAACAGGTGCCTCCAACTAACAACAATCCTGGGGGAGTTTTGTTTGCAATTATTCTAATTTAAGCATGGGACTGGGCATCCCGGTTACCAGCCATTTTCTCGTGAATGAGGAGTGGAGTCCACTCCTCTTGAGAATAACCCACCTAGCATGGAAGATATAGACATCCCTAGTTGATACATGAGCTATTCGGGCATACAAAACAAAATTTCATTTGAAGGTTTAGAGTTTGGCACATACAAATTTACTTCGAACAGCAGGTAGATACCGCATATAGGAAGGTATGGTGGACTCATATGGAATAACTTTTGGGGTTTATGGAAGTGAATGCACAAGTAGTATTCCCGCTTAGTACAAGTGAAGGCTAGAAAGAGACTGGGAAGCGACCAGCTAGAGAGCGACAACAATCATGAACATGCATTAAAACTAATCAACACTGAGTGCAAGCATGAGTAGGATATAATTCACCATGAACATAAATATCGTGGAGGCTATGTTGATTTTGTTTCAACTACATGCGTGAACATGTGCGAAGTCAAGCCACTCTAATTGTTTAAAGGAGGATACCACCCTATCATACCACATCACAACCATTTTAATAGCATGTTGGCATGCAAGGTAAACCATTATAAACTCCTAGCTAATTACGAATGGTATGAGCAACTATAATCTCTAATTGTCATTGCAAACATGTTTCATTCATAATAGGCTGAATCAAGAATGATGAACTAATCATATTTACAAAAACAAGATAGGTCGAGTTCATACCAGCTTCTCCCATCTCAACCAGTCCATCATATATCGTCATTATTGCCTTTCACTTGCACAACCAAACGGTGTGGATAATAATAATAGTGCACGTGCATTGGACTAAGCTGGAATCTGCAAGCATTCAATACAAGGGAGAAGGCAAGGTAATATGGGTTCTTTGTTAGATCAACAATAATGCATATGAGAGCGACTCAACATTTTCATCATGGTCTTCTCCTCTCGACCCCCAAAGAAAAGAAAAGAAACAAAACTATTTACACGGGAAAGCTCCCAACAAGCAAAAGAAGAACGAGAAATCTTTTTGGGTTTTCTTTTAATTACTACTACTACAAGCATGGAAAGCAAACTAGCTACAATCTACAACTATTTTTTTGGTTTTTCTTAAGGTTTTTCAAACACACAAGAAGAAGGCTTAAAAAGAAATTAAACTAGCATGGATAGTACAATGAAAAAGTATGAGCACCGATAACTGGCATGAGTGTGTGAACATGAATGTAATGTTGGTGAGAAATATGTACTCCCCCAAGCTTAGGCTTTTGGCCTAAGTTGGTCTATGGCCGCTGATGGCTTGGTGGATATCCAAAGTTGTAGCTGGGGTCGTACTGAGATGCAATAGCTACTGCCTGACGAGCTGCAGCTTGGAGGCGAGCAGCCTTCGTCCTCTTCTCGTACTCGTTCGCCTCCTCCCTAGTTATAACATATCTCCTTTTTGCCTGAAAGTCAAAGAAAGTAGGAGCAGGGAGAGCAACATGGACGGTACGCCGTCTGTCAAAGATTAGTTGGTACTGGAGGAACTGATTGTTCCTCTCAAGAAACTGGTGCCGAACCATAGCATCATAATCTAGATAAGCAGGAGGCAACTCAATATCATTTCCATGGATGGGTATATCAAGATAGTTAGCTAAATGAGTTGCATAAATTCCACCAAACAAATCTCCACTTATACTGTTATGATGTAACCTACGTGCAATAATAGCCCCCAGGTTATATTGTTTATCACCTAATACCGCACTTTTGAGGTCACAAAGATCTGGAACGCACATGTGACAAGCCTCATCTTTACCATTAATGCATCTACCAATGAAGAGAGCAAAATAATGTATGGAAGGGACATGAATGCTTCCTGTGGTAGCTTGTGTGATTTCCCTAGATTCCCCCACAGTGATACTAGCAAGAAAGTCTTTATATTCAGATTTGCGAGGTTCACTAACACTGCCCCAGTGCGGGAGTTTACAAGCAGTATTAAAATCTTCTAGGTCCATGTTATATGATTTATCATAAAGATCAAATAAAAACAGTGTGAGAATTGCGCGAGGATGTAAATTTAAACCTTCTCACAAATGAATCAGTTAGATAGAGGTATTGCCGACACTTATTTGACACGAAGCTCTCAAGATCAGCGTTATGCACACATGCGTCAAATTCATCCTTGATGCCTGCCTGGACCATGAACTCCTCTGACGGCCATTCACAAGGCCGCACTTGAGCTTCCCTTGGTAGTTCATTGTCCGACTCACGTATCACAAGCCTTGGGCCTTGCTTCCTTGAGGAACCACCTTGGTACATTTTCCTAAACATTTTTCTTCCTCTGAAAAATTTCTGAAATTTTTAGTGACTCAAAATAAAAGTGAAACACACTCAACAAGATTGATAGCAACTACTCCCACAAGTGCCTAGAGACCATATCATGCATTTAAACTACTTTTAACCACATAAATTTGACATGCAAGCTCAAGAACAGGGTTACCTAAGTAGAAAAAATTTGCAATAAATAAAGCACTAGAACAAAAACTAATTGGACCATTGAAGGAGTCACATACCAAAGAACAATCCCCCAAAGCAGTTTTGTGGATGGAGCTTTGAGCTAGGAGATCGAAAATGGCAGCAAGATGAGCTAGAACTCGGGTTTGAGCTGGTGGATGATTTTTTCTGGAGGAAGACAAAGTGTGTGGGTGCAGGAATAAGTGGAGGGGGCCCATGTGGGGTCCACGAGGCAGGGGGCGCCCTGGACCCTCATGGCCAGGTGGTGGGTCCTCCTGGTGTGTTCTCAGTGCCAAATATTCTTAAATATTCTACAAAAAACCATCTAAAATTTTCAGGAAATTTGGAGAACTTCTATTTTAGCGGTATTTTTATTGCAAGGATAATTCAGAAAACAGAAAGAAAATATTATTTTGCTTTATTTAATCTAAATAACAGAAACTAAAAGGAGGGTACAGAGAGTTGTGCTTTCTAACTTCACCCATCTCATGCTCATCAAAGGTAATCCACTAACAAGGTTGATCAAGTCTTGTTAACAAACTCTTTCCGAATCGCATGAAACTGGAGACTTTTCACATAACACTTGGTTACCTCAAAGGGGATATGCACATCCCCAACAATAAGAATATCATATTTCTTCTTGACAGCAGGGAGAGGAAATTCAAAACCTCCAATAATAACCGTTGCAATTTTTCCAATAGAATTGATACTGTCGACTTGAGGTTGTTTCCTCGGAAAGTGTACCGTATGCTCATTACCATTAACATGAAAAGTGACATTGTCTTTGTTGCAATCAATAACAGCCCCTACAGTATTCAAAAAGGGTCTACCAAGAATAATAGACATAATATCGTCATCGGGAATATCAAGAATAACAAAGTCCGTTAAAATAGTAACATTTGCAACCACAATAGGCACATCCTCATGAATACCGACAGGTATAGAAGTTGATTTATCAGCCATTTGCAAAGATATTTCAGTAGGTGTCAACTTATTCAAATCAAGTCTACGATATAAAGAGAGAGGCATAACACCGGCTCCAAGATCACATAAAGCAGTTTTAACATAGTTTCTTTTAATGGAGCATGGTATAGTTGGTACTCTGGGATCTCCTACTTTCTTTGGTATTCCACCCTTAAAAGTATAATTAGCAAGCCTGCTGGAAATTTCAGCTTCCGGTATCTTTCTTTTATTTGTGACAATATCTTTCATATACTTATCATAAGGATTCATTTTAAGCATATCAGTCAAACGCATACGCAGAAAGATAGGTCTAATCATTTCAGCAAAGTGCTCAAAATCCACATCATCCCTTTTCTTGGATGGTTTATGAGGAAAAGGCATGAGTTTCTGTTGGGGATATTACTACTAGATGTAAACCGGCCAGGGGTAGCCGGATTAACTCCAAGAAGATTAGAAGCCCATGAAGACCTGAGGATGGTGGCGCTTTACGAAGGCCCAAGGCCCAAAGGTGAATTAAGGCCTGTAGATGTAAACCGACTCATTCATGTAACTTTTATTGTAAGTTGGAAGGAATAGAGACCGAGCCGGACACGCTTATGATCCGGCCTCGGGACTCTGTAAACCGGCGGGCGTCAACCTATGTATATAAAGGGACGACCTGGCAGCGGTTTAGGGACAACAGACAACAACTCGAGAGCCAGGCAAAGCAGATTCGCTCCCTAGCCATCGAAACCCTAGCAATACCAACACAACTAGGTGTAGGATTTTACCTTCATCGAAGGGGCCGAACTAGTATAAAAACCCCTCGTGTCCCTTGTCCGGTTTAACCCCTTTAAGCTAACCCGTAGCGATGGCTCCACGACTAAGTCCTTCCACGAGGACATCTGCCATGACAAACCCACGACAGTTGGCGCCCACCATGGGGCTATCGCGCGATGGTTTTATGTTCTTGAAGGGAAGCTTCGAAGGACTCAAGGGATACACTGTGGGCCGGATGACGAAGAGTCGTCGCGGCAAGCTCTACATCAACGATGCAGGATGGGGTCCCGAGGCCGGTTCAATCGAATACGGGTATCGGGTCCCCTTTGGTGGGATTCATGTCTTCATCGGCAAGATCGGCGAACCGGGCCCTGAGCTGGACACCTGCACCGACATTATTGAGACAGATCATTGTGCAAGCCCTGCCCCAGTTCAGCCCGCAGCAAGGCATGTTTTCATAGGTGTCATCCATGGAGCGGAACATAAGGATGGACCGACATCTGATGGAGAAACCGTTGTTTGTTCTGATGACGAGTCTTCAACCGGAGAGACCGAGTCGCTGTATCAGTTGCAGGACGGCCGGATTAGGGGAGGTTCCGATGGCAGCAGTATTCCGGACCCCCTCGATCGGCCAAACCGGGTCGCTGTCTTCATGGCCGGTACACAGCTAGCGCATCACTCTTCTACCGCTGCGGCAATGCTCTTCGGTTCAGCAACAGCAACGCCAGCGGGAGCAGGGGGCTCTGCGCCGCCTCCGGCTCAAGTTTTGTCAGATTTGTTCGACGCTTTGGCAACATTGATGGCAACAGAGGTGGACGCCACAGCCCGAGATCAGCACAATGCGGAGATTGCAAAGGTGAAGGATCAGATAACTCAGGCTAAAGCGGACCTGGCAGCAAAGAACGCCAGGATGGCTACAGAACAGGCCGAGTTGGAAGCTCAGGCCTACCGGCTTAGGCTGGATCAGAGTGCCTCAGATGATGTCATGAGAAGGAGATACCGGTCGCACCTCCCGCCGGGTTATGAGCCAAGAAATCTCTTCAACACACCAGGAGCAGGAACCAGTAACCAACCGGTCAGAAACCGGATTGAGGCACCGGGAACAGGAGCACCGGTTCAGCTGTGCAGGATGGACCCCCTCGTCAGAACAACATTGTGCCACAGTATGTTCCGACGCCTCCGGGGCATTACTCCAACCCGTTGGATAACATTGTGGCTGCCGCTTCACGATTGGCAGCCCTCCCGATGGACGGCTGTCGGATTTCAGGTTCCGGCAGACCCTTGAGGTTCGAACACTGGGGTGCACGCGGAGATCTCTCCCCTACCGATCTACGTCCGATCCTCTCGTGCGAACTAAGATGAAAATGATGAACAACACAAGAGACACGAGGTTTATACTGGTTCGGGCCACCGTTGTGGTGTAATACCCTACTCCAGTGTGTGGTGTGGTGGATTGCCTCTGGTGCTGATGATGGACAGTACAAGGGAAGAACAGCCTCGCGAGGTGTGTTCTTGAGCTGATGCAGTGTGTTCTACTTAGTCTCTACTGGGTTTTTCCCTTCTCTCTCTCTTGCTTTTTTCTCTCTTTTCTTCTCTTCTTCTTTCTCCCCCGTCCTCTTGTGGAGGCTAGCTCTATTTATAGAGGCCCTGGGAAGGGTGCCAACAATTGGCCATTTTGAAGGGGAACATCTAGTACAAGTTATCCTGACCAAAGGTGGTCTTCGGCTGCCAAAAGCACTCATGATGACGCCGTCTTGGGCTCCACGGTGACCTCCATCCGGCCGTTCGGCTGGTCTTGGTCTCGTTGCACTGGAATGGTAACCTTTGCCTGTGCTTGCCCCCTTTGCACCAAAGGGGAAACAAGGACCCTGCGCAGGCCGGCGCCCGCCTGGCCTTGATCGTCATGGCTTGCGTCATGGGATCCTCACGAGGTACCCTTGCATTGATCTCTCCGCCTCCTCGCGAGCCTGCCTGATGAGGTCGCTCTTGAGGAAGCTTCTTGTTGTCCGCCCCGCGAGGCCTGGCCCCTCGCGAGGGTCTTGAGCTCGGGCTGATGAAGATGGGCCGCGCTGGGCCCCCACCCGAGCCACGCCGCAGGCCGCAGGCCGCAGGCAGGCAAGTCTGGGGACCCCCGTTCCCAGAACGCCGGTAGTAGCCCCCGGGCCCAAGGCGCGCACGGGTTTGGCTTAGCAGAGAAGCGAAGGGGCAAGCACGAAGAGTCGCGGGCCCTAACAGCCTGCGGCCTTGGGCGCCGCGTGGCGGTTGATTGGACGTGGGCGTCTGCACTTCCCACGACGCCTCGGCAACCGCACAACTTGACAAGCCCCTGCATGCAGAGATATGGGTCATGATTACCTCAGGTCATGGTGCTCGGTGGTTGGCCTTCCCCGGCTATAAGTACGGGGCTGCGTGGGCTCCGCCAGTTCACCCCTTTCCGTTACTCCTCCTCTTCTTCTTCCTCATCCTTGCTTCCTCTTGCACCAGTGGCACCGATCCGCCTGTTTTCAGCTGAGGAGAAGGGAAAGTCCCCCAGAGAGGGTCCTGACCCTCTCCCGCCGAAGAAGCGGCCAATCCTCTGTCACCGGGACGAAGGCGCCTGGCAGGAGGTGTCGAGGCCGTGGTACGAGCGGCCGCCGCCTGGGTTTCCGCTGCCCTTGTACGCCCGCATCGTAGGCCCTTGGGGGGAAGGCGCCGAGCAACACCGACAGTGTCACCGCCGACGCCGGCGAGTCACAGTGGTGCGCGTCGTCCCCCCTGGAGTCCACGCGGAGCGCTCCTCTCGCGAGCTTGTGCTCCATGCCGCCATGCCTCCAATTTTGTGGATCCGCCTTCCTCCCTCCTTCGCCTTCGAGATGCCGCTGAGCGGGGCCCTGGAGCTCTGGCTGCAGCACGCCGACTGTGGCACCCCTGCAACCGGAGCGGAGGTCGCGGTCGTCGCTCCGGGCAAGATCTTCATGACCCGGGGCTGGGGTGAGATTGCCCGGGTCTGTCGCGCGGACGGAGCCTTGGTGATCCATCTTGAATACGACGACGCCTCCTTGATGTTCTTCAAGGTCTTTGATGCAGAACGACGCCGGCTGGAATGCTGCCCTAAGGGAAGCGGCAGGGGTGACGAACTGGCGAGGACCAGCCCCGCCCGTTGGTCCTCCTGCAGCTCCTCAGGCAGCAGCGGAGGGACTGAGGGCTTCAGCGGCTCCCCCGAACTCCTCGCGACCCCGGAGACGAGCGACGACAGCTATGAGCCTCCGAGCTCGCGCCGCGCTCGGAGTGGGGCAGCTGCATCGGGCCGCCGACGCCACTGATCTGGATGGGATTGGCGCCGTCACTGGGCAGCCCACTGTTGATGATGGCGTCGCTTGGGGAGGTGCTATCAAGTAGCGTCCCTTAGGGTTAGCACCTTTTGTTCCCTGCGAGGAATTAAAGCAACACCCGCCGGGGGTATGTAAGGCGTCTACCGTGCGTTTTGTAAATACTATATCCTTAATATGAATTGGCGTGAGGTGTCCGTTCTGTTCCGGCTAAGCTCCCCCTTTCTATCCTCACGAGGACTTGGCGCTCTACGCTGACAGGTCCCAGTCCCCAGGCAAGCTTCAGCCGTCGCTGGTATGCCAGGTCGCGATGCTGTGGTCAAGGCCAGGAGGTGAGCGGCCCCAGGTCCGGTAAGAGCCCCCGAGTCGCGATGCTCGGGAGGTCCCCTTTAGCGCTCAAGCAATCCTTGCTGGGTGAGAAAGGAAGGTAGCGTCGCCGTGAAAGAGTTGCACTGGGTGGGGATTTAGCGCTGTGTTGGTCTAGCCCTTGCGAGGGCGCGACTTATCTTGTGCGTTTGACGTAGTTCCTCGGAGAGGCGCCCGACCCGAGAGGCGGTGGCTGAGGTACTGCTGGGTTAGGCCCTCGCGAGCTTCTTCCCACTCCCCCGCACTTTCCTTAACGCTCTACGTCCTCAGGTCCCGGCCCTCGAGCAAGCTCAGCCGCCGCTGGTATGACAGGTCGCGATGCCGTGGGTCAAGGCCAGGGGGTGAGGGCTGGAGAGCCAGTAGGAGGCCATGAGTCGCGATGCTCAGGTACCCCCCCTTTAACGTGCAAGCGGTCCGTGCCGAAGAGGGGGAGAGAGAGATCACGATGCCCCCAACGTTGCTCCTGGAGTAGGTCCTGCACACCAATCATGAGGGGAAACAAGGCCTGTCGTTACGGTCGCCGGCCAACCTATGGTCACTCCGAGGGAGCGGTCAGGGCACTGAGGGCCTGGTGAGGTGGCGCCGTGCGGGGCTGCCGCGGCCAGAGCTCGACCACTCAGGTTTATTAACGCTGCAGGGACGGACCCGTGCGCACGCGCCATGCCAGAGCGAGTGGATCTTCAGATAGGCGTCGATCGAGCAGGTGATTAGGTCAGGTATGTTAAGCAGATAGGAGGAAATCCAATTTCAAGCAAGCACAGGTAAAAGCAACCGCCGCTGGGTCGGGCCCGAGCGGCGTGGGGATGATGTAGCCTGAGGGCCGCCCCCAACAAGGTAAGTAAAGAGCATAAACAAAATGGATACATGCTGCGGGGACGGACCCACGCGGCCTGGGAATGGTGCAGCCCTGTGGGCGCTCCCAGCTAAAAGTAGAACTCTGAAAGATGTCATCTGGTGCTGTTGAAGATGAAGTGATGCCGAGGAAGTGAGCGATGCGCGGTGAAGACGTCGACCCTCATGAGCCCCCAAGCCCAGGGGCTTCGGGAGGCTCCGGTGGCGCGTGCAGGTCTTCGGGGACCATCGCCACCTCCGCCAGGACCGCGCGATGCCTGACCTCCTGATCCTCCAGAATGCTCCTCAACAGGCGCTGATGTGCGGCGACCGTGCTCGGTAGGCCGAAGGGCATGCGAACGTAGCTGTGAGGTGGTCCCTCGCAGCGCCCTACGGCCGAAGGCCATAGGCGCTCCTGGGACGCAGCTCGGTTGAGCCCTGGTACGTCGACGCGGACGAGCAGTCCCCCATCCTCGCCTGGATGTGGGGCCACGGCAGGTAACAGGCGGCTGCCGCGCATGACTCTGGACTCTTGTAGCTCATGGGTGTTCCTTGCGATGAACTCTTGAGGGTTTGGTCTCCTTTGACTTGTACCTGAAAGTGCAACTTTCCCTAGGTGGTTTTGGTAATTCATAACAACATATAGCTCATTGAGCTAATGCTATTCCAAGATGATTATTTCAGGAAAGCTCAATGATTGGCATGGCATGGATGTGAAAGTGGAACCCTCAAAATGCTAAGGAAAAAGGATTGGCTCAAGCTCAAAAGCTCAAGACTCTTCATTTTACATTTTAGTGATCCAAGATCACATTGAGTCTTTAGGAAAAGCCAATACTATTAAGGAGGGATGAGGTGTTGCTTAATGAGCCTCTTGCTTCATGTGCTTAGTGATATGCTCCAAAACCCTCAACTACTTTCCCATATCCACATATGACCTAAACTCTAAGCCAAACTCGGTCCTACCGATTCTTCCTATCCGGCGCCACCGAGTTTTCACTTGTCATTGGCCACTGCCAAACCCTAGC
The DNA here is from genome assembly GCF_003073215.2 of Triticum urartu. NCBI lineage: Eukaryota > Viridiplantae > Streptophyta > Magnoliopsida > Poales > Poaceae > Triticum > Triticum urartu. The sequence continues at coordinate 196,281,039 of NC_053025.1, forward strand.
AATTCGGTCCTACCGATAGGGATCTCGGTCTCACCGAGATGGGGTTGGAAACTCTCTGTTTCCCTTTCGTAACTTTTCGGTCTCACCGAAAGAGCGAATCGGTCCCACCGAGATTGCAATGTAAACTCAGTGTTTCCCCTTTGTAACTTTTCGGTCTCACCGAGTTCCACTCGGTCTCACCGAAAGAGCAAATCGGTCCCACCGAGTTTGCCTGACCAACTCTCTGGTTAGCTAATTACCAAATTCGGTCTCACCGAGTTTGTGTAATCGGTCTCACCGAGATTACGTTATGCCCAAACCCTAACCATATCGGTCCTACCGAGTTGCATGTCAGTCCCACCGAAAATCTCTAACGGTCACTAGGTTTACATTTTCGGTCCGACCGAGTTTATTGATTCGGTCCCACCGAGATTGGAAAACTGTGTAACGGTTGGATTTTGTGTGGAGGCTATATATACCCCTCCACCTCCTTCTCATTCGATGAGAGAGCCATCAGAACACACACACCATTCCAACTCATATGTTCTGAGAGAGAACCACCTACTCATGTGTTGAGACCAAGACATTCCATTCCTACCATATGAATCTTGATCTCTAGCCTTCCCAAGTTGCTTTCCACTCAAATCTTCTTTCCACCAAATCCAAATCCTATGAGAGAGAGTTGAGTGTTGGGGAGACTATCATTTGAAGCACAAGAGCAAGGAGTTCATTACCTACACACCATTTGTTACTTCTTGGAGAGTGGTGTCTCCTAGATTGGCTGGGTGTCACTTGGGAGCCTCCGACAAGATTGTGGAGTTGAACCAAGGAGTTTGTAAGGGCAAGGAGATCGCCTACTTTGTGAAGATCTACCGCTAGTGAGGCAAGTCCTGTGTGGGCGATGGCCATGGTGGGATAGACAAGGTTGCTTCTTCGTGGACCCTTTGTGGGTGGTTGCTTCTTCGTGGACCCTTCGTGGGTGGAGCCCTGTGTGGGCTCGCGCAACCGTTACCCTTGGGTGGAGCCCTGTGTGGACTCGCGCAACCGTTACCCTTCGTGGGTTGAAGTCTCCATCAACGTGGATGTAGGATAGCACCACCTATCCGAACCACGGGAAAAACATCCGTGTCTCCAATTGCGTTTGAATTCTCCAAACCCTTCCCTTTACATTCTTGCAAGTTGCATGCTCTACTTTCCGCTGCCAATATACTCTTTGCATGCTTGCTTGAATTATGTGATGATTGCTTGACTTGTCCTAAAATAGCTAAAATCTGCCAAGAACTAAAATTGGGAAAAGGTTAAGTTTTTATTTGGTCAAGTAGTCTAATCACCCCCTCTAGACATACTTTCGATCCTACAAGTGGTATCTGAGCCTTTGTCTCCATTTGCTTGATCTCCATAGCTTTTGGTGGTCATAGCCTTGGTTTCACAACCTAGGAGAGTATGGCGTCTAGCGAGGGAAATTATCACCGTAGAGGTCCTTACTTTGATGGTACTAATTTTGCTAGTTGGAAGCATAAAATGAAAATTCATATTCTTGGACATAACCCTGCCGTTTGGGCTATTGTGTGTGTTGGTTTGCAAGGTGACTTCTTTGATGGGAGAGAACCAAACCGTGAAGCTACCGCGGATGAGTTGAAGATGTTGTAATACAATGCTCAAGCTTGTGATATTCTCTTCAACGGATTGTGCCCCGAAGAATTCAACAAAATCAGCCGTCTTGAGAATGCGAAGGAAATTTGGGACACTTTGATTGATATGCACGAAGGTACCGACTCCGTCAAGGAATCCAAGTTGGATGTGCCTCAAAGCCAACTTGACAAGTTCAAGATGAAGGATGGTGAAGGTGTCGCTGAAATGTACTCTAGGCTTGCTCTCATCACAAATGAGATTGCCGGCTTAGGAAGTGAAGAGATGACCGATAGATTCATCATCAAGAAGATCCTAAGAGCCTTGGATGGAAAATATGATACCGTGTGCACATTGATCCAAATGATGCCCAATTACAAAGATCTTAAGCCAACGGAGGTGATTGGAAGAATTGTTGCTCATGAGATGTCACTTAAGGATAAAGAGGAACTTCACAACAAATCAAGTGGTGCCTATAAAGCCTCATGTGAAGCCCCTACATCATCAAGTGAGAAACAAGACTTCAATGAAGAATTGAGCTTAATGGTGAAGAACTTCAACAAGTTCTACAAGAGTAGAAGCAAAGATAGAAGCTTCAAGTCAAGGTCCTACAATGACAAAAGATCTTCTAGTCGAGAGCAAAACTGCTACAATTGTGGAAGACCCGGACACTATTCCAATGAGTGTACGGCTCCCTACAAGAGAAGAGAAGATTCTCCAAGAAGAAGAAGCAAAGAATCACCACCAAGAGAGAGAAGGAGTAGAGATGATCGTTATGAACGAAGATATTCACGGAGAAGCAAGGATTCGGAAAGGAAGGAAAAATCATCAAGGATCTACACAAGACAAAGACATCAAGCTCATGTTGGTGAATGGGTATCCGGCTCCGACTCCGACAGCCACTCCAAGAGAAGTTATCACTCCGACTCCGAAGATACTCAAGATGAAGGTGTTGCCGGTCTAGCACTTGTGTCAACCAACTCCTACGACATATTTGACTCACCAAATGAAGGAATTGGAAGATGCTTCATGGCCAAAGGTCCTAAGGTAACACACCCCAAGTATATTGATTTCAATAGTGATGAAGATGACTTGTTAGGTGATGATTTGCTTGGTGACAACTCTAGTGATGAATATTATGATGAAAGACCAATTAATCATGCTAATCAAGATAAAACGAATGACAATGATAAGGAGAAGATTGAGGCTCTAACTAAAGAACTAAACACTCTTAAGTTAGCTCATGAAACTATCATCGAAGATCATCGAGAACTTTCAAGAGCTCATGAGAAATTACGCTTTGAAAAGCTCAATCTTGAGCAAGAGCATGAGTTCTTAAAGGCAATTAATGATGATTTCCGCAAGAAAAGTTCTTCTTACATTGCCAAGCGTTTACTCTTATCCACTTACATGCCTCAAGTCAAGTCTAGTAACAAGAAAGATTCTTCCTCTAGTAGTAACAATGATCATGTTAAATCCAATATTGTTGCTTCTAGTAGTTCTCTTGATTCCACTAATGATTCTCTTAGCCAAGTTACACTTGAGCAAGAAAATAGCTTATTGAAGGGAATTATAGAGAAAGGAGTGTACAAAAGCCTTGCCGGGAGTAAGCAATTCGAGGAAATTGTGCGCAAGCAAGGAATGCACCGGAAGAATCAAGGTGTTGGTTTTGAACGAAAGTTCAATGCCAATGGAGTTGAGTGGGAAGAAGATCAATACCCCAAGACAAAGTTTGTCCCTCAACAAGAGAAGTATGATACTTCTTTCAAGGGGACACAAGCTCAAGATGATCTTCCACCACAAGACTACAAGCAAAAAGGCAAGGACAAGCTTCAAGAGGAAATTGATGCATTTGAAGAAGCTCCTAAGACCTTAGTCAAGTGGATCCCCAAGACTACTTCAAGTTCCACTTCATCAAGTACGACTACAACTCCAAGGATTCCCATCAAGATGATGTGGATCCAAAAGAAGAAGAACTAGAGAGTTCTTGAGGGTGACTCCGCCAACATACTTCACTCTTATCATTTTGGCAAGAACAAGTGCAATCAACTTCCACATCTTGCACTAGTTCAAGGAGTCACAAACCCTCTTGTTGGTAAGACAAGGGACAAGGTAACCTAAAAGTTTTCATGGACATCATCTTTTGTGTGCATCACTCTATGTCTATGGATATCCTTGTTTGTTCCTTGTGGGACTAACCCATGTAGGTATTGAAAGTGCAATTCACTCAAATGGATAGCTCCAAGTGATCTACATCAACATTGAGCATCCACATCTTCAACATCTACATGAAGTCATCATCGACAAAACCCAAGGTTAGTTCATCCCTCTTAGGGGGGATATCACATCTAGGGGGAGCTTTACTCTAAGACTTGAGCTAAAGCAACTCTAAAGATGTGAACAAAACAATGCTTTATGTAAAAGTGGTAACCCCACTTGAGCTTAAACGATGAGTATGACCTATGATCAAGTGTTCTCACTTGACTCCTAAGTCAATATACTCATATATAGATGACCTAGTCATCGCAAATTGCTTGATAGATGCTAGAATTGGTTGTGCATGCCTTGTCACATATTTCATTTGCCATCTTATTGTGTGAGCATGCTGGTTGCATATTTTACTCATTCGAGGACATCCACTTGTTGTTTTGATTGTTTGGTTTTATCTTCTTTTGCCAAGTGGATGGACAAGAATGCCTAAGAACCTCCTCTAGCTATCTATGCTTTTCTCGTCTCAAACTCTATTCATGCTGCATCACAAAATTTGATCAAGTCAAATTCGAACCACTCTGTGTGAGGAGCGCTCGGAGTCCCCGATTCGTCATAGACTTAAACTTCCAAAACCTCTTTATGATTCTCGGTCTGACCGATACCCCACTTTCGGTCCTACCGAGATCATTAAGTTGATCTAGGTTTTCGATCTTGGTGCAACCGATTTGAACATTTCGTCACACCGAGTTTCAGTAACTGCACGCAGTTATGAATCTCGGTGCCACTGAGTTGTTCCACTCGGTCACACCGACAAGGTCGGGCTATATATAGTCACGGGCAAAATTTTGGAAATTTCTCCGAACCCCTTCGCCCGCGCGATAGCCTGCTCTGCCCTCGTGGTCTCCGGATCGTCTTCTCGCCGCCAGCCGCCTCTAGTAGCTGGTCTCCGTCGTCGTCAACGGGAATTCTGCCCCGCCGTTGCCGCCGTAGCAAGTCCCCGCCGAACTAGGGTATGGACTTGATCTTTGTGCTATTCTCCAATCTGATTCCTAGCACATTGTGTTCTTCATGATTCTTGCCACGATCGAAACACTCCTATCCAGTCAAAACGCCCGTAGATTAGCTTTGATTCGAAAATTCTAGGTTTAGGTTTCCGCCGAAACCATCTCGGACCCACCGAGTTGAAAAACTCGGTCCCATCGATTTGGCTTATGCCATTGCACAAGTGAGACTCGGTCTGACCAAGAATTACTTATCGGTGTGACCGATTTTGGAACTCTGTGAAACCCTAGCAGTCTCGGTGCCACCGAACTGTGACTCGGTCTAACCGAGTTCACTAGTTTAGGTTCCAAAACTGCTTCGGTATCACCGAGTTTGAAAATCGGTAGATCCGAGATGATTTTAGTGGGAAACTAAAACTAAGTTTTTGGATCATTCTTGTGCAAAAATCTCTGCATTTTGTGATGCTCATCCTTTTCTACCTCATCTATAAACTGTTCACAGGGTCAGTAGTCAGTTTGCAGCATGTCTGATCAAAGTGATAGCCAGAATGTGTCAGAACAGCAAGTGGTGATGAGTGAGGGCACTAGTCCCTCCAGTTCTTCTGATGAAGGCAGCAGGAGCACTCCTAGCAACCTGCCAAAGGCTGCCACGAGACAGAGGAAGAAGAGGACTTCTGATTCCGAAGATGAAGATTATGTGGCAGAGGAAGAGGCCACTTCCAAGAGAGTTGAGCCAGCTCAAGGCACTAAGCCAGGCCTGAAAATCAAAAGGCCAGCAGGCAGGCAGCCAATGTCAAAGGCCAGAATGTCAACTGAGAAGCCCATAGAGCCAGTTGCAGCTGAGGGCAAGAAAAGAAAGGAAAGGGTGAAGAAGACTGTGGCTAGAGTGCTTGGCAAAGCTTCCATCATGGAAGAGGAAGAAGAAGAAGAGGTAGCTGCACCAGCACCCAAGGCACCCAAGCTGATGGGTGATGCCATAAAGTCAGGGGCTACTGCATCTAAGCCCAAAGCTGCCTCCAAGCCCAAGTCTGCACCCAAGAGGAATACAAGGAGCAATCCTGCAGCTGAGAAGAACAAGGCCCCAGTGCCTGAGACTGTTGCTGAAGAAGAGGAAGAGAATGTCCTAAGGAAGCTAAAGCCCAAGATCCCAGACCACAACGATGCTCATCCTGTGGCTGAGGATATGAAGCTCTGAAGAGATTCAGGACTGAGGAAGTGGAGAGAAGCAGACCCATATTCTTCAAGGAGAAGGACAGCAGTTGACTACAGGTTTCACACCAAGGAGCAGCAGGATTTTTATGAGACAGTGCTGCTAGATAAGAAGCCCATTGTCTGTGATATGAGATGGGTTGATTGGACATACATCAAGGACAATGAGGAGCACTATCCTGGAGTGCAAGACAGCTTCATAGCTTGTGGAGTAGCTGACTTTGTTGGGCAGAAGCTCACAAAGTGGAATGAGGAGCTTATAATGCAGTTCTACTCCACGGCACATTTTTATCCAGATGGGAGGATCACATGGATGTCTGAGGGTACAAGGTACCAATCCACAGTTGCTGAGTGGGCACAGATCATTAATGCCCCAGAGGAGCAAGATGATGACTTGGATATCTATGCCAAGAAGAAGATGGACCACAACTCAATGTCAAATATGTACAAGGAGATCCCAAATGAAGCACTTGACACTTTCAAGTTTGGCTCAGTACATTACCTTCTGTCAGGGCTCCCGACTATCAATTGGATCTTGAGGCACACCTTATTGCCCAAGTCAGGTGATCACAAGATGATCAGAGGCCATGCTATCAACTTGCTACATGTGTTTGATGTGCCTCAGAAGTTCAAGGTGATGAGCCTCATAGTGGAAACTATCAAGAGGACTGCAGCAGACCAGAAGAGGAGTTGCGGATATGCCCCTCAGATCCAGGAGCTCATCAACTCTAAGATGGGCACAGGCATATACCTATTGGACAAGGAACACCTGCCCATCCGTCCAGATTTTGAGGATAACCAAGTTATCATGACTGAGAACGAGCCATCATCTGCCCAAGCATACGCGAAGAAGGAGGAGGCAAGGAAGGAGAAAGCTGCCAAGATGCCAACTCAAGAGGAGGCATCTAAATACTTCTTGAAGACCAAACAAGAGCAGCTTGGTTACTTGATTGCATCCACGCTGAGGATTGAGCAAAGTCTGGCCACCCTCACTCAGAATCAGCAGAGCCTAGAGAGAATCATGGAACAGAAGTTCTATGACTTGGATGTTAAAGTAATGGAAGTTCAGTCTGCAGTGGAGCAGCTCCAGGAGGACATGCAGGAGAGGAGACGCAGGACTACCACTCATGCCTTTGCCAGAGTGCCACGAGGCCCGAGGTCGTCTGCCGTGCCAGTTGCTGACACAAGAGCCACCACCTCAGCACCAGCCACAGCCTCAGTTCCACCAGCTCCAGCATCTACTTCAGCTCCAACTCCAGCGTCTACTTCAGCATCTACCGAAGCCTTCGTCCTTGGAGTGATCCGGACTCCACCACCACCAAAAGATCAAGCCTGAGCGTCGATCTAGCACTATGCATTTTCTAGGAACTTTATGGTAACTTGTTGCCAAAGGGGGAGAAGATGTATAGATCATAGGCTTCGAGAGAGAGAGAGTGTTGCTTTTCTCTCTTGCTTTATTTGGTGGTTTTTCAAACTTGTTTGCTTTTGAGTGCTTGTGAGACATTGATGATCATGTGTTTGATCATAAGCTACACTTAATGCTTGATGAATGCTATTACCTTATCTATCTTATGTGATCATTCACTATTCTTGGTGATGAGTGCATGTATTTCATTCTTATCATTTTAAGCGCTCCACCAAGATGTATGTGACGTGGAAGAGTAACCCATGACTCTAACTCCTTGTGCATTTGCAGTCCAAAGCAAATTTTTAATATGCACAAATTTAGGGGGAGCTCTTACTTATCACATACTTCTCAAAGCGACGATATATTTCATGCTTATTATCATTTGTCGAAGCTTTGATCTATATGTTGTCATCAATTACCAAAAAGGGGAGATTGAAAGTGCAACTTTCCCTAGGTGGTTTTGGTAATTCATAACAACATATAGCTCATTGAGCTAATGCTATTCCAAGATGATTATTTCAGGAAAGCTCAATGATTGGCATGGCATGGATGTGAAAGTGGAACCCTCAAAATGCTAAGGAAAAAGGATTGGCTCAAGCTCAAAAGCTCAAGACTCTTCATTTTACATTTTAGTGATCCAAGATCACATTGAGTCTTTAGGAAAAGCCAATACTATTAAGGAGGGATGAGGTGTTGCTTAATGAGCCTCTTGCTTCATGTGCTTAGTGATATGCTCCAAAACCCTCAACTACTTTCCCATATCCACATATGACCTAAACTCTAAGCCAAACTCGGTCCTACCGATTCTTCCTATCCGGCGCCACCGAGTTTTCACTTGTCATTAGCCACTGCCAAACCCTAGCAATTCGGTCCTACCGATAGGGATCTCGGTCTCACCGAGATGGGGTTGCAAACTCTTTGTTTCCCTTTCGTAACTTTTCGGTCTCACCGAAAGAGCGAATCGGTCCCACCGAGATTGCAATGTAAACTCAGTGTTTCCCCTTTGTAACTTTTCGGTCTCAGCGAGTTCCACTCGGTCTCACCGAAAGAGCAAATCGGTCCCACCAAGTTTGCCTGACCAACTCTCTGGTTAGCTAATTACCAAATTCGGTCTCACCGAGTTTGTGTAATCGGTCTCACCGAGATTACGTTATGCCCAAACACTAACCATATCGGTCCTACCGAGTTGCATGTCAGTCCCACCGAAAATCTCTAACGGTCACTAGGTTTACATTTTCGGTCCGACCGAGTTTATTGATTCGGTCCCACCGAGATTGGAAAACTGTGTAACGGTTGGATTTTGTGTGGAGGCTATATATACCCCTCCACCTCCTTCTCATTCGATGAGAGAGCCATCAGAACACACACACCATTCCAACTCATATGTTTTGAGAGAGAACCACCTACTCATGTGTTGAGACCAAGACATTCCATTCCTACCATATGAATCTTGATCTCTAGCCTTCCCAAGTTGCTTTCCACTCAAATCTTCTTTCCACAAAATCCAAATCTTATGAGAGAGAGTTGAGTGTTGGGGAGACTATCATTTGAAGCACAAGAGCAAGGAGTTCATTACCTACACACCATTTGTCACTTCTTGGAGAGTGGTGTCTCCTAGATTGGCTAGGTGTCACTTGGGAGACTCCGACAAGATTGTGGAGTTGAACCAAGGAGTTTGTAAGGGCAAGGAGATCGCCTACTTCGTGAAGATCTACCGCTAGTGAGGCAAGTCCTGTGTGGGCGATGGCCATGGTGGGATAGACAAGGTTGCTTCTTCGTGGACCCTTTGTGGGTGGTTGCTTCTTCGTGGACCCTTTGTGGGTGGAGCCCTGTGTGGACTCGCGCAACCGTTACCCTTGGGTGGAGCCCTGTGTGGACTCGCGCAACCGTTACCCTTCGTGGGTTGAAGTCTCCATCAACGTGGATGTTGGATAGCACCACCTATCCGAACCACGGGAAAAACATCCGTGTCTCCAATTGCGTTTGAATTCTCCAAACCCTTCCCTTTACATTCTTGCAAGTTGCATGCTTTACTTTCAGCTGCCAATATACTCTTTGCATGCTTGCTTGAATTATGTGATGATTGCTTGACTTGTCCTAAAATAGCTAAAATCTGCCAAGAACTAAAATTGGGAAAAGGTTAAGTTTTTATTTGGTTAAGTAGTCTAATCACCCCCCTCTAGACATACTTTCGATCCTACAGTACCTTCCTGAGGGAAGCATGCTTGAAAGCACCCCTCCAAGTGGTGCCTGAGCGCCTCCCCCGCGACCTTGGCAAGGTCGGCGGCTCTCCAAGAGAGAGCCCCCGAGCCATGCCTGAGGAGGGCGCCGGGCGCGCCTTCCTATGCGTGAGAGGGTGGCGCTCCCTGATCGGGCGCGAATCCTGACGCAATACCTCCGGAGGTGCCTGCCTCCTTGTGGCTCGGGCCAGGTGAGGTCTTCTTCTTCTTGAGGGTCGCCTCGAGAGGCTTCCCGCTCATGTGATCTGGGTCTTCAATTGCTGCGGCTTGGAAGGCACGCTCAAGCGAGCACACTGCGTCCCTTTCTTCACAGGGTACGGTGATGACTCCACCGTTTCCTGGCATCTTGCGGACATTGTAACCATGGTGAGTCACTACCATAAACTTGGCTAGGGCTGGGTACCCAAGGATGGCATTGTACGGCAGGCGGATGTGAGCGATGTCGAAGTCGATGAGCTCGGTGCGGTAGTTGTTGCGTTGCCCGAAGGTGACTGGAAGGCGAACCTACCCAATTGGAACAGTGGAACCATCGGTGACTCCTGAGAAAGGCTTGGTCGGCTGAAGCTGGTCGTACAGCACTTGGAGATTGTCAAACATCTCGACGGACAGGACGTTGAGTCCTGCCCCGCCATCGATGAGGGTCCTGGTGACCTGCACGTTGCTGATGACTGGGGAGCAAAGCATCGGGAGGATTCCGGACGTTGCCGCACACTTGAGCTGGTCTGCGAAATTGAATGTGATCGCGCACGTAGACCACCTGAGAGGGCGCGTGGCCTCAAGCTTGGGAAGGACTGCATTCACCTCGCGAGCAAACTGCTTGAAGATGCACTGTGAGGCAGGGGCCTGGGCGCCACCCAAGATGCAAGAAATTGCACGCGGCTCTTGGAAGCTCCTAGCCCCATCGTCTTGGTGTTGGTCTTCGTTCCTCCTTGGTGGAGGCGGTAGAGGAGGGAGGCCTGCGTTGCCGTGCGGGTGGCCTTCACGAGGCTGGTCCCTCCGGCCTCCCTCGCGAGGCTGGTCCTGTCAGCGGTCCTCGCGAGGGCGGTCACACCATCCCTGGCGAAGGCCACGGTCTTCCCATCGTCCGCCACCTCTTCCTCCTCCTCGGCCATAGCCCCTGTCGTTGCGCTCTGGGCGTCGGCCGATTCGCCCATCTCGCATGGCTCTGAGCTCTTGACATTCATTGGTGTTGTGGGTGTGGAGGTCGTGGTACATGCAGTACCGTCCGCCCTTGGATGACTCAGGCTGATCCCTGCCTCGTTTGGTGTCCGGTTCCGCTACTAGCACGACAGCCCCCTTGCGCTTCACGTCTTTGTCCTTGAGCTTCTTTTCTTCCGGGTTGGCTGCCGGGAGCTCGAGGAGGGAGAGACGCCCTTCCTCAGCTCTGGCGCACTTGGTCGCCAAGTTGAACAGCTCCAGGGATGTGCACAGGTCTTCATGGATTGCTAGCTCTTCCTTCATCTTGACGTTGCGCACGCCGTCGGAGAAGGCTGAGATGATAGCTTATTCAGTTACCTTGGGGATCTTGAGGCGAGCATAGTTGAAGCGCTGGATGTACTTCTGCAGGGTTTCTCCTGGCTGTTTCTTGATGCGGCGCAGGTCGCTCACGGCCGGGGGCCGGTCGCGAGTGCCCTGGAAGTTGGCGATGAAGCGGGTGCGCATCTCGCTCTAGGAGGAGATCGTGTCGGGAACCAAGTTTAGGAGCCAGGTGCGGGCGTCGTCCTTGAGCACCATGGGGAACCAATTCGCCATGACCTTTTTGTCTCCGTTGGCGGCTACGATGCCTAGCTCGTAGAGCTGCAGGAACTCCGCGGGGTCCGTTGTGCCATCGTAGCAGGGAGGGAGGTCAGGCTTGAACTTGCCTGGCCATGTGACGCCGCGCAGCTCGGGGGTGAAGGCGAGGCAGCCCGCCGTGGCCACCGGGCCCTTTGCTGGTGCTGGACTTGTTCTTGCGGGTCACCATGCGCCGCCACTGGGAGCAGCGCGGGGTCTCGTCGTGGAGGCGTTGGGGCATGATCTTGGCACGCCGGCGCTGGGAGCGCGTGAGCACCTTCTCGGGGACGTGGGATCTCTTGGCAGCTCCCTTCTTGCTGCGCAGGCGCCGGACGTGGAGGGTCCTGCCCTAGGGCTGCGCGCCTTGGAGCCAAGGCACCTTCTTGGGGAGGAGGCGGCCGAGGCCCCCCCTGATCCTCACCCCCTGCATGGGACGGAGGGCAAGGCAGCGAGAGGGACCGCAAGGGGGAGCACCTTGCGGCACTGATGAGCTCGCTGATGCGGGCGAGCCAGTCCTCGTAGAGGTCGTTGACGAGGCGATAGTGCAGGAGCTCCCGCACCAAGAGCAGTGAGGCGTGCGCATCCATGGGTGCGCGACGGGCATGGGACGACGAGCCAGCTGGAGTTAGCGACGGGGTGGCGGTGCGGCCATCCCGCCGCACCGAAGGATGCTGGGACGAGGCCTGCTACTCGTTCCCCACCGGGACGGTGGCGGCGTTGGCGACGGGTGACGGGGAATGACGAGGGGGGCCGCTGACGGGCGCCGTCTGGGCGATGCGAGTGGCGCGAGCAGCCCGGCGCTCGGCGCGAGCCCGACGAGCGTCAGACATGGACACGACGGAAGATCACACGCGAACAGCGGAAGAAAGATTCCGGCGCACCCCTACCTGGCGTGCCAAATGTCAGATTTTGGGTTCCGGCAGACCCTTGAGGTTCGAACACTGGGGTGCACGCGGAGATCTCTCCCTTACCGATCTATGTCCGATCCTCTCGTGCGAACTAAGATGAAAATGATGAACAACACAAGAGACACGAGGTTTATACTGGTTCGGGCCACCGTTATGGTGTAATACCCTACTCCAGTGTGTGGTGTGGTGGATTGGCTCTGGGGCTGATGATGTACAGTACAAGGGAAGAACAGCCTCGCGAGGGGTGTTCTTGAGCTGGTGCGGTGTGTTCTACTTAGTCTCCACTGGGTTTTTCCCTTCTCTCTCTCTTGCTTTTTTCTCTCTTTTCTTCTCTTCTTCTTTCTCCCCCGTCCTCTTGTGGAGGCTAGCTCTATTTATAGAGGCCCTGGGCCTCTCCCCGAATAATTGAGCGGGAAGGGCGCCAACAATTGGCCATTTTGAAGGGGAACATCTAGTACAAGTTATCCTGACCAAAGGTGGTCTTCGGATGCCAAAAGCACTGGTGATGACGCCGTCTTGGGCTCCACCGTGACCTCCGTCCGGCCGTCCGGCTGGTCTTGGTCTCGTTGCACCGGAATGGTAACCTTTGCCTGGTACCTTGGCCTATGCTTGCCCCCTTTGCACCAAAGGGGAAACAAGGACCCTGCGCAGGCCGGCGCCCGCCTGGCCTTGATCATCATGGCTTGCATCATGGGATCCTCGCGAGGTACCCTTGCATTGATCTCTCCGCCTCCTCGCGAGCCTGCCTAATGAGGCCGTTCTTGAGGAAGCTCCCTGTCATCCGCCCCGCGAGGCCTGGCCTCTCGTGAGGGTCTTGAGCTTGGGCTGATGAAGATGGGCCGCGCTGGGCCCCCACCTTAGCCATGCCGCAGGCCGCAGGCAGGCAAGTCTGGGGACCCCCGTTCCCAGAACGCCGGCAATGGCGAGTCACCAGTAGCGATTGAGACACGACGGTCTAGAGAGCTCCTTCAAACAACTTTAAACCAGCAACAGGCTTATTCGCATAGTCGCGAAAGGATTCATTCCACCCCCCGTCCGAGCCGGAGCTATAGCAGGCACGTTGAGGATGAACCGGCTGTATCAAGCAGTGCACGTCACGGTAACTCGCCGCGAGGGCATAACCCGGCAGGTGGTGGAGCTAATGTGCAGGATGTGGTGGATCATGGTCGTGCATGTTGAGAAGCCGAGTTAGCAGCTCTGCATGAAGCTCGTCAACCTACTCCGGTTCGCCCTACCGCTTCAGTGGAGCCAGGCGTGGTCTTCAGTTCTTTAGGGGTGCCGTGTCTTACCCCCGCTTTGCGTAATGTACGACTACCAAAGGATTTTAAGGGCCCTCGTAAGGTGCCCAATTACACCGCTGATTTACAACCAGAGTCATGGGTGGAAAGTTATGAGATGGCAATGGAGATGCTGGACGTGGATGAAGTGGTGTGTACTAAATAGTTCACCATGATGTTGGAGGGGACAGCTCGAACCTGGTTAAAGAGCTTACCAGCTAACTCTGTCGGGTCATGGGCTGAGCTAAAGCACCGGTTTATCCAGAATTTCAAGGATATATGTAAGCAGCCTATGTCAATTATGGACCTAGCCGCTTGTGTTCAAGAGGAGGGGGAGTCTACAACCCATTGGGTGAAGCGGGTCTCAGTTATTCTGCATTCGTCGGATCGCATCAACGCGGATACAGCAGTATTAACGTTGGAGGGCAATTACCGGTTTTTACCGTTAAAACTAAAATTAGGAAGGCTCAAATGTCACTGCAATGACATGTCAACGCTTATGGACGCTTTGGTTAAATATGCCGATTCAGATAACACCAAAGACCCTGACTCAGAGGAGGACAAACCAGGGAAAGGGAAGAAGAACGACAACATCAAGTGACAGCAGCATAACCCGACAGGTCATGGGAACAATGGTAAGCGCAAAGTGGACAATAGTTTACACTTTGTGGCTAACACCAATGCTCAAGATAACGGTCAGCGTCGTAAGGGCAAACAGCCCCAGAGGGGTGGAGGGTCAGGCCCCAATCTGGAGCGCCTGTTAAATCAACCTTGTCCAAAGCATGGATCAAAGGAGAGGCCAGCTTCACATCTCTGGAAGGTTTGTTACATCATGCGAGAGTTTAAGAACTCCAATCTGTTTCAATACGACAATGGCCCGACCGGTGGTTCAGGAGGCGGTTTTCATGGGCCGGGTTACAGAGGTGGCAGCTCCGGTTCAGGATTCCAAGGCAATCAAATCGGACATGGCCATCAAGGGAACCAAGGCAATCAAGGAGGTTATAACCATCAGGGGAATCATCAGCAGCAGCAGTCGGGTTATCAGATCAATCCGAAGCAGTTGAATAGTGGGCAGTATCATGTTTTTATCACTAGCTTGTGTAAACGCGATCAGAAACTTCACAAGAGGGCAGTAAACTCTGTTGAACCGGCGGTGCCTCAGTATCTGCGCTGGTCTGAGCATCCCATTTTATGGAGTAGAGAGGATCACCCACCCCGGGTTGATAATCCGGGTCATCTGGCCTTAGTGGTGGTACCTCAGGTTGGGGGGTATAAGTTCACCAAGGTGCTTATGGATGGGGGGAGCAGTATCAATATTATTTACTATGATACCTTCTGCCTTATGGGGTTAATGGATAAGAATCTTAAACTGTCAAACACCGTTTTTCATGGTGTGGTGCCAGATAAGTCTGCGTATCCAGTGGGCAAGATAGCCCTCGAGGTGGCCTTTGGAGATGATCATGATTCAAGGTCAGAAACATTGACTTTTGAGGTGGTGAAAATCAAGAGTCTGTATCACGCCCTGTTTGGGCGACCGTCTTATGCCAAGTTCATGGCGAGGCCGTGTTATGTTTATTTGCAGCTTAAGATGCCAGGTCATAAAGGGACCATCACAGTACATGGGAGCAGGAAGATGGCTTTGGAGTGTGAAGAGGGTGATGCGGCTTACGCTGAGTCGTTTGTGCCACAGAAGAGCTGAAGTTTTATAAAGACAAGGTTGATCCGGCAGACATGACTTCTTTGAAAAAGCCAACTACGGAGCACGATCCGGCGTTGAAGTTTAAATCGGCCACAGACACTAAGATGGTTGATTTTGTTCCTGGCGATTCATCCAAGTAGTTTAGCATCAGCGCTAACCTGGATCCCAAATAGGAAAGCACGCTCATCAAGTTCATCTGTGAGAACCGGGACATCTTTGCATGGAAGCCTTCTGACATGCCAGGTGTACCGAGGGAACTCGCTGAGCACACACTTAATATAGATCCTAAGTTTAAACTGGTCAGGAAGTTTCTCCGCCGCTTCAATGAAGAAAGGCGTAAAGCTATTGGTGAGGAGGTAGCTCGGCTGTTGGCCGCAGGGTTTATCATGGAGGTTTTCCACCCTGAGTGGTTAGCTAATCCGGTGCTGGTTCTTAAGAAAAACGGCACTTGGCGTATGTGTGTGGACTACACAGATTTGAACAAAGCTTGTCCAGCAGATCCCTTTGCCCTCCCTCGCATTGATCAGATTATTGATGCCACGGCGGGTTGTGACCGTTTGTGTTTCCTGGATGCTTATTCTGGTTATCATCAGATCAAAATGGCAGTTAAGGACCAGGAGAAGACAGATTTTATAACTCCTTTTGGAGCCTTCTGCTATGTCTCTATGCCCTTTGGGCTCAAGAGTGCCCAGGCGACTTACCAGCGCTGTGTTCAGAATTGTCTTCATAAGAAGATTGGGCGCAATGTTCACGCATATGTGGATGATATTGTGATGAAGTCCAGGAAGAAGGAAACATTGATAGATGACTTGAGATAAACCTTTGGCAACCTCCAGGTTTATAAGATGATGCTTAATCCGGACAAATGTGTTTTTGGTGTTCCGGCAGGCAAGCTCCTGGGTTTTCTGGTGTGTAACAGGGGCATTGAGCCTAATCCGGAAAAAATTCAGCTATCTCATTCCTGGCTAAACCGGCGTGTATCAACGACGTTCAACGTTTAGCAAGCCGGATTGCATCTTTGAGCCGGTTTATCAGTCGTCTTGGGGAGAAAGCTATCCCTTTATACCAGATGTTAAAGAAAACGGATGATTTTGTCTGGAGTGACGCGGCTGATAAAGCGTTTAAAGATTTGAAGAGACACTTAGCTGAACCACCTGTCCTTACGGCTCCGGTCGACAAAGAGCCTTTACTGCTATATGTGGCTGCTAATGCCCGGGCTATCAGTGTGGCTATTGTTGTGGAGCGCAAGGAGGCTGGAAAGTGGTATCCAGTTCAACGGCCGGTTTATTATATCAGTGAGGTGCTTATTGAATCAAAGCAGAGGTATCCGCATTGGCAGAAGCTGGTGTATGGAGTTTTTATGGCAAGCCGGAAGCTCAAACACTATTTTCAGGGTCATCCTATCATAGTGGTTAGTTCAGCCCCTTTGGGAGAGATCATCCAAAACAGAGAGGCGACTGGCCGGATTGCTAAGTGGGCTATTGAGCTTGGACCTCATGGGCTCAAGTATACACCTCGCACAGCGATTAAATCTTAGGCACTCGTGGACTTCATCAACGATTGGACAAAGTTGCAGGAACTAGAGGAAAAACCAGACAATACTTATTGAACTATTCACTTTGATGGGTCTAGGCAATTGGAGGGCTCGGGGGCTGGAGTCATATTAACTTCCCCACGAGGTGACACGTTCTTTTATGTTCTTCGCTTAATGTTCCCTTGTACTAACAATGCAGCTGAGTACGAGGCCTTACTCCACGGTCTTCGAATGGCTAAGGAGATGAACTTAAGCTGGGTTAAGTGCTTCGGTGACTCGGACCTAGTGGCTCAACAGGTATCTGGCACTTGGGACTCTAAGGACCCACTTATGGCTGCATATCGACGAGAGGTGGACATAGTGGCTGGTCATTTCAAGGGTTATCAAGTTGACCATATAGACCGGCGAAAAAATGAAGCGGCGGACGCTTTAAGTCGCCTCGGCTCTCAGCGTAAACCGGTGCCACCTAATGTCTTCCTCGACTTTCTGCATAATCCGTCGGTCAAGATACCCACAGAGGAGGAGTTGGCTATTCCTGACCCGGAGGCCCAACTGGTGGCAGCTTTGCATTTTATACCGGATTGGACAGTCCCGTACTTGGCTTACATGAACCAGGGCGAGTTACCAGATGTAGGATCTAGAAGTAGAAGTGTCTAGAGGGGGGTGATTAGACACTTAATGCTAAAGTTGCAAATTTTAAGCTTTTTTGGTTTAAGTGGAGTTTAGGCACAATTTCAACACACACAATACATATCAAGCAAGCATGCAAAGAGTATATGAGCAGTGGAATGTAAAGCATGCAACTTGCAAGAATGTAAAGGGAAGGGTTTGGAGAAATCAAACGCAATTGGAGACACGGATGTTTTTCCCGTGGTTCGGATAGGTGGTGCTATCCTACATCCACGTTGATGGAGAATTCAACCCACAAAGGGTAACGGTTGCGAGAGTCCACGGAGGGCTCCACCCACAAAGGGTAACGGTTGCGCGAGTCCACACAGGGCTCCACCCACGAAGGGTCCACGAAGAAGCAACCACCCACAAAGGGTCCACGAAGAAGCAACCTTGTCTATCCCACCATGGTCATCGCCCACACAGGACTTGCCTCACTAGCGGTAGATCTTCATGAAGTAGGCGATCTCCTTGCCCTTACAAACTCCTTGGTTCAACTCCACAATCTTGTCGGAGGCTCCCAAGTGACACCTAGCCAATCTAGGAGACACCACTCTCCACGAAGTAACAAATGGTGTGTAGGTAATGAACTCCTTGCTCTTGTGCTTCAAATGATAGTCTCCCCAACACTCAACTCTCTCTCATAGGATTTGGATTTTGTGGAAAGAAGATTTGAGTGGAAAGCAACTTAGGGAAGGCTAGAGATCAAGATTCATATGGTAGGAATGGAATATCTTGGTCTCAAGACATGAGTAGGTGGTTCTCTCTCAGAACATATGAGTTGGAATGGTGTATGCGTTCTGATGGCTCTCTCTTCAAATGAAGAGGAGGTGGAGGGGTATATATAGCCTCCACACAAAATCCAACTGTTACACACAGTTTTCCAATCTCGGTGGGACCGAATCAACAAACTCGGTCGGACCAAAAAGGTAAACCTAGTGACCGTTAGAGATTTCGGTGGGACCGACTGGATCAACTCGGTGGGACCGATGTGCTAGGGTTAGGGTAAATCCAAAACTCGGTTTGACCGATTACTCAAACTCGGTGGGACCGATTTGGGTAATAAGTGAAACTGAGATTTGGCCAAGCAAACTCGGTGGAACCGATTGCATATCTCGGTGGGACCGAGAATATTGCAATGGGTAACAGAGAGTTTGCAAGCCCATCTCGGTGAGACCGAGATCCCATCGGTGAGACCGAATTGATTAGGGTTTGGCAGTGGCTTATGACAAGTGAAACTCGGTGGTGCCGGATAGGAAGAATCGGTAGGACCGAGTTTGGCTTAGGGTTTAGGTCATATGTGGTCATATGTGGAAGTGGGAAAGTAGCTGAGGGTTTTGGAGCATATCACTAAGCACATGAAGCAAGAGGCTCATTAAGCAACACCTCATCCCTCCTTGATAGTATTGGCTTTTCCTAAAGACTCAATGTGATCTTGGATCACTAAAATGTAAAATGATCTTGAGCTTGAAGCTTTAGCCAATCCTTTGTCCTTAGCATCTTGAAGGAGTTCCCACAACCTTTAGTCCATGCCACTCCATTGTTGAACTTATCTGAAACATGCTAGATAGAAATGTTAGTCCAACAAGAGATATGTTGTCATCAATTATCAAAACCACCTAGGGAGCACTTGTGCTTTCAATCTCCCCCTTTTTGGTAATTGATGGCAACATACATCAAAGCTTTAGATAAAGATATAAAGAACAGCAAGTAAAGCTTTAAAGCATAGGCTCCCCCTACATGTATGCACTCATGTAAATATGAAATATAGAGACATGTGAGAGCATAACCATGACAGAGTAGGCAATGTGTTACATGCATCTTGGCCATTTGCATTAGAGCAAAAGATTATCAAGGAAAATACCTTCATGCTCATGAGTCCTTCTTGCAAACAGTATGTACATAAGCAAGAACTCCTCATACTCATGATTTTGATGCATATACTTACCTTGTGGTCTTGAGTTGGCTTAGGATGGAATGAACCTGCACAAACAAGGTTAGATAACACAGGTACGTCCACTAGCCAGAGCAAACAAAAGAAACCACAAGAATACAAGACTGGGATGACATGTAGAGAGTGAGTACAAGTACCACATTGAATTCAACATGTCCCCAAGAATAAAGATATGCAATGAATTTGACTGATTTCTTTCCCCCCCTGAATCTTACATGGGATATTGGGAGAAGATAGGAAACAGAAAATCAGAGCTGAAAGATATGAATAGAACTTAATTCAAATGAGTTCTTATTATGAACATGTCTTTCCCCCAAAAAGACATGTGCCATCTCTCCTCTTGAACATCAAGCATCTGGGATCCTTGAGTATTCTCTCCCCCTTGGAGATTTCTTTCTCCCCCTTAATATATGGGATCCTTGAGTATTCTCTCCCCCTTAGTACTTTCTCTCCTTTGTAGGTGATAAGCTTTTGATGTGATCTCTCTCTCCTTGATGATAAGCTTTGATGTGATCTCTCTCTCCCCCTTTGACATCAATTTCCAAGAAGGTTTTTCCTGGAATCCGTCGAATAGGTTTGGTCCTTGAGATTCAGTACAAAGCAGGGAATAAAACTGTGATGCTTGTAGAGGACAAGATTCATTGAGTGGAGCTGGATCAGAAGAAATATAGAATATATGGCAAACTGTTTTTCCTGTTGCGAAATCGGTGGCACCGAGTGGCATGTTTCGGTAGTACCGAAGGGATTCGGTTGGACCGAAAATGGCAATTCGGTGAAACCGAGTTCATCACAGAGAAAAACACTTGTCACCTCAGCTCATTAGTCAAGTAAGATCTCACAAAGATTTGCAATGAATTAGCTGAAAGATTTGCAAGAAATTTGATGCAGAAATATGCAGAACAAAAATCAAAAAGAAAAGAGTGAAAGTTTCTAGATGAAGTTTTTTTGTTTGAAAAAGAAGGAAACAAATATGCAAGGGACAAATGCAATAACTCAGAAAAGAACACAAGAGAACTTCATCTAGAATTGGGCGGTGACATAGTCACCTATGTTAGAGTATATTGACTTAGGAGTCAAGTGAGGACACTTGATCGTAGGTCATACTCGTCGTTTTAAGCTCAAAATGAGGTTACCATTTTTCGTTTAAGCATCTTGATGTATTCTCACCTTGTTAAGTTTCTTTGACTCATGTCTTGGAGTAAAGCTTCTCTAAGATGGAATAACATACCTTGGGTGGTGGTGTGGTTCTTGCTCATGTAGTTGAACTTGTGTGGGTGCTCAAGGTTGATGTGGCTCATCAAGAGTTGGGAGCACCACTTGGAGTTTGAGTTCATCTACCTACATGGGTTAGTTCTTGCAAGGAAGAGCACTTGTGTATCCAAAAATGACAATCATGAAGCTTAACATAGAATTTGTCAAAGGATATGTTTGAATGGTTTTGTGCTTCCTTGTCTTCAACCACTATTGTGTAGAGTCTTGGTCTTGTAGAGATTGCTCAAGATGTGAGTGAGTCGCAATCTCATGGAATTAGATTCAACCAAGCACCTACATGGGTTAGGCAACATGCAAGGTGCAAATATATCAAAGACATAAGATAGTTATCATAAGAGATATATCATGGATTAGTCATAAGCTCATGTCTTGCATGTATCCAATGGAGTTTCTACTCCAAGTTTGAAGCATCAATGATGTTCAATTCTCCTCTCAACCTACAAAACACTTTCTCATCAAGTGGTTTAGTGAATATATCCGCTAATTGCTTGTCGGTGCGAACATGCTTAAGATTGATGTCACCCTTAGCAACATGATCTCGAATGAAATGATGACGAACTTCAATATGCTTAGTTCGAGAATGTTGTACAGGATTATGACCAATTTTGCTAGCACTTTCATTGTCACAAAGCAGTGGAACATGTTTCACATAAATCCCATAATCTGTAAGAGTTTGGGTCATCCAAAGTAATTGAGCACAACATGAACCAGCGGCAATGTATTCTGCTTCGGCGGTGGATAGGGATACTGAGTTTTGTTTCTTGGAAGACCAAGACACAAGAGATCTACCAAGAAATTGACAAGTACCCGAAGTGGACTTTCTATCAACCTTGTCTCCGGCATAATCCAAGTCAGAATAGCCAACAAGATCAAAAGAAGACGTCTTAGGATACCAAATGCCAAAATTTGGTGTATGGATTAAATATCTCACTATCCTTTTCACAGCCTTAAGATGACAATCTTTAGGAGCAGCTTGATATCGTGCACACATGCACACACTTAGCATAATATCGGGACGTGAAGCACATAGGTATAGCAATGAACCAATCATAGAGCGATAAACCTTTTGATCAACCGGTTCACCATCTTTGGTTAAATCATTATGTCCACTAGTAGGCATGGGTGTAGACATACCTTTGCATTCTTGCATATTGAACTTCTTGAATAAGTCCTTGGTGTACTTTGTTTGAGAGACAAATGTACCTTCCTTAGTTTGCTTGATTTGCAACCCGAGAAAGAATTTGAGTTCACTCATCATAGACATCTCAAACTTCTCTGACATTAGCTTTCCAAACTTTTCACTAAAGAGAGGGTTAGTTGAACCAAATATGATATCATCAACATAAATTTGGCATACAAATAGTTCTCCATTAATCCTTTTTGTAAAAAGAGTAGAATCAATTTTACCAATTTCAAAACCACTTGTAGTAAGGAACTTGGTCAAGCATTTATACCATGCTCTAGGAGCTTGTTTAAGACCATAAAGAGCTTTGTGAAGTTTGTAAACATGATTTGGTTTCTTAGGATTGACAAAGCCGGGAGGTTGTTTGACATAAACTTCCTCCTCTATTTCACCATTTAGAAAAGCACTTTTAATGTCCATTTGTTACAAGGTGATATTATGGTGATTAGCATAGGCAAGTAAGATGCGAATGGACTCAAGTCTAGCAACGGGAGCATACGTCTCACCATAGTCCATACCTTCGATTTGTGTGTACCCTTGGGCGATGAGATGTGCTTTGTTGCGAACCACTTGTCCATCTTCATCTTGCTTGTTGTGGAACACCCATTTTGTACCAATGATGTTGTGGTTGTTGTCGGGCTTCTCGACCAATGTCCAAACTTGGTTTCTCTCAAAATTATGTAGCTCTTCATGCATAGCGTTTATCCAATCCGGATCTTCCAATGCTTCTTCAACCTTCATAGGTTCAATGCTAGAGATGAATGAATAGTTTTCACAAAAGTTAGCTAAACGAGTTTTTGAGCGAGTGATTCTCCCGGTTTGTATATCATTGAGGATTTGCTCGACGGGATGATCTTTGGCAATTCTTGCTCGAACTCGTGAGAGCTTTTGCTTGGGTCTTCGTTGAACATCTTCTTCATCTTGTTCTTCTTCTTGGCCTTCTTCATTGTTGACGTCGTCATTCTCTTGTCATGGTGGAGAAGGAGGTTGTTGATGTTCATCTTGACGTACTTCCTCGTTTTCTTCATCTTGGTGTGTCCCACTTGTGGATGCTTCTGTGTCGATTCTTGGTTCACCTTGTCATGAAGTAGAAGCTTCCACTTGGACGGATGAAGTACTCTCCTTCACCTCCGTTGGACGAATTTTGCCAATGGACAAGTCTTGAATTGCTTCTGAAGGGTCTTTGTCTCCTACATCAATTGGCAATTGCTCTACTTGCGAGCCATTAGATTCATCAAACTTCACATCTACCGTCTCTTCAACCTTTCGGGTGAAATTGTTGTAGACACGGTAAGTGTGAGAGTTTGAGCCATAACCAAGTAGAAAACCTTCATGAGACTTAGGAGCAAACTTTGAACGACGATGCTTATCAAGAATGTAGCACTTTGAGCCGAATACTTGAAAGTATCCAACTTGGGGTTTGTTACCGGTGAGAAGCTCGTATGCCGTCTTGCCGAGTAGCTTGTGAAGATATGAGCGATTTGTTGCGTGACAAGCTGTCTCAACTGCTTCTGCCCAAAAGTGCTTTGGCGTCTTGTATTCATCAAGCATCGTTCTTGCCATTTTGATGAGCGTCCGGTTCTTCCTCTCAACAACTCCATTTTGTTGAGGTGTGTACGTAGCCGAGAACTCGTGTGAAATCCCTTCTTCGTCAAGAAAGGTGTCCACATTTGCGTTCTTGAACTCCGTTCCGTTGTCACTCCGAACCTTCTTGATCTTCACATCAAACTGATTTTGGGCCTTCCTAGCAAAGTTTCTGAAGATCTTCTGGACCTGCGACTTGTCATTAAGAAAGAACACCCACGTAAATCTTGAAAAATCATCAACTATAACTAGACCAAAGGAATTTCCACCGAGACTCTTGTAGGCATTGGGAACAAAAAGATCCATGTGAAGTAGCTCGAGTGGCCTCCTTGTGGTCATGATGTTCTTCACGGGATGTCTTCCTCCAACCTGCTTACCTGCTTGACAAGCACTGCAATGTCTATCCTTATCAAATATGACATCATTGACTCCAAGGATATGATTTCCTTTAATAAGCTTGTCAAGGTTTCTCATGCCAACGTGACCTAGTCGTCTATGCCACAACCAACCTTTTGAGGATTTAGCAACAAAGCAAGTTTTAGGTTGTGCCTTTTTAGAGAAATCGACAATGTAAAGATCACCTCTACGCATACCCATAAAGACCATTTTATGATTGTCTCGATGAAATACTTGGCAATCTACTTCAGTAAATAGGACATTCAAACCGAAATCAGCAAGTCTAGATACTGAAAGTAAGTTGTAGCCAAGAGATTCAACGAGCATGACATTTTGAATGGAACTATCATGTGAGATGGCCACCTTACCAAGGCCAACCACTTTACCCTTTGAATTATCACCAAAGGTGACATATTTTCGAGGGCCGTCATTTTCAGCAAGCTCACGAAACATCTCTTCATCTCCGGTCATATGATCAGTACATCCACTATCAAGAACCCATTCCTTTCCTCCTGATTCATATCCCCGAAGATTTGCCATAAGACCAAAATGTCTCATTGCATCATCAAGATCGAAGTCACTATCATCATCATCATCATCATAATATTCATGTTCATCATGATCTTGTGACTCATCATTTCCTAGAGAGGGTAATTCATTAGATAAATGATCATCAAAGTGGTCACTTTTATGAATTCTTATAGCTTTGAATATGATATCATTAATGATTCCAACATCTCCTTTAGCATGCTTAAGATTGGTAAGTTCAAATAGACATTTACCAAAACTAGGATCACTAGAGTTCATCTTACTCAAGGCAATAGATTTATGGAGAATTTCATCCAAAGTTTTCAAGGAATGATCGGGAAATCGTTCCTCAAGAAATTTCCATATAGTATAGGCACAATTTTGAGTAGGCAAACTAGCAATCAAATTTTTGGGCAATCCTCCAATGATGAGCTCAATAGTTCTAAGATTGCGAATCATGTCAATATCTTCATCTAGGGTAGGATGCAAAAGATCAATATGAGGTGCACAAGGGCTAGCAATATACTTGTTCAAATGATATTGATTGAAGATTACAAGCATCTCATTTTTCCACTCATGAAAATACTCTCCATCAAGAATAGGCACTCTATGTCTAAGACTCCCTAATGTAGACACATCCATCTTCCTCCAATGGTGATTAAACCAAGGCAATGGAGACCAAAGCTCTGATACCACTTGTAGGATCTAGAAGTAGATGTGTCTAGAGGGGGGTGATTAGACACTTAATGCTAAAGTTGCAATTTTTAAGCTTTTTTGGTTTAAGTGGAGTTTAGGCACAATTTCAACACACACAATACATATCAAGCAAGCATGCAAAGAGTATATGAGCAGTGGAATGTAAAGCATGCAACTTGCAAGAATGTAAAGGGAAGGGTTTGGAGAAATCAAACGCAATTGGAGACACGGATGTTTTTCCCGTGGTTCGGATAGGTGGTGCTATCCTACATCCACGTTGATGGAGACTTCAACCCACAAAGGGTAACGGTTGCGCGAGTCCACACAGGGCTCCACCCACGAAGGGTAACGGTTGCGTGAGTCCACACAGGGCTCCACCCACGAAGGGTCCACGAAGAAGCAACCACCCACAAAGGGTCCACGAAGAAGCAACCTTGTCTATCCCACCATGGCCATCGCCCACACAGGACTTGCCTCACCTAGCGGTAGATCTTCACGAAGTAGGCGATCTCCTTGCCCTTACAAACTCCTTGGTTCAACTCCACAATCTTGTCGGAGGCTCCCAAGTGACACCTAGCCAATCTAGGAGACACCACTCTCCAAGAAGTAACAAATGTGTAGGTAATGAACTCCTTGCTCTCCTGTGCTTCAAATGATAGTCTCCCCAACACTCAACTCTCTCTCATAGGATTTGGATTGGTGGAAAGAAGATTTGAGTGGAAAGCAACTTGGGAAGGCTAGAGATCAAGATTCATATGGTAGGAATGGAATATCTTGGTCTCAACACATGAGTAGGTGGTTCTCTCTCAGAACATATAGATTGGTGTAGTGTTCTGATGGCTCTCTCCAAAAGAGGAGGTGGAGGGGTATATATAGCCTCCACACAAAATCCAACCGTTACACACATTTTCCAATCTCGGTGGGACCGAATCAACAAACTCGGTCGGACCGAAAAATGTAAACCTAGTGACCGTTAGAGATTTCGGTGGGACCGACTGAATCAACTCGGTGGGACCGATGTGCTAGGGTTAGGGTAAATCCAAAACTCGGTTTGACCGATTACTCAAACTCGGTGGGACCGATTTGGGTAATAAGTGAAACTGAGATTTGGTCAAGCAAACTCGGTGGGACCGATTGCATATCTCGGTGGACCGAGAATATTGCAATGGGTAACAGAGAGTTTGCAAGCCCATCTCGGTGAGACCGAGATCCCATCGGTGAGACCGAACTGATTAGGGTTTGGCAGTGGCTTATGACAAGTGAAACTCGGTGGCGCCGGATAGGAAGAATCGGTAGGACCGAGTTTGGCTTAGGGTTTAGGTCATATGTGGAAGTGGGAAAGTAGTTGAGGCGTTTTGGAGCATATCACTAAGCACATGAAGCAAGAGGCTCATTAAGCAACACCTCATCCCTCCTTGATAGTATTGGCTTTTCCTAAAGACTCAATGTGATCTTGGATCACTAAAATGTAAAATGATGAGTCTTGAGCTTGAAGCTTTAGCCAATCCCTTTGTCCTTAGCATCTTGAAGGAGTTCCCACAACCTTTAGTCCATGCCACTCCATTGTTGAACTTATCTGAAACATGCTAGATCGAAATGTTAGTCCAACAAGAGATATGTTGTCATCAATTATCAAAACCACCTAGGGAGCACTTGTGCTTTCGCCAGAGGATGAAACCTTGGCCCGGCAGATAATCCGGCGATCCAAGTCAATGACCATTATCAACGGGGAGTTACATCGTTACTGCGTTACAGGAGCAATTCAACGTTGTGTGTCTCCTCAAGAGGGTTGTGAGATTTTGCGAAGAAATCCACGAAGGAGATTGTGGATATCATGCCGGTTCAAAATCCTTGGTGGCTAAGGCTTTTCGCCATGGTTTCTATTGGTTGACAGTTCATGCTGGTGCTAAGGAGTTGGTCAAAAGGTGTGACGGTTGTCAAAAATTTGCACGCCGCGCTCATGTTCCGGCTCAGGAGTTGAGAATGATTCCAATCACTTGGCCGTTTGCAACTTGGGGGCTCGATATGGTTGGACCCTTTAAGAGATCCAAGGACAAAAAGACTCACCTGTTAGTGGCAGTTGACAAGTTTACCAAATGGGTAGAAGCAGAGCCAGTCAGTAAGTGTGATGCAGCCACGTCGGTTCAATTCATCAAAAAGGTGATATTCCGGTTTGGTTTCCCACACAGTATTATAACTGATAATGGTACTAATCTGTCAAAGGGTGAGATGGAGGAATTTTGCCAACGTGAGCACATCCGGCTTGATGTAGCATCAGTGGCTCACCCCCAGTCTAATGGTCAAGCAGAGAGGGCAAATCAAGAAATTTTGAGAGGTATTAAACCCTGGCTTATGGTTCCTTTAAAACGGACACTGGGTTGTTGGGTGGAGGAGTTACCTTTTGTATTATGGAGTATCAACACCACACCTAACAGATCTACGGGTTACACGCCTTTCTTCCTGGTTTACGTAGCGGAGGCGGTTCTCCCTAGTGACATCAGTCATGACTCACCCTATGTGACGGATTATGTTGAAGCTGAGAATGAGAAAGCACGTCAGGACTCACTGGACCTGTTAGATGAGGAGCGTGACTTGGCGGCAGCACGTTCGGCGATTTATCAACAAGATCTCCGACGTTATCATAGCCGCCGGGTTAGGACCAGAACTTTTCAAGAAGGTGATCTAGTGATCCGGCTCATCTAGGATCAGACTGATATGCAGAAGTTATCCCCACCTTGGGAAGAACCTTTTGTGGTCAGCAAAAATCTGCACAACGGGTCATACTACCTCATTGATGTTCGAGAGCACAAAGACTCACGTAAATCGGAGGAGGAGACCAAGCGGCCGAGGAATATAGCCCTTCTTCGGTCTTACTATACTTGAGCCACAGGCTCTTCTTATGTACATACTTGTGACAATGTATATATAATATAATAAACCGAAGCCTCGGCTAAAGCGGGGTCTCTGTTCTTTTTACATCATGTGTGGTCCCACAGGAGCTTCTACTGACAAAGCGGAGTTTTATTAACCCGGCCCATAAGGCCACATAGATATAAAGGAATTCACTAGGGGCCTTGGTTGTCTTCACACCATAGCTACACCTCCTGATTGGTTTAAAACCAAAAAGGGATATCATTAGGGGGCTTGGTTGTCTTCACACCATAGCTACACCTCTTGATAGGCTTAAAGCCAAAAGGAAATTATGTGGAACCAAAGAGAGTCTGTTGCATCAAGCACAACTCAAACATAGGTAACCACTGAGCACAGCTCAAATATTACCTGGGGGCTCCTTGCTTCTCAAAAGAACAACGAGCTTGTACCCTTGTAATAGGCTATCAAGCCAGGCTTGGAAGCCAGGTATATTCACCTACAACCTCGGGTTATCCTACCTCTTTAAGTAAGCCACTCCGTCCAGGTAAACCTGGTATGACCCATCGAACATTTGACAAGTCAATCTCATAGACCCTGAACTTGTCAAAGTTAAAACAGTGATTGGTTAAAGATTGAGGCCCATCTTAAAAGGCTTTGCTAAATGGTAAAACTCAGCGGCCTGACAGCCCATGAAAAGCCTCGATTTAGGGCCTGGCAGCCCATGAAAAGCCTTGCATATTTCTTTTGTCTTTGCTGTTTTTTAAATCTTTTAATAAGGGATTTATGAATATTTTCTGATAAACTAGTGTTCATTACAACCCGGCGTGACTTTCAACACTTAGCTGTCAGTACATGATCAGTTTTAAACCGGTAGTATGTTACTCCGGTCTGGTTTTGACTTGATGTCACCAGCATTATACAATCAAATCAACGGCTATTATAGCGCCAGTATGGTTTTTATATGAACCGACAAGAGGGCAAGGAGTCATCAACACTCTGGATTAGTGTTTTTTACCCTTACTATACAAGCAGTTGGTCAGCCAACGAGGTATGTCACAGATATCATCTATTTTATCTGGTTAATACAAATCTTGGTTATCCATCCAAGTTATGTATATTTTTTTGGGCATGATGACCCATCCAGTGGTAAACCACTAGGACACTTTCAAGTTCTTATATGCAGGAACACAACTCATGATGGACTATGCATAAATAGATCCCAAAGGCAGAACAAAATTTTCAGGTATCAAGCAAAACAAACATGCTCGATGGCATGACAGATAAAGGTGTTCATGCTATCCTATTACAATGCACTTTAAAACAGCCCAAATTGAATAATTGTTTTCAAGGAGTGGAAGACTGCAACTGGTAAACCGACCACCGGTTTAGGATTCTTCATCAGGACGGCTTGGCGATTGAGGGTCATCTTGCACGGTCACATCCTCTTCATCCCTCCCCAGACGCTGGAAATCAACCATTGACCAATCGATTCCGGTTAAGGCTTGAAAAACGGCCTCTTCATGGATAAGATTGGAGGGGTCAATGTCAGGAGCGTAAGTATGCTTACGGATTGGTGGCACAAGATGTTCAACATCATGGATCACTGTGGGCTGTCATTTTCCCTCAGCATGATAAACCAGTTTGAAATGAGATAAATCTGTGTCCTCCGCCAGTTTGCATGCTATTGGCCGCATCTCCTTTGTCAGCCTTCGCAGATCGTCATTATTGAAGTCTGAGCCGTCTTCTTTCATGCCAGGATACCCTTTGATGATATCTACCAGTTCAAGATCTGGAATCCATGCCTTGGCCCGGATTAGCGCGATCAGCGCTCCTGATCTTGCGGCTGATCTCTTCAGTTCGTTGATCCGGGCAGGTAGCATGGTCAGGTTTTCAATAGTTTCCTTTATCAGCGATGGCACAGGCTTGTTATAGGCTGCAGTGCAAATGGCACATTGGGATCCAGAGAACAGCTGTTCTATCAAGGTGTAGGCCGCTTTAAGTTTCATCCGCATGTCAGAGCCCAGATGAGTAATGCGGGTCCCTGTCATGGTTCAGCATTAGTAAACGGCCATTGATAAGATCTTATGCATTAGATAAACTGCACGAGAGGGTACTTACCAAACACAGCAGATGTCGGAGTAATCGACCACGGGTACCCCGAGGACGGCAAGACAATATTTCAAGACATCGGGGCTAGCAAAGCCCCTCAGTCCAACTGCCCGGCCGCTTCCGCCGGCTCCCCAGCCGGCTGCCGACTGCGCCAACCAGCCGGCTGCCGACTGCAGCCCGACCCGACACCGACAAGACCCTGACGGGACGGCCATACCGCAGACGAGACAGCTGTACCGCGACGCCATCATCTACAGTGTACCTGTCCCCTTGGCACTATTCTATAAAGTGCCTAGGGGACAAGCATGACATGCACCACACCTCTCATGGGCATGGTGCCCCATGCCCACTTGCCCCCCACGCCACTCACATAGCTTAGGAAGTAAGCTAGCCATGCCTATATAAAGGCACATATCCATCCATCCAGGGGATGGACTCTCACGCACACACACAAGCCAGCAAGCAAGCTAGCTATCCATCCATCCATCCATCCACATGAGCACACATGCTCACGGCCATGAGCATGGTCGGCCACTAGCATGCCTCATATAGGCATATACCAGATCAGATGCATTTGGCACTGATCCGAGATACAGCTCCAGGAGCACTTTGTACTGCCCGATGTACACCCCAGATAGATACACTCAGACATGCAGCAGTAGGAGTATTATCTCTCTGGAGAGCTCCGAAGCTGGGTAAATCACCGCGTGCTACTCGCAAACCCGCTCCCGGGCCTATCAGCAGAAGTCTTACCCACACACTAAGCCCTTGTGGCATCTGTCGACTATCAAGCCCCCCGTGAGAAATACCACGACAGTTGGCGCCCACCGTGGGGCGGTACTACTACTATGCTACCACGCTGCTGCTGGTTTCGCAGTCCGGGCGGGACCATTTTTTCGTCATCATCACCGCGGCGTCGCCGTCGTCTTTCCGGCCGCGCTCGAGGGCTCGACATCAACCCGCCCCCGGAGCGGCCGCACGGAGCGTCGTTGGCCTCGGCCTCTTTGTTACCACCACTGCGACACCGGCCGTTCGCCCACGCGCGCGCCGCGCCGCCTCGTTTCAGTCGGCCATTTCCATCCACGGCTGCGCGTCTGCTCCCCTCTGCATTACATGTCGTTCCTCCGCTCATACACTTCCTGTATCGTGCCAATACACTAGCCAGATAATGGTCAGATAATCCCCATACACTACCCAGATATTGCATGTACAATGGTCGTATAATGGTCAGACACCACTCGGACCTTGCTTAGACAATGGCATTCTTTGTACTATGCTTAGTCCGTCTCCGGCCGTTCCTGCGCCTGGCCGCGATGGCTTTCCCCGCATCCGCTCCAACTGCGGCAAGGCGCGCCGGTGCCCGACCCTCCATGGTTCCCCGCAGCTGCCTGCTGCGAGCCGCTGCTTTGGCCAAGCCTCCTGCAGCTCAAATCTTTGGCCATGGCCCCGAGCGCTTGCACCTTCCTTTTCCAGTGCCTCCTCGCCACCTGCCCGGCCGCTCCAACTGGCCTTGCGCCCGCAACACCCCATCGTCTGTGCCCCCCGCGCGCCCACCGGCTTGCCGTCGCCGCAAGCCTGTCCGGCTCGCTGCTGGCCGGGTCCTCCGCACCGGCTCCAGCACGCGCCGGGTTCCCCGGGCCGGGTCCTCCGCCCCGGCTGACCACAGGCCGGGTCCTTTGCTGCGTGTCGTCCCGCGGCCCGGACTCCGCGCGTCAGCACCCCCGGTCAAGCCATCGCCTCCGCGCAACTCCCTGCGCCGTCATCGCGACCTCGTCCGTCTCTACCTCCGCCCGTGGCCGAGTCATGCCTGCCGGCTCCGCCTACACCACATCGCGCCAGCTTCATCCGCATAGGCCAGGTCCGGCCCTGCGCCGCCTCCACAGCGCCCTCTCCCGCGTCGCTCTGCTCCGGCCCCCCTACGCGTCCGCACCGCGGTGCCCGCCTCCCTCCTAGCGCCGAGTCCGGCCACTCCCGAGTCGCCCGCGCCGAGTCCGGCCCTCCAGCCGCTGCACCGGCTCCCGGCGCTAGCTGCTTCCCCGCTGCCGGGCTCCGCTTGCACCCTCGTGCCCGTCCTGCGCGCCGGCTTCCGCAACCCGACCGGCCGGTTTCGCCCGCGCCGACTTCCGCCATCCGGCCTGCGGGCCTCCGACGCCCGCAACCCGGCCTCGTTGCGGCTCCGGCCCGCATCGCCGCCTCCCACGCGCCGCTTGGCCGCACCCCATCGCCGGCTCCCACGCCCTTCCCCACGCGGCCCGTGCCGGCTCACAGTGGCCGGCTGCGCCCGGCCTCCCGTTCCCGCCTGCCGGGCCGGCCCTGTCCATGGCCATCTGCTCCACCGCCGAGTCGCCCCGCCGGCCGCCTGCTCCGCATCCGGGTCGTCCTGCCGGGCCGCCGGCTTCCCCGCCCCCCGGCCCGCCGGCTTCGCCCGCCACCTGGCCGGCTGCCGGCTCCCTGCTCGCCCGTTGTCCGGCCCGGCCGGCTGCCGGCTCCCGCTGTTCGGCTGCCCGTGGCCGGCTGGAGAAGAAAAAAAGAGAGGTGGCCGGCTGATGAGAAGTCGGAGTAGACTGCTGCAAAGAAGAAAAAAAGAGAGAGATAAAGAAGAGGCCGATTGCCTGGTGGCCGACTGCTCGCGTGGCCGGGTGCCCATCCGGCCGCCCGAAAAGTCAAGCCGGCTGAAAAAAAAGAGTGTGTGTGCATCCGGCTACCCAGAGCCGGGTAAAGAAAAGGCCGGGTGCCCACGGCCGGCTGACTGAAAAAAAGGGAGGATCCGACTTTGCAGACTGCAGTCCAGCCGACTGCTCCGGTCAACAGCCCGCGCTGCCGCTGGGTCGACTGTTTCGTCTGCCCGCTTTGCTGGCTTGCCGACCGACGAGTCGGTCCGTCTGAACACAGCCGGTTGATAAGAAAGAGAAAAGAAGACAAAGTAGTTGCCGGGAGATCCGGCCCGACTGCTCAGTAGTCGGCCCGAATCTCGGGGGCTACACGCAGCGGGTGCGCTAACGCGCCCCTGCGAGAGAGAAGACAAAGTAGTTACCGGGAGATCCGGCCCGACTGCTCAGCAGTCGGCCCGAATCTCGGGGGCTACACCCAGCGGGTGCGCTGACGCGCCCCCGCGAGAAAGAAGACAAGGTAGTTGCCGGAAGATCCGGCCCGACTGCTCAGCAGTCGGCCCGAATATCGGGGGCTACACCCAGCGGGTGCGCTGACGCGCCCCCGCGAAGATCGCAGACAAGAGAAGAGTTTTTGTCCGGCTGTCAGCAGCCGGCAGAAGAAAAAGGGCGTTGCAAGACGCCTCGCCGCCTGGCCGGTCGAGCCTGACCGGCCGGGCGAAGGCTTCACCCAGCGGGTGCGCCGACGCGCTCCGCGAGCGCCGAGTCGCGCCGACTGTCTCCGACGACCGCGACTACACGAAAATCAATGTGAGCTCCTCACCCGCATATTTTTTGCACCACACAAGCATGGATAACCACGAGCGATGCTCGGGGGCTATCTCCGCATTTTATTACAGTAGCGTCACTGTTCGCCCCGGCGCCAGCCAGAGTTGGCCCGGGGGCTGGCCGCTTGGCCTGAGACGTTAGTTCCCTCAGACGGCTTAGTACCATGCGCGGTACCAAAGGCCCACTCTTAGTCACAGACCGCGGAGCGGCTGTCTAACTAGCAAGAGTGTACGCTGGAGGCCACCCATGCGAAAAACGTCCGGGAAGAAAAACGTTCGGGCGACCCGGCCGTTTTCCTTTACAAGTATCTACTCGATTGAATCTGCTCCTAGACTTTGAGTACTGTACACTCCACTTCGCGGCCCACTCTTAGCCACAGACCGCAGAGCGGCTGTTCGGCAAGTAAGAGCACAAGCCAAAAAGCGGAGGGAACACGAAAAAGATTAAGGGGGCTCGGACGAAACCGAGTCGGCACCCTCCGCATAAAACTTGCAATGCTAAAAGCAAACATTTGATATACCCGCATGGACTGACTTTGTCTTTTTTCATGATCATTTCCATGAACACTCGCCAAAAAACCTCCGCCCAACTTTGCCAAGTTGCCCGAAGGCTTGGGGGCTACTGTCGGAGTAATCGAACACGGGTACCCCGAGGACGGCAAGACGATATTTCAAGACATCGGGGCTAGCAAAGCCCCTCAGTCCGACTGCCCGGCCGCTTCCGCCGGCTCCCTAGCCGGCTGCCGACTGCGCCTACCAGCTGGCTGCCGACTGCGCCAACCAGCCGGCTGCCGACTGCAGCCCGACCCGACACCGACAAGACCCCGACGGGACGGCCATACCGCAGACGAGACAGCTATACCGCGACGCCATCATCTATAGTGTACCTGTCCCCTTGGCACTATTCTATAAAGTGCCTAGGGGACAAGCATGACATGAACCACACCTCTCATAGGCATGGTGCCCCATGCCCACTTGCCCCCCACGCCACTCACATAGCTTAGGAAGTAAGCTAGCCATGCCTATATAAAGGCACATATCCATTCATCCAGGGGATGGACTCTCACGCACACACACAAGCCAGCAAGCAAGCTAGCTATCCATCCATCTATCCATCCATCCATCCACATGAGCACACATGCTCACGGCCATGAGCATGGCCGGCCACTAGCATGCCTCGTATAGGCATATACCAGATCAGATGCATTTGCCACTGATCCGAGATACAGCTCCAGGAGCACTTTGTACTGCCCGATGTACACCCCAGATAGATACACTCAGACATGCAGCAGTAGGAGTATTATCTCTCCGGAGAGCTCCGAAGCTGGGTAAATCACCGCGTGCTACTCGCAAACCCGCTCCCAGGCCTATCAGCAGCAGTCTTACCCACACACTAAGCCCTTGTGGCATCTATCGACTCGCAAGCCCCCCGTGAGAAATACCACGACAGCAGAAGTCATGGCGTTAATTTGCCGCTTTAAGCCGGTCAGTTCTTCTACCACCGGCTTCAGCGCTGCCTCTGCATCCTCGGCCTTTTTTGTCAAACCGGCCTTTTCTGTTTCCCAATCTGCACGCTCTTTATTGAAGGTCTCTTTCAGCTTCTCCATAGCTGCTAAGGCATTGGTCAGCTCTTCTTTGGCTTTGGAAGCCTCTGCCTATTGAGATTTAACATTTTCTTGAAGGTCCGCGGTTTGAGCATCCTTCTTATTCAGCTCAGCCTACAAAGGTGAGATATATCATCAACACAGGTTATGAAGTACCAAGCGTATAACAAGTTATGCACTTTGTACTTGGGGGCTAATGCCTATTTGCTCTATCATCAAACATATTTTTCACAAGTCTCAAGTACAATGCAAGCATTATACTTAACACTTGGGGGCTAATGTACATCTCTTCAAAGCTGACACATTGATTCAATACCGGGTTTACCTCGCAAAGCTAAACCGGCCCTTGGGGGCTACACCGATGAAAATTATAGGAATACAATGTTAACGTACCGGTTTGATTCCAAAGATCATTTGACATATGAAGGATCATCATGCAAGGATTGTGATATTACAAAGTCCCGATATATGATTGTTATCATAAACCGGCCCTTGGGGGCTACTTGAGTTGATATTGACAAAATTGGATTTACGAAAAGGGGAAGTGATGAAAATACCTCATAGCGCTCCTTCATCAGGTTCACCAAACCGGCTTCATAATCACGGTTTGAGTGTAGACGGTTTAGGAAACCAGAGTGGAGCTCTTGGGCACTAAGATGGGCATAGCTGGATAAATCAGTGCTCCATTTGCCTTTCTCCATAGTAGCACGCTCTTCTTTGGCACTATGTTTTGCCAAAATTACAGGATGGCCAGGAGAAGTGTGACCAATATCGGTAATGATAACATCTCCTTCTTTGTCTCCAGCAGTCTTTGCTAGAGTTGATGGAGTGTCAGTAGCTCTCACCGGACTAGAAGACCTATCATTAGCCCGGATTGGATCTGCCGGTTCATCAACAGGTACAGCAGTGTCAACTTCTGGTTGTTTGCCAATATTGTGATCTTGAGGGGGTGGTTCATCAAAGGTAACTTCATGATTTGGATTTGGACCTTTCGGTCCAGCTGTTTGCTCCGGTTCAAGAACCACCTGGTCTTCGGGTGGATTGTTCACCCGAGCCTTTTTGCTAGGTCTGGCTTTGGCTCTAAAACAGAAAAAGATATGAAAATTAAGTATATTATATAAAGTATGGAAACATCGAAAGAAGAGGTTGAAGTACTCACCCAGCTACAGTTTTGAGAGGAGGAAGTTGGGTCACTGTTGACTCGCCAGAGGATGAGGGAGGTGTCACCTGATAATTTGAATCGGACAGATTAAGAGGTTGTCGTAAATAACCTGCATTGGGATAAGAATTGTCAGAAGGAGGTGAGACCTCAGATCAGCGCTTTCGAACCGGGGTGTCAGGTAAACCGGCTGAAGTGACCTTTTGGCCGCTGTGCCGGGTTGTGCGGCGAGCCTCGTGCTTCTGCTTCTTCAAAATAAATGTTGGATCCAAGTAAGCAAGAGGATGTGAAAAGCTTACTTTCCGGATCGCTTGACGGATTTTTTGTTTTGGCAGAGAGTCTGAACCGGAGGAAAGGATAATTACCTCTACATCGTCAGCTTAGCTGCCCTCCGCGCCCTCCTGATAAATATCATTGTTAATGAGATGCATGAAAAGGGAACCAAGTGAATCAAGTTCTACCTCAACTTCCAGTTCATCCGGGTCATCATCCAGTTCCATGCTGATACGTTCAGCTGCCTTCCGCTTTGAGGTTTTCTTGACGGATTTTGCTTTAGGAAGGGAAGGTTTTGCCGCTTTTTCTTAAGGTTTCTTCTTCCAGAATGGGTCATCACCCTGTTTATAAACAAGCAGAAGGGTATTCACAGGTTGTACAGTCTAAAGGATATCAAGTGTAAAGCGGAAGGACAGTACTTACAGCAGGCGGTTTGTTTCTTGTGTAAAAGGGGTCTAAGCCGGTTTGGCGGCAGACAGATTCCGATTCATTCAATATCTTCTTGAAACCCTCAGTGACTTCTTCATCGGTTAGCTGAATGTTGATGTGACGTTGGGGGTCTTCTACTTCACCAGTATGCTCGCACATTAAGCCGGAGCAGCGACTTAACGGCAAGATGCTCCAGGATATCCAGCAACACACAAAATCTACACCTGATAAACCGTTGGCCATAAAGGCTCGGAGCTTGGCGAGTTGAGGGGCATATGAGGACCGTTCCTGGGCACTTAGATGTTGCGGCAGTGGATGAGTATTGGCGAGCCGGTGAGCACGATAGCCCGGCAGAGGGTTCTCATCTTTAGGGGAGGTGTGTTTACAATAGAACCAAGTTTGGTTCCATTCTTTGGGGTGGCTGTGCAGCTTAGCATGAGGAAATTCAACTTCTTTCCTTTTCTGAATGGAGACGCCGCTAAGTTTAGTATTGGGACCATCTACGAATTCAGTATGCCGGTTCAGATGAAAGAAGTCTCGGAACAACTCAACCGTTGGCTCTTCTTGTAAATACACTTCACAGAAGACTTGGAAATTGCATATATTGGATACCGAGTTGGGTCCAATATCTTGACGGTGGAGCTGGAAACTGGCAAGCACATCCCGGAAAAACTTTGACCCGGGCGGTTTGAAACCACAGCATATGTGATCAACAAACACCACTACCGCACCCTGCTTAGGGGTGTGAGGATTTTCCGGCCCAGGAACTCGCCATCGGATATCATTCTTTCTTTTGGTAAGGTGCCAATTCTGATCATTCCATTAAGTTGCTCCTCGGTAACCCGGGAGGAAGCCCAGTTGCAGGAATAAAACTGTTTGGCCATTGCAAGTGAAAGGCTGAAAAAAATACCGGTTTACAATTCATTCATGGTAGGGCATAAAGTGCAACAGGATAAGGAAATTCAAGTATGTAAATTTCGTAAACCAGAGGCTGATACAATGATGAATGCCAAAGCGATAAACGGAACAGAAGTATACGCATACTACTAAACCGGAGTATGGCAGCGGAGATAAAGGGATTGTCGGTTTACAAGGGGACTAATGGTATGTGATAGATTGCTATCTACAAAGGTAAACCGCCTACGTAATGAAGAAGATACAGATCTAAGCAAGAATGACTAAGTAAGGTAAAACAGGTTTAACAAGATTACTTGGAAGTTTTAGATCTACCGTAAGACAGGAAAAGCAAAAAAAATTAGACCTAAAAAGGTTGGTCCCGAAGCAGTTCACAAGGGTCTAGATCAGTTTTTATGTGTATAAGGGTTTTTTGTGACAGCAAAAGATAAGGAACGCTATAGCTACTACACGACACACATCAAGCTTGAGGGTTGATCTATGGACTAAGGAGGAGCAGGGAAGAACAGTGTCGGGGCTTCGATGAACTTCGATGAACAATGAAACCCTAGATGGATCTACAGAGGAGGAAAGGGAAAGACTTACAGCGGTTGTTTCAGCAGTAGAGGTACGCCGCGGCTCTCTAGTGCAACCAGGTCGATGCAGCGGCCAACAGAGAGGCAGAGGCGAAGCTCGGCGACAGAGGCGGCGCTCGGGTGCAGAGGGGTCGCGAGGAGGAAGAAGAAGCGAAAAGACAGAGAAAAAAAGAAGGAAATGACCCGTGGACCTATTTATAAGGTAAAGGGGGGAGGTAACAGGCGCGAGAATCGAGGGGCTGGAATATTGGATACCTAACAGGTGCGGTCGCCTTGATTATTGGAGGCTCATTAACTGAGGGTGAGATGTACCATTTTTTTAACAAGATGACGTCATGGAGATTTAACATGATCCTGTAATATGACGTCACGGCGGTTTACAAGATCAAGGTGAAGGTGCAAGAGAAGAATTTTTCTATGTGTTGAAGATTGACATGAACAAGTTCAAATCAATCTGGGGCCTAATGTTGGGGATATTACTACTGGATCTAAACCGGCCAGGGGTAGCCAGATTAACTCCAAGAAGATCAGAAGCCCATGAAGACCTGAGGATGGTGGCGCTTTACGAAGGCCCAAGGCCCAAAGGTGAATTAAGGCTTGTAGATGTAAACCGACTCTTTCATGTAACTTGTATTGTAAGTTAGAAGGAGTAGAGACCGAGCCGGACACGCTTATGATCCGGCCTCGGGACTCTGTAAACCGGCGGGCGTCAACCTATGTATATAAAGGGATGACCTGGCAGCGGTTTAGGGACAACAGACAACAACTCGAGAGCCAGGCAAAGCGGATTCGCTCCCTGGTCATCGAAACCCTAGCAATACCAACACAACTAGACGTAGGCTTTTACCTTCATCGAAGGGGACAAACTAGTATAAAAACCCCTCATGTCCCTTGTCCGGTTTAACCCCTTTAAGCTAACCCGTAGCGATGGCTCCACGACTAAGTCCTTTCATGAGGACATCTGCCGTGACAAACCCATGACAGTTTCTGAACCCATGGTACTCTTTCTTTACCGTGTTTCCTAGCATTGAAGTCTCTCTTATCATAACGTTGATTCTTTGATTGTGGGTTATCAAGATCAACAGCAGGTTCAACCTCTACAACATTGTTATTGCTAGGTGGAGCATCAACATGAACATCATCATTAACATTATCACTAGGTTCATGTTCATTACCAGATTGCGTTTCAGCATTGGAAATAGAAATATCATTGGGATTCTCAGGTGTGTCATGATACGTCTCCAATGTATCTATAATTTTTTTATTGTTTCGTGCTATTATATTATCTATTTTGGATGTTAATGCGCTTTATTTCACACTTTTATATTATTTTTGGGACTAACCTATTAACCGGAGGCCCAGCCCAAAAAGCTGTTTTTTTGCCTATTTCAGTGTTTCGTAGAAAAGGAATATCAAACGGATTCCAAACGGAATGAAACCTTCGGGAACATGATTTTTGGAACAAACGTGATCCATAGGACTTGGAGTGGACGTCAAGCAATCAACGAGGTGGCCACGAGGCAGGGGGCGCGCCTACCCCCTGGGCGCGCCCTCCCCCTCGTGGGCCCCTCGTTTCTCCACCGACCTACTTCTTCCTCCTATATATGTTCACATACCCCGCAAACATCCAGGAGCACCACGAAACCCTATTTCCACCGCCGCAACCCTTTTTCGGAGCTCCGCCAGAGGGGGCATCAATCATGGAGGGCCTCTACATCAACTCCATGGCCCCTCCGATGATGTGTGAGTAGTTTACCTCACACCTTAGAGTCCATAGTTATTAGCTAGATGGCTTCTTCTCTCTCTTTAGATCTCAATACAAAGTTCTCCTCGATTCTCTTGGAGATCTATTCCATGTAACTCTTCTTTTTGCGGTGTGTTTGTCGAGATCCGATGAATTGTGGGTTTATGATCCAGATTATCTATGAACAATATTTGAATATTCTCTTAATTCTTTTATGTATGATTGGTTTATCTTTGCAAGTCTCTTTGAATTATTAGTTTGGTTTGGCCTACTAGATTGATCTTTCTTGCAATGGGAGAAGTGCTTAGCTTTGGGTTCAATCTTGTGGTGCTCGATCCCAGTGACAGAAAGGGAAACGACACATATTGTATTGTTGCCATCGAGGATAAAAAGATGGGGTTTATATCATATTGCATGAGTTTATCCCTCTACATCATATCATCTTGCTTAAGGCGTTACTCTGTTCTTATGAACTTAATACTCTAGATGCATGCTGGATAGCAGTCGATGTGTGGAGTAATAGTAGTAGATGCAGGCAGGAGTCGGTCTATTTGTTGCGGACATGATGCCTATATACATGATCATGCCTAGATATTCTCATAATTATTCGCTTTTCTATCAATTGCTCGACAGTAATTTGTTCGCCCACTGTAATACTTATGCTATCTTGAGAGAAGCCACTAGTGAAACCTATGGCCCCGGGTCTATTTTCCATCATACAAGTTTCCAATCTATTTATTTTGCAATCTTTACTTTCAGTCTATATCATAAAAATACCAAAAATACTTATCTTATTATTATCATTTCTATCAGATCTCACTCTTGCAAGTGGCCGTGAAGGGATTGACAACCCCTTTATCGCGTTGGTTGCGAGGTTCTTATTTGTTTGTGTAGGTATGAGGTGACTCGCGCGTGGTCTCCTACTGGATTGATACCTTAGTTCTCAAAAACTGAGGGAAATACTTACACTGCTTTACGGCACCAACCTTTCCTCTTCAAGGGAAAACCAACGCAGTGCTCAAGAGGTAGCAAGAAGGATTTCTGGCGCCATTGCCGGGGAGATCTACGCCAAGTCAAGACATACCAAGTACCCATCACAACTCTTATCCTTCGCATTACATTATTTGCCATTTGCCTCTCATTTTCCTCTTCCCCACTTCACCCTTACCGTTTTATTCGCCCTCTCTTTTCCGTTCGCCTCTTTTTCGCTTGCTTCATCGTTATGGCTAGTCCTTTATCTACTCCCTTGTCTCCCGAGAATGAAGTTCTTAATTTTAAACAAAGGGAGGGAGAAAATCTAAAAGATGCTTGGTACAGAATTTGCAATGCGCAAAATAGATCTACTAGGAAGCAATCTACTTCCGTTCTTCTTTGCAATTTTTATGTAGGCATCACGCCTTGGAATAGATATATTCTTGATACCATTACCGGAGGAAATTTCTTGGGTAGCCATACTTTTGATTCTTATAATGCTATGATAGATTTGTTTGGCCCACCACTTCTTTATTTTAATGGAACTACTTTAACTTTGGAACATGTGATGCAAAGGCTTGAAATTATTGAAAATAAAGTTGCTACCGTAGAGTTGATTGAAAATTTGGATAGAAAGATCCACAACCAAGTTACCCAATACGGATCTAAGGTAGGAGTAGCTCTTAAATTTTTTAAAGAAAAGGAACCTATGGTTAATGAAAAGATAGATCAAGATTCCACTAGAATTGATAAAATTGAGGATATTATTACCAACCTAGGATCTGCCTGTTCTTCCGTGAAAAACACTCCTTCTAATTCTAAGATTTCCAAATTGATGTATGTTCCTAAAATTAAGGGAGAAACTTCTAGTAAGGGAAATGCGGACCTCAAATTCATAAGTGTTCACCCCAACTTTCTTGCTATCCTTAAGGAACCTTTTGCTACGAATGGTTTTCTTGATTTTGTGCCTAGGAGTTTGATAATTAATAAAAAGAAAGAGACTCCTAGGGGTTATAGGTGTCTTATTTAAGAATTGCCTACCAAAGATGGCAATACCTAGATCTATCCTTGCTTTTATGCCTAGCTAAGGGCGTTAAACGATAGCGCTTGTTGGGAGGTAACCCATTTTTTTATTCCTTGCTTTTTGCTCCGGTTTAGTAATAAATAATTTATCTAGACTCTGTTTTGGTTGTGTTTTTGTGTTTAATTAGTGTTTGTGCCAAGTAGAACCGTTGGGAAGACTTGGGGAAAGTCTTTTTGATCCTGCTGCAAAAAACAGAAACTTTAGCGCTCACGAGAATTGCTGCAATTTTTTATTGGGGAGTGATATTTAGTTAATTATTTTTGAAGATGATTAATAGATAAATTCCGCGCGTCCATAATTTTATTTTAGAATTTTTGGGGTTCTAGAAGTATTCGAAACCTACAGATTACTACAGACTGTTCTTTTTTGACAGATTCTATTTTTCCTGTGTTGTTTTCTTATTTTGATGAATCTATGGCTAGTAATAGAGTTTATGAACCATGGAAAAGTTGAAATAGATTAGGTTTAACACCAATATAAATAAAGAATGAGTTCATTAGAGTACCTTGAAGTGGTGGTTTGTTTTCTTTTACTAACGGAGCTCACGAAGATTTTCTTTTAAGTTTTGTGTTGTGAAGTTTTCAAGTTTTGGGAAGGATTTGATGGATTAAGGAACAAGGAGTGGCAAGAGCCTAAGCTTGGGGATGCCAAAGGCACCCCAAGGTAAAATCCAAGGACACCAAAAAGCCTAATCTTGGGGATGCCCCAGAAGGCATCCCCTCTTTCGTCTTCGTCTATCGGTAACTTTACTTGGAGCTATATTTTAATTAGCCACATGATATGTGTTTTTCTTGGAGCGTCTTGTATGATTTGAGTCTTTGCTTTCTAGTTTACCACAATCATCCTTTCTGTACACACCTTTTGGGAGAGACACACATGAATTGGAATTTATTAGAATACTCTATGTGCTTCACTTATATCTTTTGAGCTATATAGTTTTTGCTCTAGTGCTTCGCTTATATCTTTTAGAGCACGGCGGTGGTTTTATTTTATAGAAATAATTGATCTCTCATGCTTCACTTATATAATTTTGAGAGTCCTTTAGAACAGCATGGTAATTCACTTTGGTTATAAATTTTAAATGCTAAGAGAAGTTGGATGCTTGATAGATGGTTTTGAGATATAAAGGTGGTAATATTAGAAGTGTGCTAGTTGAGTAATTGTGAAATTGATGAATACTTGTGTTGAAGTTGGCAAGTCCTGTAGCATGCACGTATGGTAAATGTTATGTGACAAATTTGAAGCATGGGCTGTTCTTTGATTGCTTTCCTTATGAGTGGTGGTCGGGGACGAGCGATGGTCTTTTCCTACCAATCTATCCCCCTAGGAGCATGCGCGTAGTGCTTGGTTTTGGTGACTTGTAGATTTTTGCAATAAGTATGTGAGTTCTTTATGACTAATATTGAGTCCATGGATTATACGCACTCTCACCCTTCCACCATTGCTAGCCTATTCGGTACTGTGCATTGCCCTTTCTCACCTTGAGAGTTGGTGCAAACTTCGCCGGTGCATCCAAACCCCGTGATATGATACGCTCTATCACACATAAGCATCCTTATATCTTCCTCAAAACAGCCACCATACCTACCTATTATGGCATTTCCATAGCCATTTCGAGATATATTGCCATGCAACTTTCCACCATTCCATTTATTATGACATGCATCATCATTGTCATATTGCTTTGCATGATCATGTAGTCGACATCGTATTTGTGGCAAAGCCACCATTCATAATTTTTTCATACATGTCACTCTTGATTCATCGCAATCCCGGTACACTGCCGGAGGCATTCACATAGAGTCATATTTTGTTCTAAGTATCGAGTTGTAATTCTTGAGTTGTAAGAAAATAAAAGTGTGATGATCATCATTAGAGCATTGTCCCATGTGAGGAAAGGATGATGGAGACTATGATTCCCCCACAAGTCGGGATGAGACTTCGGACGAAAAAGGAGAAAAAAATAGAAAGAAAAGAGGCCAAAAAAAGAAAGAAGGCCCAAATAAAAAAGAAATAATAATAATAATAAATAAATAAATGCGAGAAAAAGAGAGAAGGGACAATGTTACTATCCTTTTTCCACACTTGTGCTTCA
Organism: Triticum urartu; assembly: GCF_003073215.2. Lineage (NCBI taxonomy): Eukaryota > Viridiplantae > Streptophyta > Magnoliopsida > Poales > Poaceae > Triticum > Triticum urartu. The sequence continues at coordinate 196,325,455 of NC_053025.1, forward strand.
AAGTAGCACCATGATCTTCATGATAGAGAGTCTCTTATTTTGTCAATTTCATATACTAGTGGGAATTTTTCATTATAGAACTTGGCTTGTATATTCCAATGATGGGCTTCCTCAAATGCCCTAGGTCTTCGTGAGCAAGCGAGTTGGATCCACACCCACTTAGTTTCATTGATGAGCTTTCATGTATTTATAGCTCTAGTGCATCCGTTGCATGGCAATCCCTACTCCTTACATTGACATCAATCGGTGGGCATCTCCATAGCCCATTGATTATCCACGTCAATGTGAGACTTTCTCCGTTTTTGTCTTCTCACACAACCTCAATCATCATATTCTATTCCACCCATAGTGCTATGTCCATGGCTCACACTCATATATTGTGTAAAAGTTGAAAGAGTTTGAAAAGGCTAAGTATTAAACAATTGCTTGGCTTGTCATCGGGGTTGTGCATGATGAGAGCATTTTGTGTGACGAAAATGAAGCATGGCCAGACTATATGACTTTGTAGGGATAAGTTTTCTTTGGCTATGGTATTTTGATAAGACATAATTGCTTGATTAGCATAGTTGGAGTATTACTATTTTTATGTCAACAATAAACTTTTATCTTGAATCTTGCGGATCTGAACATTCATGCCAAAATACATTGAAGAATATTCTAGAAAGCATTCCACATCAAAAATTCTGTTTTTATCATTTACCTACTCGAGGACGAGCAAGAATTAAGCTTGGGGATGCTGATACATCTATCTGTTTTGGATGTTAATGGGCTTTATTTTACACTTTTATATTATTTTTGGGACTAACCTATTAACCGGAGGCCGAGCCCAAATTGCTATTTTTTTGCCTATTTCAGTGTTTCGTAGAAAAGGAATATCAAACGGAGTCCAAACGGAATGAAACCTTCGGGAACGTGATTTTTGGAACAAACGTGATCCAGAGGACTTAGTGTGATGCCCCCGATTCAATCGTACACTAATCATACACGCAAACGTGTACAATCAAGATCAAGGACTCACGGGAAGATATCACAACACGACTCTACAAATAAAATAAGTCATACAAGCATCATATTACAAGCCAGGGGCCTCGAGGGCTCGAATACAAGAGCTCGATCATAGACGAGTCAGCGAAAGCAACAATATCTGAGTACAAACATAAATTAAACAAGTTTGCCTTAAGAAGGCTAGCACAAACTGGGATACATATCGAAAGAGGCGCAGGCCTCCTGCCTGGGATCCTCCTAAACTACTCCTGGTCGTCGTCAGCGGCCTGCACGTAGTAGTAGGCACCTCCAGTGTAGTAGCAGTCATCATCGACGGTGGTGTCTGACTCCTGGACTCCGTCATCTGGTCGCAACAAACGGGTATAGAAAGGGGAAAAGGGGGAGCAAAGCAATCGTGAGTACTCATCCAAAGTACTCGCAAGCAAGAGCTACACTACATATGTATGCATTGGTATCAAATGAAAAAGGGGTAGCATAAGTGGACTGAACTACGGAATGCCAGAATAAGAGGGGGATAGCTAGGCCTATCGAAGACTACGCTTCTGGCAGCCGCCATCTTGAAGCAGTAAAAGAGAGTAGATGGTAAGTTAACCAAGTATTATTGTATAGCATAATCCTACCCGGCGATCCTCTCCACGTCGCCTTGTGAGAGAGCGATCACCGGTTGTATCTGGCACTTGGAAGGGTGTGTTTTATTAAGTATCAGGTTCTAGTTGTCATAAGGTCAAGGTACAACTCCGGGTCGTCCTTTTACCGAGGGACACGGCTATTCGAATAGATCAACTTCCCTGCAGGGGTGCACCACATTTCCCAACACGCTCGATCCCCTTTGTCCGGACACACTTTTCTGGGTCATGCCCGACCTCGGAAGATCAATGATGTCTACTACACAACCTTCTTCTTGTAGACGTTGTTGGGCCTCCAAGTGCAGAGGTTTGTAGGAAAATAGAAAATTTCCCTCAAGTGGATGACCTAAGGTTTATCAATCCGTGGGAGGCGTAGGATGAAGATGGTCTCTCTCTAACAACCCTGCAACCAAATAACAAAGAGTCTCTTGTGTCCCCAACACACCCAATACAATGGTAAATTGTATAGGTGCACTAGTTCGGCGAAGAGATGGTGATACAAGTGCAATATGGATGGTAGATATAGGTTTTTGTAATCTGAAAATATAAAAAGTGTGGTAAATTGTATAGGTTTGGCGATACACCCAAACAGAAAGGTAACTAATGATAAAAGTGAGCACAAACGGTATTGCAATGCATTGAAACAAGGCCTAGGGTTCATTCTTTCGCTAGTGCGAGTTCTCTCAACAATAAGAACATATTTGGATCATATAACTATCCCTCAACATGCAAGAAAGAGTCACTCCAAAGTCACTAATAGCGGAGAACGAACGAAGAGATTATGGTAGGGTACGAAACCACCTCAAAGTTATCCTTTCTGATCAATCTATTCAAGAGTCTATAGTAAAATAACATGAATTTATTATTTCCGTTCAATCTATCATAGAGTTCGTACTAGAATAACACCTTAAGACACAAATCAACCAAAACCCTAATGTCACCTAGATACTCCAATGTCACCTCAAGTATCCCGTGGGTATGATTATACGATATGCATCACACAAACTCAGATTCATCTATTCAACCAACACAAATAACTTCAAAGAGTGCCCCAAAGTTTCTACCGGAGAGTCAAGATGAAAGCGTGTGCCAACCCCTATGCATAAGTTCACGAGGTCACGAAACTCGCAAGTTGATCACCAAAACATACATCAAGTGGATCACGTGATATCCCATCGTCACCACAGATAAGCACATGCAAGAAATACATCAAGTGTTCTCAAATCCTTAAAGACTCGGTCCGATAAGATAACTTCAAAGGGAAAACTCAATTCATCACAAGAGAGTAGAGGGGGAGTGATAACCCACAAGTATAGGGGATCGCAACAGTTTTTGATAAGTAAGAGTGTCGAACCCAACGAGGAGCTAAAGGTAGAAAAATATCCCCTCAAGTTTTATCGACCACCGATACAACTCTATGCACGCTTGACGTTCGCTTTACCTAGAAAAAGTATGAAACTAGAAGTACTTTGTAGGTGTTTTAGATAGGTTTGGAAGATAATAAAGAGCACGTAAATAAAAAGTAGGGGCTGTTTAGATAAAGACACAACTAAATTAGTTTTAGTAAAGAGCTTTTTGTTATGAGAAAGTTATTTGTCCCTAGGCAATCAATAACTAGATCGGTAATCATCATTGCAATTTTATTTGAGGGAGAGGCTTAAGCTAACATACTTTCTCTACTTGGATCATATACACTTATGATTGGAACTCTAGCAAGCATCCGCAACTACTAAATATCATTAAGGTAAAACCCAACCATAGCATTAAAGTATCAAGTCCTCTTTATCCCATACGCAAACAACCTACTTACTCGGGTATGTGCTTCTGTCACTCACGCCACCCACCATAAGCAAATCATGAACATATTGCAAACCCTACAACGGGGATCCCTCACGCTTGCGCGACACGGAGAGCACCATAGGACAGCACCAATAATAAAACATGCAACTCAAACCAATCACGATCATCAAATAACGCATAGGACAAAACGGATCTACTCAAACATCATAGGATAGCCATACATCATTGGGAAATAATATATAGCGTTGAGCACCATGTTTAAGTAGAGATTACAGTGGGTAAAAGAGGGATTACACCTCTGCATAGAGGGGGGAAGAGTTGGTGATGATGGCGGTGAAGTTGTTAGTGAAGATTGCGGTGATGATGATGGCCCTCGGTGGCACTCCGGTGCCACCGGAAGCGAGGGGGAGAGAGCCCCCCTCCTTCTTATTCTTCCTTGACTTCCTCCCTAGATGGGAGAAGGGTTTCCCATCTGGTCCATGGCCTCCATGGCGTGGGAGGGGCGAGAGCCCCTCCGAGATTGGATCTGTCTCTCTCTGTTTCTGCGTTCTGTTCTGCTGCCCTTTCACCATTTCGTATATATATATGGAGATCCGTAACTCCGATTGGACTGAAATCTTTGCCGTGAATTTTTCCCCAAAATTAGCTTTCTTGTGGCCGAAGAAGGGCATCAACCGCCTTACGGGGGGGGGGGGGGGGGGGGGGGGGGGCGATGACCCACAAGTATAGGGGATCTATCGTAGTCCTTTTGATAAGTAAGAGTGTCGAACCCAACGAGGAGCAGAAGGAAATGATAAGAAGTTTTCAGCAAGGTATTCTCTGCAAGCACTGAAATTACAGGTAACAGATAGTTTTTTGATAAGATAATTGGTAACGAGCAACAAGTAACAAAAGTAAATAAAGTGCAGCAAGGTGGCCCAATCCTCTTTGTAGAAAAGGACAAGCCTGGACAAATTCTTATATAGAGAAAAGCGCTCCCGAGGACACATGGGAATTATTGTCAAGCTAGGTTTTATCACGTTCATATGATTCGCGTTTGGTACTTTGATAATTTGGTATGTGGGTGGACCGGTGCTTGGGTACTACCCTTACTTGGACAAGCATCCCACTTATGATTAACCTCTATTGCAAGCATCCGCAACTACAACAAAAGTATTAAGGTAAACCTAACCATAGCATGAAACATATATATGGATCCAAATCAACCTCTTATGAAGCAACGCATAAAATAGGGTTTAAGCTTCTGTCACTCTAGCAACCCATCATCTACTTATTACTTCCCAATGCCTCCATCTAGGCCCAAACAATGGTGAAGTGTCATGTAGTCGACGTTCACATGACACCACTAGAGGGATGACAACATACATCTCATCAAAATATCGAACGAATACCAAATTCACATGACTACTAATAGCAATACTTCTCCCATGTCCTCAGGAACAAACGTAACTACTCACAAAGCATATTCATGTTCATAATCAGAGGGGTATTAATATGCATATAGGAACCGAACATATGATCTTCCACCAAATAAACCAACTAGCATCAACTACAAGGAGTAATCAACACTACTAGCAACCCACAGGTACCAATCCCAGACTTAGAGACAAGAATTGGATACAAGAGATGAACTAGGATTTGAGAGGAGATGGTGCTGGTGAAGATGTTGATGGAGATTGCCCTCTCCCGATGAGAGGAGCATTGGTGATGACGATGGCGATGATTTCCCCCTCCCGGAGGGAAGTTTCCCCGACAGAACAGCTCCGCCGGAGCCCTAGATTAGTTTCGCCCAGGTTCCGCCTCGTGGCGGCGGAGTCTCGTCCCGAAAGCTTGCTTATGATTTTTCCTCATCGAAAGACTCCATATAGCAGAAGATGGGCATCGGAGGGCCACCAGGGGGGCCCACGAGGCAGGGGGCGTGCCCCCACCCTCATGGGCAGGGTGTGGCCCCCCTCCGGAACTTCTTGCGCTCAGTATTTTTAATATATTCTGGAAATGACTTCCGTGAAGTTTCAGGACTTTTGGAGCTGTGCAGAATAGGTCTCTAATATTTGCTCCTTTTCCAGCCTAGAATCCCAGCTGCCGGCATTCTCCCTCTTTATGTAAACCTTGTAAAATAACAGAGAATAGGCATAAGTATTGTGACATAATGTGTAATAACAACCCATAATGCAATAAATATCGATATAAAAGCATGATGCAAAATGGACGTATCAGGGCCCCCCTGCCTCGTGCCTCCCTCAGGCACCGTCTCGCGTGGATTTTCCTTCCCATATTCTCTGAATATTCCAAAAATAATATCCGTCTATTTTTATCCCGTTTGGACTCCGTTTGATATGGATATTCTGCGAAACAAAAACATGCAACAAACATGAACTGGCACTGGGCACTGGATCAATATGTTAGTCCCCAAAAATATTATAAAAAGTTGCCAAAAATATATGAAAGTTGTATAATATTGGTACGGAACAATAAAAAATTATAGATACGACGGAGATGTATCAGCACCCCCAAGCTTAATTCCTGCTCGTCCTCGAGTAGGTAAATGATAAAAAAGATAATTTTTGATGTGGAATGCCACCTAGCATAATCTTGATCATGTATCTAATCATGGCATGAATATTAAGACACGAGTGATTCAAAGCAATAGTCTATCATTTGACATAAAAACAATAATACTTCAAGCCTACTAATAATGCAATCATGTCTTTTCAAAATAACAAGGCCAAAGAAAGTTATCCCTACAAAATCATATAGTCTGGCTATGCTCCATCTTCACCACACAAAATATTCACATCATGCACAACCCCGACGACAAGCCGAGCAATTGGTTCATACTTTTTAACGTGCATCAGATTTTTCAACCCTCACGCAATACATGAGCATGAGCCATGGACATAGCACTATAGGTGGAATAGAATATGATGATGGGGGTTATATGGAGAAGATAAAAAAGGAGAAAGTCTCACATCGACGTGGATAATCAATGGGCTATGGAGATGCCCATCAATTGATGTCAATGTGAGGAGTATGGATTGCCATGCAACGGATGCACTAGAGCTATAAGTGTATGAAAGCTCAAACTGAAACTAAGTGGGTGTGCATCCAACTTGCTTGATCATGAAGACCTCGGACATTTGAGGAAGCCCATCATCGGAATATACAAGCCAAGTTCTATAATGAAAATTCCCACTAGTATATGAAAGTGATAACTCAAGAAACTCTCTATATGAAGAACATGGTGCTACTTTGAAGCACAAGTGTGGTAAAAGGATAGTAACATTGCCCCCTTTTTCTCTTTTTTTGTGGGCTTCTTTGGCCCCCTTTTTTTATTTAGGCTTCTTTGGCATCTCTTTTTTTTGATGGGGCAATGCTCTAATAATGATGATCATCACACTTTTATTTACTTACAACTCAATATGACAACTCGATACTAGAACAAAGATATGGATCTATATGAATGCCTCCGGCGGTGTACTAGGATGTGCAATGATCTAGCGTAGCAATGACATCAAAAAACAGACAAGCCATGAAAACATCATGCTAGCTATCTTACGATCATGCAAAGCAATATGACAATGAATGCTCAAGTCATGTATATGATGATGATGGAAGTTGCATGGCAATATATCTCGGAATGGCTATGGAAATGCCATATTAGGTAGGTATGGTGGCTGTTTTCAGGAAGATATAAGGAGGATTATGTGTGACAGAGGGTCTCATATCACGGGGTTTGGATGCACCGGCGAAGTTTGCACCAACTCTCGAGGTGAGAAAGGTCAATGCACGGTACCGAAGAGGCTAGCAATGATGGAAGGGTGAGAGTGCGTATAATCCATGTTCTCAACATTAGTCATAAAGAAATCACATACTTATTGCAAAATTTTATCAGCCCTCGAAGCAAATTACTACTACGCATGCCCCTTGGGGGATAGATTGGTAGGAAAAGACCATCGCTCGTCCCCGACCGCCACTCACAAGGAAGACAATCAATAAATACCTCATGCTCCGACTTCGTTACATAACGGTTCACCATACGTGCATGCTACGGGAATCACAAACCTCAACACAAGTATTTCTACTAATCCACAACTACCCACTAGCATGACTCTAATATCACCATCTTTATATCGCAAAACTATTTCAAGGAATCAAACATATCATATTCAGTGATCTACAAGTTTTATGTAGGGTTTTATGACTAACCATGTGAATGACCAATTCCTGTCATCTCTCTAAATAGATATAAGTGAAGTAAGAGAGTTTAATTCTTTCTACAAAAGATATTCACATACTCTAAAAAATATAAGTGAAGCAAAAGAGCATTCTACAAATGGCGGTTTTCTATGTGAAGAGAAACAGGCAATCCAAACATCAAATGATATAAGCAAAGCACATGAAGCATTCTATAAAGCCATACTCAAAAGATATAAGTGAAGTGCAATGAGCATTCTATAAATCAACCAAGGACTATCTCATACCAGCATGGTGCATAAAAGAAAAGTGAAAACTAAATGCAAAAGATGCTCCAAGATTGCACGTATCGCATGAACGAAACGAATCCGAAAACATACCAATACTTGTTGAAGAAAGAGGGGATGCCTTCCGGGGCATCCCCAAGCTTAGACGCTTGAGTCTCCTTGAATATTTACTTGGGGTGCCTTTGGAATCCCTAAGCTTGAGCTCTTGCCTCTCCTTCTTCTCCTCACATCAAGACATCCTCGATCATCGAACACTTCATCCACACAAAACTTCAATAGAAAACTCGGTAAGATCCGTTAGTATAATAAGGCAAATCACTACTCTAAGTACTGTTGCAAACCAATTCATGTTTTGTTTTGGCATTGTAGATACTGTAATATAACTTTTTCATGGCTTAATCCACTGATATAAATCGATAGTTTCATAAAAAAAAGAAGCAAACTATGCATCAAGAACAGAATCTGTCTAAAACAGAACAGTCTGTAATAATCTGAACATTCACCATACTTATTATACTTGAATAATTCTGATAAAATTAGGAAAAATATAAAATTTGTACATAAAGACAGTGCAAAAAGAATCAGAACCATTTGACATTCCAGTAAAAAATGTAAAATCGAGCACTACAGCCAAAGTTTCTGTCCTGCACCGTACAAACCAATAAGCACTGTAGACATCCTAAAGGCAAACCTTGGCACATTATTTTTATAATACAATGGAATTGTACAAGGGGATAATTATTTTTGTTGAAAATTTTCTGTAATCAAGATTCACAAAGTTTCCGTGAGCATGAACAAAGTTCAAGGCTAGCTCCCACTTCAACAATGCTCGTCTTTCTCACTTTTGCTTTTCTTTTTGAAAAGTTTCGGGTTCCCCTCTTTATTTTTTTGTTTTTAAACTATATAAAAGCACTCAACAGAAATAAATGACTCTCTAAAACTTCTGGGTTGTCTCCCAGGCAGCGCTTTCTTTAAAGCCATTAAGCTAGGCATATAGTGCTCAAGTAGTGAATCCACCCGGATCCCAAGGTATATCAAAGCCAATTTTAATTAACAATGATTTGTAATTTAGTAGTGAGAACAAAGTAACATATATCATGTAATGATGAAGTCTAACTCTCTTCCTATGCATCGGCATGTCATAAAAGAACAATTCATGCACACAAAGTAAAGGCCAATGCACAGTATAATCAGTTTCTTGCAATTTTACCATGTTGGAAAGATAGAGAGGTGGAGATATAGTTCCTCTCTCATAATAATTGCAAGTAGGAGCAGCAAAGAACATGCATATTATACTCATCAAAATCATCATGTTTAGTAGTAAAAGGCAAACCATCAATATAATCCTTAATAAGCACAAACTTCTCCGATATAGTGTAGTTTGGAGAATTCAAAAAGATAATAGGACTATCATGTGTGGGTGCAATAGCAAAAATTTCATGTTTAACATAAGGAACTATAGCAAGTTCATCTCCATAAGCATAATTCATATTGGCATCATGGCCACAAGCATACCAAGCATCATCAAAAAGGGATATTTCAAGAGAATCAACGGGATCATAACAGTCATCATAGCAATCATCCTTCGGTAAGCACGAAGGAAAATTAAATAATGTATGAGTTGAAGAGTTACTCTCATTAGAAGGTGGGCACGGGTAGCTAATCCGCTCTTCCTCCATTTGTTCTTCGCTCTCCTCATCATATTTTTCATCCAATGAGCTCATAGTTTCATCAATTTCTTCTTCCATAGACTCCTGCAAAATATTAGTGTCTTCTTGGACAGCGGAGGAGACCTCAATATATGGTTCAACATAGGCATTAGAAGCATAATTCTCATAACAATATTCAAGTATGGCAATATTTTCAGACTTGTAAAGAGTAGCATCATACTTTTCAATCAAAGAAGCAATTTCATAAGCACCCTTAAAAGCAACAAATTCTTCAATTTGTTGAACATCATAGTAATTATAAACACCCTTAGCATAAGAAGATACGATTCCATTATCACTAAATAAACATTGGTAGGGAAGGTGTTTCTTAGGGTCTTTGGAACAACAAGTATAATCATATATTTCACATAAATTCCAAGCATAGCATTGCAAACGATTAATTTGATCCAGTAAACGTTTCCCTTTTTCGGATATACGGTCTCGCACATAACAAGCATGCTCACCTAAGGATTTGCCCTCAACTAAGCTAGTTGGGGTTTCAGCACGAGCACATAGGGATCAAAGATGATCCAACTAATAAGCTTCAGGAGTGTGATAGACTTTGAGTGGTTCTTCAACCATTGGTTCAGTAGGTACAACTATTTTTTTGGTATTTTGCGTTTCCTACCCATAACTAGAGATAGAAAACAACTAAGAACAGAAAATAAAAATTGCTTAGTGATAAAGCAAACAAGCACACACGAGAATATTCACCCCACGCTATGACTCCCCGGCAACGGCGCCAGAAAAAGGTCTTGATAATTGTAGGATCAAAAGTATGTCTAGAGGGGGGTGATTAGACTACTTGACCAAATAAAAACTTATCCTTTTCCCAATTTTAGTTCTTGGCAGATTTTAGCAACTTTGGACAAGTCAGGCAATTTTAACACAATTCAAGCAAGCATGCAAAGAGTATATGAGCAGCGGAAAGTAAAGCATGCAACTTGCAAGAATGTAAAGGGGAGGGTTTGGAGGATTCAAACGCAATAGGAGACACAGATGTTTTTGTCGTGGTTCCGATAGGTGGTGCTATCGTACATCCACGTTGATGGAGACTTCAACCCACGAAGGGTAACCGTTGCGCGAGTCCACGGAGGGCTCCACCCACGAAGGGTCCACGAAGAAGCAACCTTGTCTATCCCACCAAGGTCATCGCCCACGAAGGACTTGCCTCACTAGCGGTAGATCTTCACGAAGTAGGCGATCTCCTTGCCCTTACAAACTCCTTGGCTCAACTCCACAATCTTGTCGGAGGCTCCCAAGTGACACCTAGCCAATCTAGGAGACACCACTCTCCAAGAAGTAACAAATGGTGTGTTGATGATGAACTCCTTGCTCTTGTGCTTCAAATGATAGTCTCCCCAACACTCAACTCTCTCTCACAGGATATGGATTTAGTGGAAAGAGGATTTGAGTGGAAAGCAACTTGGGGAAGGCTAGAGATCAAGATTCATATGGTAAGAATGGAATATCTTGGCCTCAACACAAGTGTAGTTGGTTCTTTCTTAGAAAAAGTAAGTTGGAAGTGTAGGTTTGTTCTGATGGCTCTCTCCTCGAATGAAGAGGAGGTGGAGGGGTATATATAGCCTCCACACAAATTCTAACCGTTACACACAACTTTCCAATCTCGATGGGACCGAATTGATAAAGTCGGTCGGACCGATTCAGCAAAGCTAGTGACCGTTAGGAATTTCGGTGGGACCGACATGCAACTCAGTACGACCGATATGGTTAGGGTTAGGGCATAACGTAGTCTCGGTGAGACCGATTTTGGTAATAAGCTAACTGATGTCTACTACACAAGCTTCTTCTTATAGACGTTGTTGGGCCTCCAAGTGCAGAGGTTTGTAGGACAGTAGCAAATTTCCCTCAAGTGGATGACCTAAGGTTTATCAATTCGTAGGAGGCGTAGGATGAAGATGGTCTCTCTCAAGCAACCCTGCAACCAAATAACAAAGAGTCTCTTGTGTCCCCAACACACCCAATACAATGGTAAATTGTATAGGTGCACTAGTTCGGCGAAGAGATGGTGAAACAAGTGGTACATGGATAGTAGATAAAGGTTTTTGTAATCTAAAAATATAAAAACAGCAAGGTAACTAATGATAAAAGTGAGCATAAACGGTATTGCAATGATAGGAAACAAGGCCTAGGGTTCATACTTCCGCTAGTGTAAATTCCCTCAACAATGATAACATAATTGGATCACATAACTATCCCTCAACATGCAACAAAGAGTCACTCCAAAGTCGCTAATAGCAGAGAACGAACGAAGAGATTATGGTAGGGACGAAACCACCTCAAAGTTATTCTTTCCAATAAATCTGTTGGACTATTCCTATAAGTGTCACAAACAGCCCTAGAGTTCATACTAGAATAAAACCTTAAGACACAAATCAATCAAAACCCTAATGTCACCTAGATACTCCAATGTCACCTCAAGTATCCGTGGTCATGATTATACGATATGCATCACACAATCTCAGATTCATCTATTCAACCAACACAAAGAACCTCAAAGAGTGCCCCAAAGTTTCTACCGGAGAATCACGACGAAAACGTGCTTCAACCCCTATGCATAGGTTCATGGGTGGAACCCGCAAGTTGATCACCAAAACATACATCAAGTGAATCACGTGATAACCCATTGTCACCACAGATATCCACGGCAAGACATACATCCAGTGTTCTCAAATCTTTAAAGACTCAATCCGATAATATAACTTCAAAGGGGAAACTCAATCCATTACAAGAGAGTAGAGGGGGGTGAGGGAGTCCTGGATTAGGGGGTGTTCGGATATCCGAACTATACCTTCAGCCGGACTCCTGGACTATGAAGATGCAAGATTGAAGACTCTGTCCCGTGTCCGGAAGGGACTTTCCTTGGCGTGGAAGGCAAGCTTGGCGATATGGATGTTCAAATCTCCTACTATTGTAACCGACTCTATGTAACCCTAACCCTCTCCGGTGTCTATATAAACCGGGGGGTTTTAGTCCGTAGGACAACATACACATCAACAATCATACCATGGGCTAGCTTCTAGGGTTTAGCCTCTCTGATCTCACGGTAGATCTACTATTGTACTACCCATATCATCAATATTAATCAAGCAGGACGTAGGGTTTTACCTCCATCGAGAGGGCCCGAACCTGGGTAAAACTTCGTGTCCCTTGCCTCCTGTTACCATCCGGCCTAGACGCACAGTTCGGGACCCCCTACCCGAGATCCGCCGGTTTTGACACCGACAGTGGTGCTTTCATTGAGAGTTCCTCTGTGCCGTCGCCGTCAGCCCCGATGGCTCCTACGATCATCATTGGCGATGCAGTCCAGGGTGAGACCTTCCTCCCCGGACAGATCTTCGTCTTTGGCGGCTTCGCACTGCAGGCCAATTCACTTGGCCATCTAGAGTAGATCGAAAGCTACGCCCCTGGCCGTCAGGTCAGATTCGGAAATTTAAACTACACGGCTGACATCCGCGGGGACTTGATCTTCGAAGGACTCGAACCACCACCGAGCGCGCCGCACTGTCACGATGAGCATGATCTAGCTCTGCCGCCGAACAATGCCCTGGAGGCCGCACCCGCATTGGCTCCGACCCTTAGTTCGGAGCCAACTGCACCGATCGAGGATGGGCGGTTGGACGCCACCTCGGGGGCTGTGATCCCAACGGCGGTTGAGCCGAACACTAGCCCCGTACTCTGCGAAACTCATGACTCCACGGAGCCGGATTCTTCTCCGGAATCCGAACCCTCCGCGCCCCTGCCGATCGAATCCGATTGGGCGCCAATCATGGAGTTCACAGCCGCGGACGTCTTTCAGCACTCGCCTTTCGGCGATATCCCGAAGTCACTGAAGTCTCTCTCTTTACAGGAGAGCCCTGGCCGGACTACGGTCAGCAAGGTTGGGGTACGGACGATGAAGAAATTCAAAACCCACCCACCACCCACTTTGTAGCCACTGTCCACGACCTAACCGACATGCTCGACTTCGACTCCGAAGACATCGACGGTATGGACGCCGATGAAGGAGATGATGAAGAACTAGTGCCTACCAGGCCCTGGAAAGCCACCTCATCATATGACATATACATGGTGGACACCCCAAAAGAGGGAGAGGGCGATGGAACAGCGGAGGATGACCCCTCCAAGAAACAGCCCAAGCGCCGGCGTCAGCGGCGCCGCTAAAAATCCCGCCAACACAAAAACGGCGATTCCAGCACGGGAGATAATAATACTCCGGAGAGTGCTGAAGAAAACCCCCTCCAGCAAGGTTTAGCACAGGAGGATCAAGAAACCAGCCCTCATGAGAGAGCGACAGACGGAGAGGTCGAGGACGATAATTATATGCCTCCCTCCGAAGACGAGGCAAGCCTCGATGACGACGAATTCGTCGTGCCAGAGGATCCCGTTGAGCAAAAGCGTTTCCAACGCAGGCTTATGGCCACGGCAAGAAGCCTCAAGAAAGAACAGCAACAACTCAGAGCTGATCAAGATTTGCTGGTTGACAGATGGACTGAAGTCCTTGCGGCCGAAGAGCATAAACTCGAACACCCCTCCAAGAGTTACCCAAAGCGCAGGTTGCTACCCCAATTAGAGGAGGAAGCACTTGATGCGGCCGAACGGCCACCTCATGGCCGCGACAGAGAGGCCTCCCGGCCCTCCACTCAAGCCGCACCCCATACCATGGCACGGGAATATGCGCCGGACTTACGAGACATGTTGGAGGACAAGGCAAGGCAAACATGATCGATCTACGGATTGCGTGGGCACCCCACGGCTCGAGACGGTAACCGTCATGCCGGCCACAAATTCAGTAGGGCCGAACACAGCAGACAAAACTCATTGGAGCTACGTCATGATATCACCCAGTACAGAGGCGCCGCACACCCACTGTGTTTTACAAACGAAATAATGGATCATCAAATCCCCGAGGGTTTCAAACCCGTAAACATCGAATCATATGATGGCACAACAGACCCTACGGCATGGATCGAGGATTATCTCCTTCATATCCACATGGCCCGTGGCGACGATTTTCACGCCATCAAATACCTCCCACTCAAGCTTAAAGGACCAGCTCGACATTGGCTCAACAGCTTGCCAACAGGATCAATCAATTGTTGGGAGGACCTGGAAGCCGCATTCCTCGACAATTTCCAGGGCACTTATGTGCGACCCCCAGACGCCGATGACCTGAGTCACGTAATTCAGCAGCCAGAGGAATCGGCCAGGCAATTCTGGACACGGTTCCTAACAAAGAAAAATCAAATAGTCGACTATCCGGACGCTGAGGCCCTAGCAGCCTTCAAGCACAATATCCGTGACAAGTGGCTGGCCCGGCACCTTGGACAGGAAAAGCTGAAATCTATGGCAGCACTCACGACACTCATGACCCGCTTTTGCACGGGAGAAGACAGCTGACTTGCTTGTAGCAACAATATGACCAAGAACCCTGGTAGTTCGGACACCAGGGACATTAGTGGCAGGTCGCATCGCAACAAGCAGAAGCGCCGCATTAACGGTGACAATGCTGAGAATACGGTAGTTAATGCCGGATTCAGAGGCTCTAAATCCGGTCAGTGGAAAAAGCCATTCAAAAGGAATCCTAGGGGCCCGTCCAGCTTGGACCGAATACTCGACCGCTTGTGCCAAATACATGGCACCCCCGAAAAGCCGGCCAATCACACCAACAGGGATTATTGGGTGTTCAAGCAGGCAGGCAAGTTAAGCGCCAACAATGAAGACAAGGGGCTGCATAGCGACGACGACGAGGAGCCCCGGCCGCCGAACAACAATGGAAAGAAGGGTTTCCCCCCACAAGTGCGGACGGTGAACATGATATACGCCACCCACGTCCCAAAAAGGGAGCGAAAGCGCACGTTAAGGGACGTATACGCGGTAGAGCCAGTCACCCCAAAGTTCAACCCATGGTCCTCCTGCCCGATCACCTTTGATCGAAAAGACCATCCCACTAGCATCCGTCATGGCGGATTTTCCACATTGGTTCTAGACCCAATTATTGACGGATTTCATCTCACTAGAGTCCTCATGGACGGCGGCAGCAGCCTGAACCTGCTTTACCAGGATACAGTGCGAAAAATGGGCATCGATCCCTCGAGGATTAAGCCCACCAAAACAACCTTTAAAGGCGTAATACCAGGTGTAGAGGCCAACTGTACAGGCTTAGTCACACTTGAAGTGGTCTTCGGATCCTCGGATAATTTCCGAAGCGAGGAATTGGTCTTCGACATAGTCCCATTCCGCAGTGGCTATCATGCACTGCTCGGACGAACCGCACTCGCCAAATTCAATGTGGTACCGCACTATGCATACCTTAAGCTCAAGATGCCAGGCCCTCGTGGAGTAATTACGGTCAATGGAAACACCGAACGCTCCCTCCGAACGGAGGAGCACACGGCGGCCCTTGCAGCGGAAGTACAAAGCAACCTCTCTAGGCAGTTCTCCAGTCCGGCCATTAAACGTCCGAACACCGTCAAGTGTGCCCGGAGTAACCTACAACAAGACCGCCTGGCACGTTCCGAGCAGGCGTAGCAATGCGGCCCCAACCCCAACCCTAGCAAAAAGGCGATGCCAGTACTTCACGTACATAATTAAACTCTAGAAATACCATGGGCATAGGGGGAGGGGCACCATCACGGCATGCCCAAAACACGGCTTAAACCGCACCAGGGGCTGCCGATTTTTTACTTTTCTCTTACCTCCAGGACTCTACTCTTCGGAAGGCCTGTTCGGCAGTTCAATTGCCGCACAAACAATGCAAGAACCAGGGAAGCAGACAAGCCATGCCGCATCACGGAAATCCCAGGTGGTCTCTATCACGAGCAGTATACCTGTTTCGCATACTATTCCACAGCTTGCCCCTGGAGCAGACATGTTAAATAGTCCAACTTTTCGTTTATCACATTACTTGTATCGTTCTGCTTTGATCGCAGCTATTTCTAATAAACAATGCATAGCTTTTGTCTATTTTTGCACTATCTTTTTATAAATAAATGTTCCTTAACGACATGTTGCACCCGTACAACTTGGTACGGCCAAAATACGCCAGGGGCTTTTAGCACCCCTCAATATGGTGTGAGAAGTCCGAACACTTTCACAAGTGCGGCACCCCGAACTTATAGCATTATATGCATTGGCTCCGAATCATGTCTTGGGTCAATAGTTGGGTTTGCCCGGCTCCTATGTTTTGGTGCCTTACGTTCCGCTATATCGGCTAAGGTAGCACGAGGAGAACCACTACGATTGTGCCCCAGTTGAGCTGGGTCGAGCACCTCAGTGGAGAAAGCTAAAACTGACTGTCATGATGAAGCGAGAGTTGGTCGCTATTCGAGAGGTTTTTTCGAGTCCCTGAAGACTTATGCCGCTTAGGGCGACGAGTCGGCTCTGTCCGGCCAAGGCGTGGATAGCGCCCCGAACTCGGTCTTCCGAATACTAGGGGCTGCGCTGAAATTTAAAATTATAGAATTCTATGGCTAAGTGAGAGTGTTCACGCATTATAGTCCGATTGCCTCGTTCGTCCGCCTGAGCGCCTCCCTCGAAGGACCCAAACATGGGAAAAAGAGCGCCCAGATTTATCCCCAAACACCCCAGCACTAGTGGCAAGGGGGCAGAAGCCGACGACTCGTCATCTCTCAGTATTGATAAATAGCCGCACAAAAGGTAATATTTTAAATTCAAGCAGCATTGCTCAGCGCATATGAACAAGTTTTCAGCGCACAGGACAAAAACGAGTGAGTTTTACTCAAAAATTACATCCCTAGTACATTCATCCGCCACAAGGCGGGCACCCTTCAGAACATCCTTATAGTAATTTTCGGGCTTGCGATGCTCTTTCCCCGCTGGTGGCCCGTCCTTCACAAGCTTCTCCGCATCCAGCCAGCCCCAGTGCACCTTAGCACGGGCAAAGGCCCTACAGGCACCTTCAATACAGACAGAGCACTTGATGACTTCGAGCCTTGGACAGGCCTCCACCAGCCGCCGCACCAGCCCGAAATAGCTCCCAGGCAGGGCCTCTCCAGGCCACAGCCGAACTAGGAGGCCCTTCATGGCCTGTTCGGCCGCCTTGTGGAGCTCGACCAGTTGCTTCAGTTGGTCGCTCAGGGGCACGGGGTGTCCGGCCTCAGCATACTGAGACCAGAACACCTTCTCCGTCGAGCTGCCCTCCTCGGCTCGATAGAATGCGGCGGGATCGGATACACTCCGGGGAAGATCTGCAAATGCCCCTTGAGAGCTCCGGATGCGGGTAAGTATCAAGTAACTCACGTTTATGTGTTTACTTTGCATAGAGAATGCCTTACCCGCCGCTATTTTCTTCACCTCATCCAACTCCTGGAGGGTTTTCTGGGATTCGGCCTTGGCAGACTTGGCATTTTCAATAGCCGCCACGAGCTCGGACGCTCGCGTCTTCGAGTCAAGCTCCAAACTCTCATGTTTCTTCATGAGAACCCGGAGCTCTTGCCGCACCTTGCCAACCTCGGCCTCATACCTCTCCCGCTCGGTGCGCTCCGCGGCCGCACTCTTCTCGGCCTCGAGCAACGCTTGCTTAAGGGTCGCCACCTCAGATGTGGCCCCTACTATAGCCATGTTAATCATGTCATTTCTTGCAATTGCACCTTTTTTATATACACATTCAACCAAGGTATTTCTTACCTTCCTTCTCCTCGAGCTGCTTCTTGGCACACCCGAGCTCTTGCTCGGACTTCTCGAGGCTCTGCTTCAGTGTGTCCACTTCCACAGTGAGTACGGCGGACGCCAGCAGAGAAGCCTGCACACGCATATTGACTCCTTTTGTTAGACTCCTGCGAATATTTTGATCCTCTATTCGGCTTTTCTTCCCGAACGCCCAACAGAGCATCAGGGGCTACTGTCTATGCGGTAATATCATTTACACATTATTTACTTACCTCAAAGCCTGTCAAAAGGCTAGTACAAGCTCCAGTCAGTCCTCTCTTGGCGGACTGAACCTTTTGGACCACTGCACTCACAATAGAGCGGTGCTCCTCGTCGATGGAGGCGCCTTGGAGCGCCTCCAACATATTGTCCGGCGCCTCCGGGTGGACGGGGGTCGCCGGCACGATGGACTTGCTCCTCTTGGAAGGAGGTCCCCTGCCGGACTCCGGAACCCTTGAAGGTTCCGGAGCGGTGTCCGGCCTAAAGCCGGACTTGGAGCCCTGGAGGGTTTCATCCCCTTTACTCCTGGAGTCCGGGAGGTCGCCTTGCAGCGCCTCCGGGACCACCTCCTCCCTGCTTGGAACCTGTTGGGACAAAACCTCGGTGTCGTCCATAGGGCGGGGAGAGGAAGCCGTCGGAAGCGAGTTCACATCCGACGAGTCCAGTGAGCCGCTCGACGACGTGTCGAGCCGGTCTTTGGGTGGGCTGCATAAGCATATTCGACATAAGGGAAAGCTGTGCAATAAACGAATACTATGAATTACTCCGGTATCCGGATACTTACGATTTTTCCAGGGGCTTGGCCCTGGGCTGCCAATCCTCTTCGCCATCGTCGGCGTCGTTGGAGTAGTCCGGAGGAAGGGTTTTCCCCTTCTTGGACCCTCCGGCCTCCTCAGAGAGGGCGGCCTTCCTTTTCTTCTCTCCTCCCGCTGGAGGGGGAGAGGTCTCTTCTTCTTCCTCCTCGTCTTCATGAGAGGAAGGCGCTTTGGGACCGTCGGATGACGAATCCGACACCTCTTGGCGCCGGGCACTCTTTCGAGTCCCCGTGGCCCTTTTCGTGGCCTTCTTCTCCGGCACCACATAGGGCGCTGGAACCAGCAGCCTCGCCAAGCGAGCGTCCGCTGGGCCTTCGGGCAAAGGAGCCGGACAGTTGATCTGTCCGGACGTCACCTCCCAATCCTATCACAGATAAGGGAACTTAGATCCCGCATAGAGTCAAACTATGAAAAACTGATACCCTGTAAAAGGACAAAAACAGCTTACCGCATGAGCATGATGCTGAGTACTGAATCCACGATCCTCGGCAGCGGATGCGGGAGCCTCGGCGCCCTTGAAAAGCATCCTCCAGGCATCTTCGTATGTCGTGTCGAAGAGCCTGTTTAGAGTTCGGTGCTGCACCGGGTCGAACTCCCACAGGTTGAAGGCCCGTCGTTGACACGGTAGGATCAGGCGGATGAGCATAACCTGGACTACGTTGACAAGCTTGAGCCTCTTCTCCACCAGGGTTTGGATGCATGTTTGGAGTCCGGTCAGCTCTCCTTTTTTACCACAAGACAGGCATGTCTCCTTCCAGGAGGTGAGCCGCGTAGGGGGGCCGGATCAAAACTTAGGGGGTGCGACCCATTCGGCGTCGCGCGGCTCGGTGACGTAAAACGACCATGATTGCCACCCCTTCAGGGTCTCCACAAAGGAGCCCTCGAGCCACAGGACGTTGGCCATCTTGCCAACCATGGCACCGCGGCACTCCGCCTGGCTGCCGCGCACCACCTTTGGCTTGGCGTTGAAAGTCTTAAGCCATAGGACGAAATGGGGGCGGATGCGGAGGAACGCCTCGCACATGACGATAAACTCCGAGATGTTGAGGACGAAGTTCGGGGCCAGATCATGGAAATCCAGGCCGTAGTAGAACATGAGCCCCCGGACAAATGGATGCAGAGGGAAGCCCAGTCCGCGGAGGAAATGGGGGAGGAATACCACCCTCTCATGGGGCCTAGGAGTGGGGATGAGCTGCCCCTTTTCGGGAAGCCGGTGCGCGATGTCGCTAGCCAGATATCCGGCCTTCCTCAGCTTTTTGATGTGTCCCTCCGTGATGGAGGAGACCATCCACTTGCCTCCCGCTCCGGACATGAATGGAGAAGGTTGAGGTGCTAGTGCGGACTTGGGCGCTGGAGCTCAAGTGTGCAAGAATGGATAGGCAAAGGAGGAAGAAGGCGTGGGTGAAAAGGTGGATCCTTATCCCCTTATATGGGTGGACGCAACTACATGTCCCCACCAGCCTGGTAAAACTCGCTTATCTCCAAGCGCCGTAATCAAAGGCGCGGTTGGGTTACCCACGCCCGTATTGATGAGAATCCCGGAATAAGGGGACACGATCTCTGCTTTGACAAGACGTGCCAAGGAAACCGCCTCGCATAACGCGCTAAGGTGGGATACTGAAACGACTCGGATAAAGGCTTGGCCGTGGTGTGTCACGCTACTCAATACGTCAGCAGATTAGATTTGTGTAAATATTATTCTCTCTATGGAAATATGTGGAAACTTATTTTGCAGAGCCGGACACTATCTTTGTGTTCAAAATCTTCTATGAAGTACTTGGAGGAGGAACCCGCCTTGCAATGCCGAAGACAAACTGCGCGCCGGACTCGTCATCATTGAAGCCTGGTTCAGGGGCTACTGAGGGAGTCCTGGATTAGGGGGTCTTCGGATAGCCGAACTATACCTTCAGCCGGACTCCTGGACTATGAAGATGCAAGATTGAAGACTCCATCCCGTGTCCGGAAGGGACTTTCCTTGGCGTGGAAGGCAAGCTTGGCGATACGGATGTTCAGATCTCCTACTATTGTAACCGACTCTATGTAACCCTAACCCTCTCCGGTGTCTATATAAACCGGGGGGTTTTAGTCCGTAGGACAACATACACATCAACAATCATACCATAGGCTAGCTTCTAGGGTTTAGCCTCTCTGATCTCGCGGTAGATCTACTCTTGTACTACCCATATCATCAATATTAATCAAGCAGGATGTAGGGTTTTACCTCCATCGAGAGGGCCCGAACCTGGGTAAAACTTCGTGTCCCTTGCCTCCTGTTACCATCCGGCCTAGACGCACAGTTCGGGACCCCCTACCCGAGATCCGCCGGTTTTGACACCGACAGGGGGGAAACATCATAGGATCCAAATATAATAGCAAAGCTCGCGATACATCAAGATCGTACCACCTCAAGAACATGAGAGAGAGAGATCAAACACATAGCTACTGGTACATACCCTCAGCCTGAGGGAGAACTACTCCCTCCTTGTCATGGAGAGCACCGGGATGATGAAGATGCCCACCGGAGAGGGATTGTCCCCTCCGGCAGGGTGCCGGAACGGGTCTAGATTGGCTTTCGGTGGCTACGGAGGCTTCTGGCGGCGGAACTCCCGATCTATTGTGCTCTTCGGTCATTTTAGGGTATATGGAGATATATAGTCGGAAGAAGTACGTCAGGGGTGCCATGAGGGGCCCACGAGGGTGGAGGGCGCGCCCAGGGGGGTGGGCGCGCCCCCTACCTCGTGGCCTCCTCGAAGCTTCCCTTACGTGCACTTCAAGTCTTCTGGGTTTCTTTCCTTCCAAAAATGAGTTCCGTGAAGTTTTAGGTCAATTGGACTCCGTTTGATTTTCCTTTTCTTCGAAACCCTAAAACAAGGTAAAAATAGAAACTGGCACTGGGCTCTAGGTTAATAGGTTAGTCCCAAAAATGATATAAAAGTGTATAATAAAGCCCATAAACATCCAAAACAGTAGATAATATAGCATGGAGCAATCAAAAATTATAGATACGTTGGAGACGTATCAGCATCCCCAAGCTTAATTCATGCTCGTCCTCGAGTAGGTAAATGATAAAAAGAGAATTTTTGATGCGGAGTGCTACTTGGCATAATTTCAATGTAATTCTTCTTAATTGTGGCATGAATATTCAGATCCGAAAGATTCAAGACAAAAGTTCCTATTGACATAAAAATAATAATACTTCAAGCATACTAACTAAGCAATTATGTCTTCTCAAAATAACATGGCCAAAGAAAGCTATCCCTACAAAATCATATAGTCAGGCTATGCTCCATCTTCACCACACAAAATATTTAAATCATGCACAACTCCGATGACAAGCCAAGCAATTGTTTCATACTTTTGATGTTCTCAAACCTTTTCAATCTTCACGCAATACATGAGCGTGAGCCATGGACATAGCACTATAGGTGGAATAGAATGGCGGTTGTGGAGAAGACAAAAAAGGAAAAGATAGTCTCACATCAACTAGGCGTATCAACGGGCTATGGAGATGCCCATCAATAGATATCAATGTGAGTGAGTAGGGATTGCCATGCAACGGATGCACTAGATCTATAAGTGTATGAAAGCTCAACAAAAGAAACTAGTGGGTGTGTATCCAACTTGCTTGCTCACGAAGACCTAGGGCCTTTTGAGGAAGCCCATCACTGGAATATACAAGCCAAGTTCTATAATGAAAGATTCCCACTAGTATCTGAAAGTGACAACATGAGAGACTCTCTAGTATGAATATCATGGTGCTATTTTGAAGTACAAGTGTGGTAAAAGGATATTAGCATTGTCCCTTCTCTCTTTTTCTCTCATTTTTTTATTTGGGCCTTTCTCTCTTTTTTATGGCCTCTTTTTTTCTCTTTTTTTATTTGGGCTTCTTTGGCCTCTTTTATTTTATTTTATTTTATTTTCATTTTCTTTTCGTCCAGAGTCTCATTCCGACTTGTGGGGGAATCATAGTCTCCATCATCCTTTCCTCATTGGGACAATGCTCTAATAATGATTATCATCACACTTCTTTTTACTTACAACTCAAGAATTACAACTCAATACTTAGAACAAGATATGACTCTATATTAATGTCTCTGACGGTGTACCGGGATGTGCAATGATGCATGAGTGACATGTATGAAATAATTATGAATGGTGGCTTTGCCACAAATACGATGTCAACTACATGATCATGCAAAGAAATATGACAATGATGGAGCATGTCATAATAAACGGGACGGTGGAAAGTTGCATGGCAATATATCTCGGAATGGCTATGGAAATGCCATAATAGGTAGGTATGGTGGCTGTTTTGAGGAAGGTATATGGTGGGTGTATGATACTGGCAAAAGGTGCGCGGTATTAGAGAGGCTAGCAAAGGTGGAAGGGTGAGAGTGTGTATAATCCATGGACTCAACATTAGTCATAAAGAACTCATATACTTATTGCAAAAATCTGCAAGTTATCAAATCAAAGTATTATGCGCATGCTCCTAGGGGGATAGATTGGTAGGAAAAAACCATCGCTCGTCCCCGACCGCCACTCATAAGGAGGACAATCAATAAATAAATCATGCTCCGACTTCATCACATAACGGTTCACCATACGTGCATGCTACGGGAATCACAAACTTCAACGCAAGTATTTCTCAAATTCACAACTACCCAACTAGCATGACTCTAATATCACCATCTCCATATCTCAAAACAATCATCAAGCATCAAACTTCTCTTAGTATTCAATACTCTATATGAAAGTTTTTACTATTCTTGGATGCCTAGCATATTAGGATTATTTAAGAAAATTACCATGCTATTTAAAACTCTCAAAAATAATCTAAGTGAAGCATGAGAGTTCATATATTTCTTCAAAATAAAACTACCACCATGCTCTAAAAGATATAAGTGAAGCACTAGAGCATCGACAAACTACTCCGAAAGATATAAGTGAAGATCAATGAGTAGTTGAATAATTATGCAACTATGTGAAGACTCTCTAACATTTAAGAATTTAAGATCTTGTTATTTTATTCAAACATCAAGCAAAACATAATGAAATAAAATGACGCTCCAAGTAAAACACATATCATGTGGCGAATAAAAATATAGCTCCAACTAAAGTTACCGATGAATGAAGACGAAAGAGGGGATGCCTTCCGGGGCATACCCAAGCTTAGGCTTTTGGTTGTCCTTGAATATTACCTTGGGGTGCCTTGGGCATCCCCAAGCTTAGGCTCTTGCCACTCCTTATTCCATAGTCCATCGAATCTTTACCCAAAACTTGAAAACTTCACAACACAAAACTTAACAGAAAACTCGTATGCTCCGTTAGTATAAGAAAGTAAATCACCAGTTCAAGGTACTGCAATGAACTCATTCTTTATTTATATTGGTGTTAAACCTACTGTATTCCAACTTCTCTATGGTTTATAAACTATTTTACTAGCCATAGATTCATCAAAATAAGTAAACAACACATGAAAAATAGAATCTATCAAAAACAGAATAGTCTCTAGTAATCTGAATCAAACGTATACTTCTGGAACTCATAAAATTCTCAAATAAATTTCTGGACCTGAGTAATTTATCTATTAATCATCTTCAAAAATAATTAACTAAATACCACTCTCTAAATGAAAATGGCAGCAATTCTCGTGAGCTCTAAAGTTTCTGTTTTTACAGTATGATCAACAAGACTTCTCCCAAGTCTTCCCAAAGGTTCTACTTGGCACAAACACTAATTAAAAGAATAAACCCACATATAAACAGAGTCTAGATGAATTATTTATTACTAAACAGGAACAAAAATCAAGGAACAAGAATAAAATTGGGTTGCCTCCCAACAAGCGCTATCGTTTAACGCCCCTAGCTAGGCATGATGATTTCAATGATGCTCACATAAAGGATAAGAATTGAAACATAAAGAGAGCATCATGAAGAATATGACTAGCACATTTAAGTCTAACATACTTCCTATGCATAGGGATTTTGTGATCAAACAACTTGTGGGAACAAGAATCAACTTGCATAGGAAGGTAAAACAAGGATAACTTCAAAATTTTAAGCACATAGAGAGGAAACTTGATATTATTGCAATTCCTACAAGCATATGTTCCTCCCTCATAATAATTTTCAGTAGTATCATGAATGAATTCAACAATATAACCAGCACCTAAAGCGTTCTTTTCATGATCTACAAGCATAGAAATTTTATTACTCTCCACATAAGCAAAATTCTTCTCATTCGGGATAGTGGGAGTATCATAAGAGACTTGAATACTATAAATTGTTTCTACATTAAAAGAGTAATGTTCAGAAAAGGGGTAACCATAATCATGGCAAGTTTTATAAATATAATCACTACTTTTTATAGCATAAGTATCATCACAATAGCCATCATAAGTAGGAGGCATGCTATCATCATTATAAATTTGCATATCAAAACTTGGGAGACTAAAAATATCATCTTCATTAAACGTAGCATCCCCAAGCTTGGGACAAACATTAATTTCAGCAAATATATTCTCAAATATGTCAACCTCCTCAAAACATAGCATCCCCAAGCTTGGGCCTTTTCATATAATAAGCATAATCACTTTCATCATCAATAGTATGGATAGCACCAATAGTATAGCAATTATCATATTCTTCCAAGCAAGTGCCAAAAAGATTTTCAAGATCATAAGAAGTATCATTATCTTCCACAATTATATTTTCATGAGGCACAATAGTAATAGGAGCAGCATTATTTGGGGGAGATATCTTTTTACCTCTCTTTCTTTTTCTTTTCTTCTTCTTCACCACATCATGTGTGGGTTCAATCCTCTTTTTGGAGCTCCTTATTAATGAGATTGGTTGAATAGGAGGCTCCTCCTCATTACCTGATTCATCATAAGAAATAATAGAAGGATATTGGGAAGTCTCTCCCATTTCATTAGTATTCTATTCATCTTCTATTTGCTTTCTTTTCTTTATGTAGTTGGCAATATAAGGATTTTCAATACAATTCGCTGCACAATACATATAAATTTCCTCCAGATCAAATCCAAGAGGTTTATAACGGGCAAATTCTAGAAGATAGTTAGTTATACGTCTCATTTCTTCGTAGCCCATAAGCAAACTAAGTTCATTATAATATGCAAGGGAAATCAAGTCATCACAATTTTTGGACATGATTAGATCATGAAACAATTTGCATCGGATAGTTAAATGACCGCGTTCATTACAAAGCTCACAAGTATGGCCAAGAAAATTTAAATTTTCAGCACAATCATCTAGCCTTTCTTGCAACAATGTAGTTTCGAAGTACTTATGCCTCTTGCAATAACTATCTTCCCTATTTGGTGTGTACTTACAAACCCAATGCACTGCACAAAAATTGACATGTTTATAGGAGACATTTTCATCATAACTAGTGCAATCATCATTAGTATCATGGATATTCAAAGAATTCGTACTAACAACATTGCAATTATGCTCATCATTCACATATTTTATGCCAAGCATTCTATGTAATTCTTCTTCTAGCACTTGAGCACAATTATCCTTTCCATCATACTCACGAAAGATATTAAAAAGGTGAAGCGTATGAGACAAACTCAATTCCATTTTTTGTAGTTTTCTTTTATAAACTAAACTAGTGCTAAAACAAGAAACTAAAAGACTCGATTGCAAGATCTAAAGATATACCTTCAAGCACTCACCTCCCCGGCAACGGCGCTAGAAAAGAGCTTGATGTCTACTACACAACCTTCTTCTTGTAGACGTTGTTGGGCCTCCAAGTGCGGAGGTTTGTAGGACAGTAGCTAATTTCCCTCAAGTGGATGACCTAAGGTTTATCAATTCATAGGAGGCGTAGGATGAAGATGGTCTCTCTCAAGCAACCCTGGAACCAAATAACAAAGAGTCTCTTGTGTCCCCAACACACCCAATACAATGGTAAATTGTATAGGTGCACTAGTTCGGCGAAGAGATGGTGAAACAAGTGGTATATGGATAGTAGATAAAGGTTTTTGTAATCTGAAAATATAAAAACAGCAAGGTAACTAATGATAAAAGTGAGCATAAACGGTATTGCAATGATAGGAAACAAGGCCTAGGGTTCATACTTTCGCTAGTGTAAATTCCCTCAACAATGATAACATAATTGGATCACATAAATATCCCTCAACATGCAACAAAGAGTCACTCCAAAGTCACTAATAGTGGAGAACGAACGAAGAGATTATGGTAGGGTACGAAACCACCTCAAAGTTATTCTTTCCAATCAATCCGTTGGGCTATTCCTATAAGTGTCACAAACAGCCCTAGAGTTTGTACTAGAATAACACCTTAAGACACAAATCAATCAAAACCCTAATGTCACCTAGATACTCCAATGTCACCTCAAGTATCCGTGGGCATGATTATATGATATGCATCACACAATCTCAGATTCATCTATTCAACCAACACATAGAACCTCAAAGAGTGCCCCAAAGTTTTTACCGGAGAATCACGACGAAAACGTGTGCCAACCCCTATGCATAGGTTCATGGGTGGAACCCGCAAGTTGATCACCAAAACATACATCAACTGAATCATGTGATAACCCATTGTCACCACAGATATCCATGGCAAGACATACATCAAGTGTTCTCAAATCTTTAAAGACTCAATCCGATAATATAACTTCAAAGGGGAAACTCAATCCATTACAAGAGAGTAGAGGGGGGAGAAAATATCATAGGATTCAAATATAATAGCAAAGCTCGCGATACATCAAGATCGTACCACCTCAAGAACACGATAGAGAGAGAGAGAGAGATCAAACACATAGCTACTGGTACATACCCTCAGCCCCGAGGGAGAACTACTCACTCCTCGTCATGGAGAGCACCGGGATGATGAAGATGGCCACCGGAGAGGGATTGCCCCCTCCGGCAGGGTGCCGGAATGGGTCTAGATTGGCTTTCGGTGGCTACGGAGGCTTTTGGCGGCGGAACTCCCGAGCTATTGTGCTCTCCGATCGTTTTAGGGTATATGGAGATATATAGGCGGAAGAAGTACGTCAGGGGGGCCACGAGGGGCCCACGAGGTGGAGGGCGCGCCCAAGGGGGATGGGCGCGCCCCCCTACCTTATGGCCTCCTCGAAGCTTCCCTTATGTGCACTTCAAGTCTTCTGGGCTTCTTTCCTTCCTAAAATGAGTTCCGTGAAGTTTTAGGTCAATTGGGCTGCATTTGATTTTCCTTTTCTTTGAAACCCTAAAACAAGGTAAAAAATAGAAACTGGCACTGGGCTCTGGGTTAATAGGTTAGTCCCAAAAATGATATAAAAGTGTATAATAAAGCCCATAAACATCCAAAACAGTAGATAATATAGCATGGAGCAATCAAAAATTATAGATACGTTGGAGACGTATCACTAACCAGAGAGTTGGCAGGTAAACTCGGTGGGACCGATTTGCTCATTTCAGTGAGACTGAAATGTTACGAAAGAGAAACAAGAGAGTTTACATTGCAATCTCGGTGAGACCGATCGCTCATCTCGGTGGGACCGAAACGTTACGAAGGGAAACAGAGAGATTACAATCCAATCTCGGTGAGACCGAGATCCCTATCGGTGAGACCGATTTGCCTAGGGTTTTTGGTAGTGGCTATGACATCTGAACTCGGTGGCGCCGGATAGAAAGAATCGGTGGGGCCGAGTTTGACTTTTGGTTTAGGTCATATGTGGATGTGAGAAAGTAGTTGAGGGTTTTGGAGCATATCACTAAGCATTTTGAGCAAGAGCCTCATTAAGCAACACCTCATCCCTCCTTGATAGTATTGGCTTTTCCTATAGACTCAATGTGATCTTGGATCACTAAAATAGAAAATGTAGAGTCTTGAGCTTTGAGCTTGAGCCAATCCTTTTGTCCTTAGCATTTTGTGGGGTCCACTCTTCTCATCCATGCCATGCCAATCATTGAGCTTTCCTGAGATATTAATCTTGAAATAGCATTAGCTCAATGAGCTATATGTTGTTAGGAATTACCAAAACCACCTAGGGATAGTTGCACTTTCAATCTCCCCCTTTTTGGTAATTTATGACAACATATAGATCAAAGCTTCGACAAATGATAATAAGAATGAAAAACATTGTCGCTTTGAGAAGTATGTGAAAAGCAAGAGTTCCCCTAAATTTGTGCATAATTTAAGATTTGCTTTGGACTGCAAATGCACAATGAGTTAGGAACATGGGGTTACTCTTCCACGTCACATACATCTTGGTGGAGTGCTCAAAGTGATAATAATGAAATACATGCACTCATCACCAAGCAAAGTGAATGATCATATGGGGATATAAAAAGATAATGTCATCCAACAAGCATTAAGGTAGCATATGATCAAAGACATGATCATCCAAGTATCACACAAAAGCATAAAGTATATCAAACAAGCAAATAACAAAGTTCAACCACCAAACAATAAGAGAGAACAAAGAGCAACACTCTCTCTAGAAGCCTATGATCTATACATTTTCTCCCCCTTTGGCAACAAGTTACCAAAAAGTTCATAAAAATGCATAGTGCTAGATCGACTCTCAGGCTTGGTCTTCAGGTGGTGGTGTAGATAAAACTCCAAGGACGAAGGCATCAGTTGATGTAGATGGAGCTGGTGGAGTGGGTGCTGGAGTTGGTGGCACTGAAGCTGTAGCTGGTGCAGATGAAGTTGCTCTGGTGTCTGTAACAGGCACTGCAGCAAATATCTGTCCTTTGGGCACTCTAGCAAAAGCATCAGTGGTAGACTTGCCCTTCTTCTCCTGCACTTCATCCTGAAGTTGCTCAACAACTGACTGGATCTCAATGACCTTCACATCTAAATCATAGAACTCCTGCTCCATGATCCTCTCCAAGCTCTCCTGGTTTTGAGTCAGGGTGGTCAATCCCTTCTCAATCCTCAGAGTGGAGGAAATAAAGTAGCCAAGCTGATCTTGCTTGCTCTTCAGAAGATACTGAGATGCCTCATCAATGGTTGGCATCTTTGCAACCTTTTCAGTCCTTGCCTTCTCCCTCTTTGCTTGTGCATGCACAGAAGATGGTTCATTCTCATCCATCACCACAGTGTTGTCCTCAAAGTCTGGGTAGATGGGCATGTGTTCCTTGTCCAAGAGATATGTGCCAGTGCCCATCTTGGAGTTGATTAGCTCCTGGATCTGTGGGGCATACCCACAACTTCTCTTCTGATCTACAGTTGTTCTCTTTATGGTTTCCACAATTAGGCTCATGACTTTGAATTTTTGAGGCACATCAAATATGTGAAGCAGGTTAATTACATGGCCTCTGATCATCTTTTGATCACCTGACTTTGGCAGAAGAGTGTGCCTGAGGATCCAGTTGATTGTTGGAAAACCTGACAGAAGATAATGTACTGATCCAAACTTGTGTGTCTCAAGAGTAGCATCTGGGATCTCTTTGTACATATGTGCCATGGTGTTGTGATCCTTCTTCTTCTTGGCATAGACATCCAAGTCATCTTCATTCTCCTCAGGAGCATTGATCAATTTTGCCCATTCTTCAACCATTGACTGGTACCTAGTACCTTCATACATCCAGACAATCCTACCATCTGGGTAGAAATGAGCTGTGGAGTAGAACTGCATAATAAGCTCATCATTCCACTTTGTGAGCTTCTGAGCCACAAACTCATTGACTCCACATGCCTTGAATCTGTCATATACACCAGGGAAGTGATATTCATTTTCCTCAATGAATTTCCAATCAACCCATCTCATGTCACACACTATGGGCTTCTTGTCAAGTAAAATGGTCTCATAGAAGTCCTGTTGTTCCTTTGTATGGAACCTGTAGTCCATAGAAGTCCTTCTCCTGGTGGCATATGGATCAGACTCTCTCCATAGCCTTAAACCTGAATACTTCCCGATTTTCATGTTCTCTGCAACTTGGTGAGCATCATTGTGATCTGGAATTTTGGGCTTCAACTTCCTCAAAACGACAGAATCATCTTCTTCTTCAGCAGCTTGAGGCACTGGGGCCTTGTTCTTCTCCTCGACAGGGATGTTCCTGGTGCTCCTCTTGGGTTTTGGCTTTGGAGCTGGAGTAGCAGTCTTAGGAGCAGTCTTAGGCTTAGATGGAGCAGCCCCTGCCCTCTCCCATAAGCTTTTGAGCTTTGGGTGCTGGTGCTGCATCCTCTTCCTCTTCCTCTTCTTAAGAATCTTTCATTATTGAAGATCTGCCAAGCACTCTGGCAGTGGTCTTCTTGACCCTTTCCTTCTTTTTATTTTCTGCCACAACCTGTTCTTCGGGTGCAGATCCAAAGTCTCTTGAGTGGATGTTCTGGCTTTTGACATGGGAACTCTCTTGGCAGGAACCTTTTGCTTCATTCCTGGCTTAGTGGCAGCAGCTGTGCCATATTCCTTTTTCAGGACTTTCCTCTTTGAGGTGGCATCTTCCTCAACAGCCACATAGTCCTCATCCTCAAAATCTGAGGTTCTCTTCTTTCTGGTCCTGGTGGCTGCCTTAGGCAAGTTGCTCGGTGTACTCCTGCTTCCCTCATCAAAGCTGCTAGAGGGACTAGTGCCCTCACTCATGTTAACTTGCTCATCAGACTTGTTCTGACTGTCACTCTGATCTGACATGATGCAAACACTGACAGCAGACCCTATGAATAGATTATAGATGAGGTAGATTGGATAAGCATCACAAAGTACAGAGGTTTTTGCAAAAGAATGAGTTAAAAATTTAGTTTTAGTTTTCCACAGAAAGCATTTCGGATCTACCGATTTGAAAGCTCGGTGATACTGAAGCAGCTTTTGGAACCTAAACTAGTGAACTCGGTGAGACCGAGTCACAGTTCAGTGGCACCGAGACTGCTAGGGTTTCACAAAGTATTGAACTCGGTCACACCGATTTGCAATTCTCGGTCAGACCGAGAATCACATGTGCAATGGCCTTAGCCAAATCGATGGAACCGATTTCAACAACTCGGTTGGTCCGAGATGATTTCGGTGGAAACCTAACCCTAAATTTTCAATCCATGACTAAACTACAGAGTGATTTCGCTGGATAGAGTGATCTCAATCATGGCAAAACAATGTGCTTAGAATCAGAGAGGGATTAGCACAAGGATCAAGTCCATACCCTAAGTGCGGCGATGGAGCTGCTACGGCGGCAACAGCGGAGACGATTCCCGTTGACGGCGGCG
The DNA here is from genome assembly GCF_003073215.2 of Triticum urartu. Taxonomy (NCBI): domain Eukaryota; kingdom Viridiplantae; phylum Streptophyta; class Magnoliopsida; order Poales; family Poaceae; genus Triticum; species Triticum urartu. The sequence continues at coordinate 196,357,766 of NC_053025.1, forward strand.
GAGACCAGCGGCGGGAGGCAGCTGGCAATGAGGAGGACGATCCAGAGACCCAGGGAGGCAGAGCAGGCTGAGCATGGGCGACGGGGTTCGGAAAATTTTCCAAATTTTGGCCCGGGGATATATATAGCCTGACCCTGTCGGTGTGACCGAGTGGAACAACTCGGTGGCACTGAGATTCATAACTACAAGCAGTTACTGAAACTCGGTGCGACCGAAAAGTTCAAATCGGTTGCACCGAGATTGAAAACCTAGATCAACTTAGTGATCTCGGTATGACCGAAATGGATGAATCGGTCAGACCGAAACGCACAAAGAAGTTTTGGAAGTTTAAGTCTATGACGAATCGGGGACTCCGAGTGCTCCTCACACAGAGTGGTTCGAATCTGACTTGATCAAACTTTGTGATGTAGCATGAATAGAGTTTGAGATGAGAAAATGCGTAGATAGCTAGAGAAGGTTCTTAGGCATTCTAGTCCATCCACTTGGCAAAATAAAAAGGAGCCAAACAATCAAAACAACAAGCGGATGTTCTTGAATGAGTAAATCATGCAACCAACATGCTCACACAATAAAATGGCAAATGAAATATGTGGCAAAGCATGCACAACCAATTCCAGCATCTATCAAGCAATTGGCGATGACTAGGTCATCTATATACGAGTATATTGACTTAGGAGTCAAATGAGAACATTTGATCATAGGTCATACTCATCGTTTAAGCACAAGTGGGGTTACCACTTTTACATAAAGCGTTGTTGTGTTCACACCATTAGAGTTGCTTTAGCTCAATTCTTAGAGTAAAGCTCCCCCTAGATGTGAGATCCCCCCTAAGAGGGATGAACTAACCTTGGGTTTTGTCGATGATGACTTCATGTAGGTGTTGAAGATGTGGATGCTCAATGTTGATGTAGATCATTTGGAGCAGTCCTTTGGAGTGAGTTGCACTTTCAATACCTACATGGGTTAGTCCCACAAGGAACAAACAAGGATATCCATAGACATAGAGTGATGCACACACAAGATGATGCCTATGATAGCATTAGGTTACCTTGTCCCTTGTCTTACCAACAAGAGGGTTTGTGACTCCTTGAACTAGTGCAAGATGTGGAAGTTGATTGCACTTGTTTTTGCCAAAATGATAAGAGTGAAGTATGTTGGCGGAGTCACCCTCAAGAACTCTCTAGTTCTTCTTCTTCGGGATCCACATCATCTTGATGGGAATCCTTGGAGTTGTAGTCGTACCTGATGAAGTAGAACTTGATGTAGTCTTGGGAACCCACTTGACCAAGGCCTTAGGTGCTTCTTCAAATGCATCAATTTCCTCTATAAGCTTATCCTTGTCTTTTTGCTTGTGGTCTTGTGGTGGAAGATCATCTTGAGCTTGTGTCCCTTTGAAGGAAGTAGGATCATACTTCTCTTGTTGAGGAACAAACTTCGTCTTGGGGTATTGATCTTCTTCCCACTCAACTCCATTGGCATTGAACTTTCGTTCAAAACGAACACCTTGGTTCTTCCAGTGCCTTCCTTCCTTGCATACAATTTCCTCGAATTGCTTACTCCCGGCAAGGCTCTTGTAAACACCTTTCTCTATAATTCCCTTCAATAAGCTATTTTCTTGCTCAAGTGTAACTTGGCTAAGAGAATCATTAGTGGAATCAACAGAACTACTAGAAGCAACAACATTAGATTTAGCATGATTATTGTTACTACTAGAGGAAGAATCTTTCTTGTTCTTGTTGCTAGACTTGACTTGAGGCATGTAAGTGGATAAGAGTAAACGCTTGGCAATGTAAGAAGAACTTTTCTTGCGAAGATCATCATTGATTGCCTTTAAGAACTCATGCTCTTGCTCAAGGTTGAGCTTTTCAAAACATAATTTCTCATGAGTCCTTAAAAGTTCTCGATGATCTCCTAAGATAGTTTCATGAGCTAACTTAAGAGTGTTTAGTTCTTTAGTTAGGAACTCAATCTTCTCCTTATCATTGTCATTCGTTTTATCTTGATTAGCATGATTAATTGACGTTTCATCATAGTATTCATCACTAGAGTTGTCAACAAGTAAATCGTCATCACCTAACAAGTCATCTTCATCACTATTGAAATCAACATACTCGGGGTGTGATACCTTTGGGCCTTTAGCCATGAAGCATCTTCCAAGTCCTTCATTTGGTGAATCAAATATGTCATAGGAGTTGGTTGACACAAGTGCTAGACCGGCAACACCTTCATCTTGAGTATATTCGGAGTCGGAGTGATAGCTTCTCTCGGAGTGATTGTCGGAGTCGGGGTCGGATACCCATTCAACAACATGAGCTTGATGTCTTCGTTTTGAGTAGCTCCTTGATGACTTGTCCTTCCTTTCTGAATCCTTGCTTCTCCGGGATGTTCTTCGTTCATAACAATCATCTCTACTCCTTCTCTCTCTTGATGGTGATTCTTCTCTTCTACTTCTTCTTTTTGGAGAATGTTCTCTTCTTTTGTAGGGTGCCGTACACTCATTGGAATAGTGTCTGGGTCTTCCACAATTGTAGCAATTTCACTCTCGACTAGAAGATCTTTTGTCATTGTAGGACCTTGACTTGGAACTTCTCTCTTTGCTTCTACTCTTGTAGAACTTGTTGAAGTTCTTCACCATTAGGCTCAATTATTCATTGAAGGTTTGTTTCTCACTTGATGATGTGGGAGCTTCACATGAGGCTTTGTAAGCACCACTTGACTTGTTATGGAGCTCCTCCTTATCCTTGAGTGACGTCTCATGAGCAACAATTCTTCCAATGACTTCCATTGGCTTGAGATCTTTGTAATTGGGCATCATTTGGATCAATGTGCATACAGTATCATATTTTACGTCCAAAGCACTTAGGATCTTCTTGATGATGAATTTGTCGGTCATCTCTTCACTTCCTAAGCCGACAATCTTATTTGTGATAAGAGCAAGCCTAGAGTACATTTCAGCGACACCTTCACCATCCTTCATTTTGAACTTGTCAAGCTGACTTTGAGCACATCCAGCTTGGATTCCTTGACGGAGTCGGTACCTTCGTGCATATCAATCAAAGTATCCAAAATTTACTTTGCATTCTCAAGACGGCTGCTTTTGTTGAATTATTCGGGGCACAATCCTTTGAAGAGTATATCACAAGCTTGAGCATGTATTGCAGCATCTTCAACTCTTCTACGGTAGCTTCATAGCTCGATTCTCTCCCATCAAAGAATTCACCTTGCAAGACAATACACACAATAGCCCATACGACGGGGTTATGTCCAAGAATATGCATTTTCATCTTATGCTTCCAACTAGCAAAATTAGTACCATCAAAGTAAGGACCTCTATGGTGGTAATTTCCCTCGCTAGACGCCATACTCTCCTAGGTTGTGAAACCAAGGCTATGACTTCCAAAAGCAATGAAAATCAAGGCAAATGGAGACCAAAGCTCTAATACCACTTATAGGATCAAAAGTATGTCTAGAGGGGGGTGATTAGACTACTTGACCAAATAAAAACTTATCCTTTTCCCAATTTTAATTCTTGGCAGATTTTAGCAACTTTGGACAAGTCAAGCAATCTTAACACAATTCAAGCAAGCATGCAAAGAGTATATGAGCAGCGGAAAGTAAAGCATGCAACTTGCAAGGATATAATGGGAAGGGTTCGGAGGATTCAAACGCAATAGGAGACACGGATGTTTTTGTCGTGGTTCCGATAGGTGGTGCTATCATACATCCACGTTGATGGAGACTTCAACCCACTAAGGGTAACGGCTGCGCGAGTCCATAGAGGGCTCCACCCACGAAGGGTCCACGAAGAAGCAACCTTGTCTATCCCACCATGGCCGTCGCCCACGAAGGACTTGCCTCACTAGCGGTAGATCTTCACGAAGTAGGCGATCTCCTTGTCCTTACAAACTCCTTGGTTCAACTCCAAAATCTTGTCGGAGGCTCCCAAGTGACACCTAGCCAATCTAGGAGACACCACTCTCCAAGAAGTAACAAATGGTGTGTTGATGATGAACTCCTTGCTCTTGTGCTTCAAATGATAGTCTCCCCAACACTCAACTCTCTCTCACAGGATATGGATTTAGTGGAAAGAGGATTTGAGTGGAAAGCAACTTGGGGAAGGCTAGAGATCAAGATTCATATGGTAAGAATGGAATATCTTGGCCTCAACACAAGTGTAGGTGGTTCTTTCTCAGAAAAAGTAAGTTGGAAGTGTAGGTTTGTTCTGATGGCTCTCTCCTCGAATGAAGAGGAGGTGGAGGGGTATATATAGCCTCCACACAAATTCTAACCGTTACACACAACTTGCCAATCTCGATGGGACCGAATTGATAAACTCGGTCAGACCGATTCAGCAAAGCTAGTGACCGTTAGGAATTTCGGTGGGACCGACATGCAACTTGGTAGGACCGATATGGTTAGGGTTAGGGCATAACGTAATCTCGGTGAGACCGATTTTGGTAATAAGCTAACCAGAGAGTTGGTCAGGTAAACTCAGTGGGACCGATTTTCTCATTTCGGTGAGACTGAAATGTTACGAAAGAGAAACAGAGAGTTTACATTGCAATCTCTGTGAGACCGATCGCTCATCTTGGTGGGACCGAAACGTTACGAAGGGAAACAGAGAGATTACAATCCCATCTCAGTGAGACCGAGATCCCTATCGGTGAGACCGATTTGCCTAGGGTTTGTGGCAGTGGTTATGACATCTGAACTCGGTGGCGCCGGATAGAAAGAATCGGTGGGGCCAAGTTTGACTTTTGGTTTAGGTCATATATGGATGTGAGAAAGTAGTTGAGGGTTTTGGAGCATATCACTAAGAATTTTGATCAAGAGCTTCATTAAGCAACACCTCATCCCTCCTTGATAGTATTGGCTTTTCCTATAGACTCAATGTGATCTTGGATCACTAAAATAGAAAATGTAGAGTCTTGAGCTTTGAGCTTGAGCCAATCCTTTTGTCCTTAGCATTTTGAGGGTCCACTTTTCTCATCCATGCCATGCCAATCATTGAGCTTTCCTGAGATATTAATCTTGAAATAGCATTAGCTCAATGAGCTATATGTTGTTAGGAATTACCAAAACACCTAGGGATAGTTGCACTTTCAATAACCCACAAGTATAGGGGGTCGCAATAGTTTTCGATAAGTAAGAGTGTCGAACCCAACGAGGAGCTAAAGGTAGAACAAATATTCCCTCAAGCTCTATTGACCACCGATACAACTCTACGCACGCTTGATGTTCGCTTTACCTAGAACAAGTATGAAACTAGAAGTACTTTGTAGGTGTTTTTGGATAGGTTTGCAAGATAATAAAGAGCACATAAATAAAAAGTAGGGGCTGTTTAGATAAAGACACAACTAAATGTTTTAGTAAAGAGCTTTTTGTTACGAGAAAGTTATTTGTCCCTAGGCAATCAATTACTAGATCGGTAATCATCATTGCAATATTATTTGAGGAAGAGGCATAAGCTAACATACTTTCTCTACTTGGATCATATGCACTTATGATTGGAACTCTAGCAAGCATCCGCAACTACTAAAGATCATTAAGGTAAAACCCAACCATAGCATTAAAGTATCAAGTCCTCTTTATCCCATACGCAAACAACCTACTTACTCAGGTATGTGCTTCTGTCACTCATGCCACCCACCGTAAGCAAATCATGAACATATTGCAAACCCTATAGCGGGGATCCCTCATTCTTGCGTGACACGGAGAGCACCATAGGACAGCACCAATAATAAAACATGCAACTGAAACCAATCACGATCATCAAATAACCCATAGGACAAAACGGATCTACTCAAACATCATAGGATAGCCATACATCATTGGGAAATAATATATAGCGTTGAGCACCATGTTTAAGTAGAGATTACAGTGGGTAAAAGAGGGATTACACCGCTGCATAGAGGGGGGAAGAGTTGGTGATGATGGCGGTGAAGTTGTTGGTGAAGTTGTTGGATCTGTCACTCTGTCTCTCTCTGTTTCTGAGTTTTGTTCTGCTGCACTTTCACCGTTTCGTATATATATGGAGATCCGTAACTCCGATTGGACTGAAATCTTCGCCGTGAATTTTGCCCAAAAATTAGCTTTCTTGCGGCCAAAGAATGGCATCAACCGCCTTACGGGGGCCCCACGAGGGTCAGGGCGTGCCCGGGGGGGTGGGGCGCAGCCCCCTGCCTCGTGCCTCCCTCGGGCACCGTCTCGCATGGATTTTCCTTCCCATATTCTCCGAATATTCCAAAAATAATCTCTGTCCATTTTTATCCCGTTTGGAGTCCATTTGATATGGATATTCTGCAAAACAAAAACATGCAACAAACAGGAACTGGCACTGGGCACTGGATCAATATGTTAGTCCCCAAAAATAGTATAAAAAGTTGCCAAAATATATGAAAGTTGTAGAATATTGGTATGGAACAATCAAAAATTATAGATACAACGGAGACGTATCAGGGAGAAACATCATAAGATCCAACTATAATAGCAAAGCTCGCGATACATCAAGATCATACCACCTCAAGGACACGAGAGAGAGAGAGATCAAACACATAGCTACTGATACATACCCTCAGCCTCGAGGGTGAACTACTCCCTCCTCGTCATGGAGAGCGCCGGGATGATGAAGATGGCCACCGGAGAGGGATTCCCCCCTCCGTCAGGGTGCCGGACGGGTCTAGATTGGTTTTCGGTGGCTATGAAGGCTTCTGGCGGCGGAACTCCCGATCTATTATGCTCTCCGATGTTTTTAGGGTATATGGACATATATAGGCGAAAGAAGTAGATCAGGGGAGCCACTAGGGGCCCACGAGGGTGGGGGCGCGCCCAGGGGCGGGCGCGCCTCCCTGCCTCGTGGACACCTCGAAGCTTCCCTGACGTATACTCCAAGTCTCCTGGATTGCTTCCGTTCCAAAAATAACTCTCCCGAAGGCTTCATTCCGTTTGGACTCCGTTTGATATTCATTTTCTTCGAACACTAAAATAGGCAGGAAAACATCAATTTGGGTTGGGCCTCCGGTTAATAGGTTAGTCGCAAAAATAATTTAAAAGTGTATAATAATGCCCATAAACATCCAAAATAAATAATAAAATATCATGGAACAATAAAAAATTATAGATACGTTGGAGACATATCAATCAACATGTCGCAGCCCCACCTAGGCACAACAGAGAGGTCAACATGCCGGTCTAAATCCTATGGCGCAGGGGTCTGGGCCCATCGCCCATAGCACACCTGCTCGTTGTGTACGTGGCTGATGAGCAGACCTAGCAACCTCCATTACAAAGGAAGTTGCGTTACGCGGTCCAACCCGGCGCGCGCCGCTTAGTCGCTAACTTCACGAAGGCTTCGGCTGATACCACGACGTCGAGTGCCCATAACTGTTCCCGCGTAGTTTTCTAGTGCGTATAGGCCAGTGGCCAGACTCGGATCAAATACCGAGATCTCATTAAGTGTGTTATCTTGAAGTAACCGCGAATGCCGACCAGGGCCAGACCCACCACTCACCTGGGTGGTCTCAACTTGCCCTATCGCTCCGCCACAAAGATCCACATAGAGGGCCGTCGGGAAAGTATGTCCATTCAGCCCCAATTCGTGAATCAACCGCGGGTACTCAATGAGCCGACCTGACTTATCATGTGTAATAAGTATAGTATATACCCGTGATCAACACCCGACGTGATCACGGCCCGATAGTATAGCATGGCAGACTGACAAGAATGTAGGGCCACTGATGATAAACTAGCAACCTATACTAAGCATTTAGGATTGCAGGTAAGGTATCAACAATAGTAGCAAGGACAGGCTATGCATCAGAATAGGATTAACGGAAAGCAGTAACATGCTACACTACTCTAATGCAAGCAGTAGAGAGAAGAATAGGCAATATCTGGTGATCAAGGGGGGGCCTTGCCTGGTTGCTCTGGCAAGTAGGGGTCGTCAACAGCGTAGTCGATCGGGGCACCAGCAACGGCGTCAGTCTTGTAGTCTACCGGAGAGAAGAGGGGGAAGAAACAATGAATACAATGCAAACACATGCATACCGATGCATGACATGACTAGTAACGGTGCTAGGTGCGCCCCAACGCAGTAGGAGGTGATACCGGCGAAGGGGGGAAACATGCGGGAAAATATCCCTGGTGTTTCGCGTTTTCGGACAGATGAACCGGAGGGGGAAAGTTGCGTGTTTGCTATGCTAGGGATGCATGGAGACGAACGGGCTGCGTACCCGGATTTCTCTCGTCGTTCTGAGCAACTTTCATGTACAAACTTTTTCCATCCGAGCTACGGTTTATTTTATATTAATTTTAAAAGATTTAAATCATTTTTAGTATGTATTTAATTATTTTAATTCAACATTATCCAGAATAGTGCTTCCTGACGTCACCATGACGTCAGCAGTCAACGTTCACCGTTGACCTGGTAAACCTGACATGTGGGTCCCGCGTGTCAATCTCTGTTAACTAATTAACCAAATTAATTAGTTTAATTAACATATTAGTTAGGTTAAATAATTAATTAGGCTAATCTTATCAGGATTTATTTTGTTAATTAATTCTTTAATTAGTTAATTAATTAATATTTTTAATTATTATTTCTAATTATAGTTTTTTAATTAATTTTTTAATAACTCTTTTTTTGTTTAGTAAACATTCTGGAGGGGGGCCTCGTCATAGGCCTAGCGGGGCTAACGGGCGCACGGGCGTGCGGGCACGTGGGCGCGGCCACGAGCGCCCGCCAGGATGAGCTCGGCAGCTGGCCTCGGGCGCGGCCAGTGGCCGCCGCCGGCGGAGATGGACGCAGCCTGGCACGGCCAGCTGGAGGAGACGGCGCAGGGCGCTCGGCGGCAGGGGAGCAACAAGCAGGGGAGGAGGGCGCACGCGGGAGAGAGGGGGCCAGGGGCGCGAGGCCGCCGTGGGCGCGGCATGCTGTGCGGGTAGCCGCGGAGGGGGAACTGCGCGGGCGAGCTACGGCGAGCACAAGGCGGGAGGACAGCAGGGTCGAGCCAAAGCTCGGGCGGAGGCCGGTGCGGGGTGCGGCCAAGCAGGGAGAGGCGGGCAGCATGGTCGGGCATTGGTGGCACGAGGCGGTAGGGCAACGGCGGCGCGAGGCTGCAGCAGCAGCCGTGCAGCAGCGGCAGGAGGAGGAGGCGAGGGACGGAGCACGGCACGCGGCAGGGAGCGCGGTCGCCACGGGCGCTAGCGAGGCGCCGGTGCGGGTGGCAGAGCATGGCGAAGCACTCCGACGCGCGAGCGCGCGAGCAGGGGCAGGGGGTCGCGATGGCCGCGGGCGCAGTCCCGAGTGAAGCAGCAGTGCGGGCCAGGCGCGGGCACGCGCGCGAAGGCGCAGACGTGGTCGGGGTGAGGGACAGAGAGGAGGCCGGGGGCCTCACCGCGTTCCTGGAGGGAAAATGGCAGCGGGGCGTGGGGAGGTTGATGGGGACTAGGCAACGATGGGGAGGTGGGTGTGCAGTCCGGCGAGGAGGGGGACGCAGGCCGGCGAGGTGGGTCTCGGGTGGTGACGTCCTGGCGCAGGGCGGCACCGAGCGCCCCCGATCCCGATCTGGATCGGGGAGGGAGGCAGAAGGGGGAGGTGGATCGAGAGAGTGGGGGTGAAGTGGGGTGTCGGTAGGGTTGAACAGGTGGAGTGGGGGTTATGGAGAGGGAGTGGGGGTAGGCCGGTTGGAGTGGTAGACTGGGCCGGCCAGTTGGGTCAGTTGGCCCAGGGGGGCTTTTCTCCTTTTTTGTTTTATTTTCTTTTCTGTTTTAAATCACTTTAAAATATTTAGGTAATTTCTAAAAATGAGTTTTCTCCACAACAATTACCAGTGCAATGTTTGGCACCCACCGAACATTTTTGTTGCAATGTTTGGAAACATTTGTTGTTTGCGATATTTTGAATTGGTTTTTGAACTAGCGGGAGATTAGCAACAGTGATGGAGGTGACGTAGCATCACTAGCAGAGTTTTACTATCGCTTAATTATCCGGGCGTTACAAAACTCCTCCACTACAAATCCCGAGATTTAGGAGGTAGAAGGAAACAGTGCGGGGTATTCATCGCGCAGGCGGTCCTCGCGCTCCCAAGTGGCTTCATCTTCAGAGTGATGCGACCACTGGACCTTGAGGAACTTGATCACTTTCTGACGTGTGCGGCGTTCAGCTTGGTGGAGAATGTGGATCGGATGCTCTTTATAGGAGAGGTCCTGTTGCAATTCGAGCACTTCATGATCCACTGCTCGGATTGGGTACTTGAAACAGCGGCGGAGCTGTGACACGCGGAACACATCGTGAACCTGAGAAAGGTTCGGCGGAAGCTCCAATTGATATGCCACTTTTCCACGCCTTTCAAGAATAGTGAAGGGACCGATATAGCGAGGAGCTAGCTTTCCCTTGATCCCGAAGCGGTGAGCACCCTTCATTGGTGTAACTCGAAGATAAGCCTTTTCGCCAGGTTGATAGACCATGTCTTTATGATGACGGTCATACTGACTCTTCTGACGTGACTGGGCAGTCTTGAGATTCTCACGAATAATGCGGACCTGTTCTTCGGCATGTTGGATAATATCCGGACCGAAGAGTGGATGTTCCCCAGTTTCTGACCAGTTCAGAGGGGTCCGACACTTTCGTCCATATAACACTTCGAAGGGGGCCATCTTCAGACTAGCTTGATAGCTATTATTATAAGAGAACTCGGCATATGGAAGAGATTCCTCCCATTTCTTGCCGAAGGAAATTACACAAGCTCGAAGCATGTCTTCGAGAACTTGGTTGACACGTTCAACTTTCCCTTGCGACTGAGGATGAAACACAGTACTAAATGACAAATGAGTTCCCATAGCTTCTTGGAAACTTGCCCAGAATCTTGAAGTGAATAAGCTGCCATGGTCCGAACTGATAACCAGTGGAATACCGTGAAGTGAAACAATCCTGGACATGTAGAGAGTTGCAAGCTGACTAGAAGTGATTGTTTCTTGGACCGCTAGAAAATGTGCAACTTTAGAAAACCGGTCAATGACGACAAGAATAGCATCATTACCTTTCTATGATTTGGGAAATCCAGTGACGAAGTCCATTTCAACATGGTCCCATTTCCATTCGGAATAGAGATAGGTTGCAGAGTTCCAGCAGGCCTTTGATGCTCTGCTTTGATACGACGGCAAACATCACACTCAGCAACATATCGAGCAATGTCTTGCTTCATATTAGACCACTAGAATCTTTGACGAATATCCTGGTACATCTTTGTACTACCAGGATGGATGGACAGAGGCGTATCATGAGCTTCTTTCATAACCTTTTTAGTCTGACCCAGGTTTTTCCTCGAACATGGTACCACTAGGCGGCCTTTGAAGTACAAGGCGCCATCATCGGCGATAGTGAAGAATGAGGGCTTTCCTTCTGCGAGATGGCGTTTAATCTTCTGGACTTCAGAGTCATAACCTTGAATAGTCTGTATACCGTCTACGAGATCTGGTACGACAGCCAGGGTATTTAGAGAACCCTTAGTAACAACACGAAGATTCATCTTTTGGAACTCTGTGGGAGCGGGAGCGAGTGCACCCGAAGGAACTATATGGAGGTTCAGCTTTTTGAATTCTTCAACAAGCAAGGGTTGAACTTTGTGAACCTGGAGGTGGTTGTAGTAAGACTTGCGGCTCAAGGCATCAGCCATTACATTAGCCTCGCCTGGGGTATATGATATACCCACGTCAAAGTCTGCAACAGTCTCCATCCATCTCTGCTGACGGAGGTTCAGGTCTGGCTGAGTAAACAGATACTTCAGACTTTGGTAGTTGGTGAAGATCTCGCAACGATTATCGAGAAGGTAATGTCGCCACTGCTTTAGTGCATGAATGACAGCAACAAGCTCGAGGTCGTGAACTGGGTAGTTCTCTTCGTGAGGGCGCAGCTGATGAGAGGCATAAGCAATCACTCTGCGCTCTTGCATTAGGACACAGCCTAATCCTTGACGGGAAGCATCGCAGTAAATGACGAAGTCCTTCTTAGTATTAGGTGGAGCAAGCACTGGGGCAGAAGTCAACTTGTCTTTGAGTGCCTGGAAACTTTCCTGACACTTGTCTGTCCATTGGAACTTGACGCCCTTATGCAATAGGTTAGTCAGAGGCCTGGCGATCTTGGAGAAGTTCTCGACGAATCGACGGCAATAGCTGGCGAGACCGAGAAAACTTCTGACTTGCTTGACATTCTTCGGAGGAGTCCAATCGAGAATAGCCTGGAATCATTCAGGGTTGACAGCAATACCATCCTTGGAGATGACATGCCCGAGATAGGTTACTTCGGTAAGCCAGAATTCACACTTGGAATACTTAGCGAAGAGTTGATGCTCTCAAAGCTTTTCCAACACAAGGCGAAGATGTTCAGCATGTTCTTCTTTGTTCTTGGAAAATACAAGGATATCATCCAGATAAACCATGACGAACTTGTTGAGGTAATCAATGAATATATAGTTCATCAGACGAGAGAAGGTGCTTGAGCATTCGTTAAGCCGAATGACATGACGGTGTATTTGTATGATCCATATCGAGTCACGAAGGTGGTCTTTGGGATATCCTCTTCAAGAACACGGATCTGATGGTAACCCAACCTCAAGTCGAGTTTGGAGAACACTGATGAACCAGCCAGTTGATCATAAAGGTCATTGATCCGAGGGAGGGGACATTTGTTCTGAATAGTGGCTTGGTTAATAGGCCGATAATCTTGGACCAATCGGTTTGTCCCATCCTTCTTCTTAACAAAGAGAGAAGGTGCTCCCCAAGGAGAGCAACTAGGGCGAATGAAACCTTTGCGAAGAGATTTGTCGATTTCCTCCTTAAGCTCAATGAGTTCATGCGGTGGCATCTTGTAGGGTCGTTTGGCTATAGGGGTGGTGCTTGGTTTCAAGTCAATGATGAATTCGACAGCTCTAGCAGGGGGGATCCCTGGAAGTTCTTCAGGAAAGATGTCTTGGAATTCACAAACGACGGGGATGTTTTCAATGCCCTTGAGTGGTGCAGCGTTCAATGCATTCAAGGCATAAAGCCGTGCCTCGGCATTTTGAACCAGATGGGCCTGGTAAGTAACTACCTCATCAGAAGGGTGTAGCAGATCGATGGTCTTAGTGGCGCAAACTATAGAAGCAGTATGCGCTTTCAACCAATCCATCCCCAGAATGAGGTCGATGTTAGACGACTTCAGGATAATGGGAGAGGCATAGAATTCCAGCCCTTCGATTTCCACGGGGACATCGATGCCAACCATGGAGGTTTGACATTGTCCCACGGGGTTTTTTACCACTACCGAAGTGTTCATCTCCTCACATCCAACGTCGTGCTTGTATGCAAAATCTTCTGACATGAATGAATGTGATGCTCCTGAATCGAATAAAACAGATGCAGGTACTGAATTTATGAGTAGTGTACCCATCATAGTAGCAGGCTGGTCTTGAGCTTCATTGAGATCAACGTGGTTGGCATGAACACGACCATAAGACCTAGCATTGGTGTTGCGGGGATGGTTGCTTCCACGGCCTGCTGCGGGAAGGGCCAATTGATTCTGGTTCTGCAAGCAGTTCCTGGCAAGGTGACCTAGTTGACCACACTTGTAGCACAAACCATTATTGGGAGTGGGAACAGGAGATCGGGGTGGTGGAGCTAGAAGTCTTGGCTGCCTAGTTGGTGGGGGAGGCAGACGTGGTGCAGCATAGGATTGTCTTGGAGCAGGTGCAGTTGGCTGGTACATGTTGTTGGGAATCCATATCCTACACTTCTGCGAGGACGGGCCCGAAGATGAGCTCGTGTCACGGTTGCGCCTGTGAGAGCTCCAGTGTTCCTCCAGACCAGTTTTGACATTGATGGCCTTGTTCACCAAGGTGGCGAAATCAGCAAAGTCATGCACTAGAAGTGCGAGCTTGATGTCAGCTTCAAGGCCATCATGGAACTTCTCCTGTCTGCGTGCATCAGTTGCAATGTCTTCTTCAGCATATCGGGATAAATCCAGAAACTCCCGCTGATAAGCTTCAACAGTTTTGTTGCCCTGGGTGAGGCTGCGGAACTCACGCTTGTTCTGGTCCATGACTCCCCGAGGAATGAAGCAGGCACGGAAAGTAGCTTGGAAGTCTGGCCAGGTGATGATTGTTCCAACGGGCAGAGTACGCCTGTGGCTGTCCCACCATTGAGCAGCGGGCCCCTTCAAGAAGAAGGAAGCAAAGGTGACATAGCTGGTAGGGGCTACATCAGCAGACTCCAACTCATAGGTGATGCCACGGAGCCAGGCATCCAGAGGCTGAGTTGAGTTGCGGTACACAGTTGGGTTGAGGCGCATGAAACCCTGCAGAGTCACTTGGGCTGGCTGCCGGTTCATATTGGGCGAGGAAACTGAGCCATAATATTCTCCATGAATTGGCGATTCAGCTCGAACTGTTGCATCATCCCAGCCATGTACTCAGGTGGTGGTGGGGGATGGCCACCATGAACACGACCACCTGGTCTAACCATCCTGCTAAAATATAACATGGGTAATTCAGCATTGAGAAGTTTGCAAAGACAAGCATCATTCATGATGAGGCATGCATAATGAAAGAAACACGATAGATACTACATAGTAGTTGGCATATCTTACAAAATGGATCATGCATAGAGTTCGGTACACAGACTAAAGACATCATAGGCGGCACGCAGGCTCATGTCGAATGCATCTAATACTAATAAGCAAGCCTACATCAGTCCCAGGAGGAATTGTGGAGGTAGGTGTAGCCTGACGGCTGGTAGTGACGCGACGAGAAGTCCTCCACGTCAGTAGCCTGTGGTCCGCGGATACTCTGGTGCAGAACCCGATGCGCAGGAGGCAGAAGAGGACCAAGTGCGGGAGAGTAGCCTCCCACATCTGGCCAGCCGACACCCTGGGGCATCACGGTCCTGGCAGGGTAGATCACAGAACGCGACAGATCACCAGATCGGACAAGGGGGTGCAACAGCGTTAGAGCACGGTACAGGTGCTGACGGGTGGTCTACAACTCGTGGCGAAGAGCTCGGTTAGCTATATCCAGCCCATCAGCATGCAGAACCAGGTTCTGATGGTAGAAGGGCTCTCTGGTGACAGTGGAGTAGGCAGTAGTGTAGTATCCCTCCGCACCAACATCGGATGCAATAGCAATGTGCCTGAAAGGGGAGGTGTCCAACACCCGATACTCTCCACTTAGACGTGTCAGAGCAGCATAAGCAGCATCATGGACTGCCATGTCAATAGTCACTCCAACACCATGAGCAGTGTGCAGCATGGTAGCGGAGTCATACTCCCGAGAGTAGAGGTGGACGATTGCATGGTACTGCTCCTGGTTAAAGTCCTGGTACTCCTCGTAGACGGTGTACTCAGGGTGCCAGCGATAACCCAGATAGGTCATCATCTCAGCTAACACAGCAGGTGATCCCGAGACACCAATGGCCGCCGTGTGGTGCACGACCTGCCTCGTGGGTTCCATCTGAAAACCAAGATGTTTCGAAGGAGTCAAATGACAGTTTGGATATTGTTCAATACACTATTCTAAGAAATAACTAGGGCTTATCCAACTTTAGGGTGAACGTGGTCACGGGATCCTAATGTTAGAGTTAGTAAATTCGTTTAACCCGAGTAGAAGAGGGTTCAGAGTCCCAGAGTAAAGATCGAGGAGTAAAAGATCCTAATACCACCCAAATGGCGACGTGGGCCCGTAAGACACACAACCATGTTAGTAAAAAGTTTTGCAATGTCTAGACTCGACTTCGACCAAGGAGTGTGGAAGGGGGATTCCTACAAGCAGCCGGCTCTGATACCAACTTGCACTACAAAAAAATACACTTCTGTGATGATACGTGTTTGTCACAGTAGGTCGCTTTTTTTCATGCATGTACATCCATGACAAATTTATGACAGAATCAAGATAGTCATACCTATGCCGTCGTATAAGTGTTCCATGACATTACCAAAATTATCATCACGGAAGTGTCCACTTCCATGACAATAAAGCGCGTGTCACAGAAGTGCTTTCGTCAAGGGTGACCGACATGTGGCATCCACCATAACGGAACGCCGTTAAGCTATCGGGTCGGGTTTTGGATCCGATAACCCGTTAACAGCCCCGACCAATGGGGATTTTCCATGTGTAAAATCATCATTGGCTAGAGGAAACACGTGTCGGCTCATCGTTGGGACAGATGTCATCCACTCACTAGACAGAAGGTGCCTATGATACGTCGACACATGGCACGGCCCAACAGTGGCCCATTCCTATGAAAAGGCCGGCTCATTTGACTTGGTCAAAAGCTAGCGGGCCAGCCCATGGAAAGCCTATTAACGGCATGTTCGCATATAGCCCATTTACAGCCCGCTAATCCAAGGCCCGTTACGCCCTATCCGAATTAGGCCCAGTAGCGTCATCTGGGCTGTCCAATATGATTCCAGCCCGTTTTCACTTCTGGCCCATGTATAGCCCATAAAGTCTTTCGGCCCATATGAGGCCCTTTGTAACTGTTGGCCCATTAGCGGCCCGTGCTGAAACTGGCCCGTAATGAACAGTGTATTACTTTACACCCATTAACGGCCCGTGGTGAAACTGGCCTGTAATGAACAGTGTATCACTTTATACCCATTAACGGCCCATTATTCCGTTGGGCCGTTTCCAGCCCAAGTTAACTTTTGGCCTTCTGAGGGCCCATTTATTCTTGGGCTCATTTGCAGCATTCAGTTACTTACGGCCCGTTACTGTCATTTTCTATTTGTGGGCCAAATTCAGCCCGTCATTACAGTTGGCCTGTTTGTGGACCGTTAGTCTGTTGGGCCATTTTCATAGCATCATCAAATACGGCCTATTGACGGCCCGTTATGGTCAGCCCATAAACGTACGATTTCCATTAAAGGCCCATCTACGGCCCATTAAAGGCATGTACAAGACCCATAAATGAGCCGGCGGCCCATGGATCCTACGAGACGTACAAGGCCCATGGATCCTACGAGACGTACAAGGCCCATGGATCCTACGAGACGTAGAAGGCCCATGGATCCTACGAGACATAGAAGGCCCATGGATCCTACGAGACGTAGAAGGCCCATGGATCCGACGGCCCGTGAAGGGCCATGGACGGGCGAATTGGCCCCCGTTTGAACGATATAGCATATTCAAAGAATTATCCTACTCAATACTACCACCTCTAAAAAGCCTACACTATTACAACAAAGAGATCAAGGCATAGAAAGGTAGAATAATCCTACACTATACAATAAAGAAATTACAGCTGATTATACCCACTGGGCATTATGGTTCGGCATAGGTGATAATAAAGCATACACAAACAGCAAATTACATACACTGGGAAAATACAGCTCATACATCATGGACGCGCATCAACTTAACTCCAATTGAACTATAATCTCTTCAGAAAATAGGATTGGCCCGATTCAGATAGCATAAATTTCAGTCTGCAAAATCTCCAATTCCTTCATGGTTACCTCAGTGTCTTGTTTCATTTTTTTGACTCCTGCATCTAATACCTGCATGTCCAGTCTCAACTTGTTGATTATACGTTGACAATCATGTACACGTTGTCTTGCCACCTCTAGTTGATGCTCGAGAACATCAGCACATTCCAATTCCAATCCATAATCATTCGGTAACGGCCATGCCGCACTGCTCGCAGATCTTTGTGTTGATGTCACTTCATCCTGAAATGTTTCTGTAAGTACACATGACCAGGGCAAAAAATATAGTTACAACAGTGAAGCAAACAAGACACTATTTTGTACCACATAGCAAAACAGGACTAACAATAATGTTACACGTCACTTTCAAAAAAAAATACACGTCATGAAGCATAAGCAGGTGATATTTTAAAAATTATAAAAAAGATAGTCTGTGCAGCCTGCATACAGAAATCCCTCTTAGCTCACCAGAGGAGCATGATGTTGGGGCCCAATCGAAAACATAGACAAGTTACAAATTTAGACAGCACGTTGCGTATAAGTAAGCAAGCAGTTGGCCATTCTGTGCCTCAATTAAAGTCTGATGGAGCATAATGAACAGCGGAGGGTTTCATACAAACATACTACAGCAGGCAAAACTATGCAATCATTAGCGTAGTATAAACTAGATTGTGAGCCTCATGCAATAATAGTTGGTTAATAGACTTCAAAGCTTCAGGCACACTTCGGTAGAGTAATTAAATGGTAAGGCCTTTAATTATGTCAACTAATAGTGATACAAGTACCGAACATCAGGCATGATTATTTGGGCATCTCATTTGTCGGCGTTCTGGGAACGGGGGTCCCCAGACTTGCCTACCTGTGGCCTGCGGCGTGGCTTGAGGAGGGGCCCAGCACGGCCCATCTTCATCAACACAGACCCAAGACCCTCGCGAGGGCGGACGACACAGAGCTTCCTCAGGCACGGCCTCATCAGGCTGGCTCGCAAGGAGGCGGAGAGATCAAGGCGGGGTACCTCACGATGTGCCCGTGACGCAAGCCATGACAACCAAGGGTGCCAGGCGGGCGCCAGCCTGCGCAGTGTCCTCCTTTCCTCTTTGGTGCAAAGGGAGCAAGCGCAGGCGAGAGCATCAAGCAAAGGCACCCGTTTCGGTGCAACGAGACCAAGACCAGCCCAACGGCAGGGAGGAAGTCATTGTGGAGCCCAAGCCATCGTCACCACCAGAGCCTTTGGCAGGCGAGGACCAACTTTAGTCAGGATAAGTGTACCAGATGTCCCCCTTCAAAATGGCCAATTGTTGGCGCCCTTCCCGCTCAATATTTGGGAAGAGGCCCAGGGCCTTTGCCTATAAATAGGACTAGCCACCCCCAGGGTAGGAGGAGAGAGATCGGATCGCAATCGAGAAGAGAGAGAGAGAGAAGGGAGACTGAACTCCTCCTAGCAGTTCATCCCTCAGCCAAGAACAGACCCTCGCGAGGCTGTTCTTCCTTGTATCGCTCATCATCATCAGCCCAAGAGGCAATCCACCACACCACACACTGGAGTAGGGTATTACACCACAACGGTGGCCCGAACCAGTATAAACCCTATGTCTCTTGTGCTGTTCTTTCCTTAGCTTAGATCTTAGCGAGGCGGAGGGGTGCAGGTAGGTAGAAGGCGAAATCTCCGCGTGCACCCCAGTGTTCGAACCTCAAGGGTCCGCCGGAACCCGAAATCCGACATCATTAACTGAGGACAAATAAAGCAATTGAAAAGAGAAAATTAACTATGCCTGAAACAAACAAGGAATTGAACTGTTGAGTTGCATACAGTGTCTTACCTTAGCAGGTTGAAGAGGCTCAGCGCAGCTCCTACTTCTCTTGCAAGGCTCCTTCCTAACATCTTGTACTTGGAAATCCTCAATCTTATCTTCATTGCACCCCCTCTACAAGGTGACACAAACTAGTTACTCGTCTCCTTAGAATATAAATATGCATACTTTCCAGTCTGTGAACACAAAAGAATGAGATTATAACAAAACAACACCACATAATGAAACATGCTGCATCTCTTGCACTTGCACACAATGAAATGAGCATTTACTATGTCTGCACTATGTAAAAACTAGGCATACCTTCGAACTGGATCTCCGGGTACTCTTGGAGAGCCTACTGTAGTGTACAACCAGACCTTTATGTCACCTATGAGTTAGACAAGGCCCCACTACAACAGCCCTTAGTGTTTAAATCATTGACAAGCTCTGTTAGAGTGTTATGTCAAGAACAACAAGTAATCAAAGAAAACAGGCCTAGTATGGCTGGCTGATGCAAACAAGCAATTGAACAGATGTGTGAGCAAATCTTACATATCAAGAAAAGAAGCAAAGAAGGAGGCTTAAAGACCATCACTTGACTGACCAGATTTAAGGGGCATTTAAACATCATGTGCAACGTATGAACTAACATAAACATTGCATATTCCAGATTCTACAATGGAATGCACATGTATTAGGTTATGCCATGTATGATGATGCCTAAATGTATAGATAGCAGGCAGGAGTGATTCATCATTGCACGCACAATTGAATTGCAGTTTAAGGGCCAGTTCGATTCCGCCTTTTCAGGGCATATTGTCAAAATAAGCCATAAAAGATGTAAATAGGTCATTTTTGAGTTATGGGCTTGGGCTTAACTAATTTTGCTTTGGAGGGGGGTGTTTCGGGTAGAACCTCACTAAAAATTGAAGGGAAGGGGAATAGTGAAATGACTCTGTTGTCTGCCTATATTACACTCAAAATGCAACTGCTGATGCCCGTGTCACACCTGACCCTCAAGTAAAAACAAACACGCAAGCATTCATTGCCCTGCCCGCTTGCATCTCCTCTCCCCTTTCCACTATACAATGAATTGCTATGAGCTGCTTCTGTTGCTGCTATATGATGCATTGCTATGAGCTGCTCCTACTGCTGCTATATGATGAATTGCTATGAGCTGCTACTGCTGTATGATGAGTTGCTATGAGCTGCTGCTACTGCTATATGATGAATTGCTATGAGCTGCTGCTGCTGCTATATGATGAGTTGCTACAAGCTGCTCCTGTTGCTGCTATATGATGAGTTGCTACAAGCTGCTCCTGCTGCTGCTATATGATGAATTGCTATGAGCTGCTGCTGCTATATGATGAATTGCTATGAGCTGCTCCTGCTGCTGCTATATGATGAATTGCTATGAGCTGCTGCTGGTATATGATGAATTGCAGACTGCTGCTGTATGATGAGTTGCTATGAGCTGCTGCTATATGATGCTTTCAGGTGCTGCTGCTATATGATAATAACCAGCCACTTGGACCATCAAATTTCAATAAATAATTGTTCTTCATTTAAATGTGGGTCATGCGTTCTTTGTTTAAATTAGGCAATGGGATCTCTATGGAAAACATTGACCAAAGTAGATTGTGCCAAGTAGATGATATCTTTGTATTTGCATTTTGAGCAAATAGTGATGGTCTGTTTTCCTATCATATTAATTACTGCACTGGGTTCAATTTGTGATGTTTGCAAGTCAAATTAATTTCCATATGGGCAGCAAAATGAAAAAAAAAATAATGCAATCTAGACTTTCCATTGATCATACCAAAGATAAGCTGAAAACGCAATGAAAATAACTGGTTGGCTTATTACATGGAGCTTATATTCACAGGTGCTTATTTTCTTAGGATAACTCGTAATAACTGTCCATAAGAAACTTGGCTAATAGAACTAGCATACAAATAACATGTCACGATGATTGCAATGGAGGAGTGGCGTACCATGGCACATTGTATAGGCTCACCGCTGACTCTCCTTTTTTTGTGATGTTCCATGAAATTGCCACATACATCTTGTACTTTTTCATTGTGTAACCCTATCTGCAAGTTGACACAGCTAATTTCAGACATCTCTACATGATACTACATTGCATATCCCTTGCGCATATTTAAACCACCAATTAATGATTGTGTGCGTTCCATAAACTAGCCATGACTCTGTATGCTGGACTAGCAGGCACTCTAAGGGAGCCGAATGTAGTGCACTGGAATTCCTACATGCCACCTACGATTTTGTGTAATGTACTGCCCCTTGTTCCTAAATATATGTCTTTGTAGAAATTCCAGTATGGACCACATACAGATGTATATAGTTGCATTTTCGAGTGTAGATTCACTCATTTTGCTCCGTATGTAGCCTATAGTGGAATCTCTAGAAAGACTTATATTTAGGAACGGAGGTACGAGGTAGTATCATGTATGACATCTACATATCTAATTTAGCAGCCAGTACTAGAAATCATTGTCTGCACAAAGGGATTACTGGTCGAAAATCCTAGCAAAGCACGCTGGCAGGCACAGAACAATACAAGAGAGAGAGAGACGCGCTTACAAGATCATAGCAATGCCTCAGTCCAGGATCTTGGTTGGCCAAGCTGTTAGATCCAGAAGAAACATTGTCATTGTAGTTTTTGCCAGCTGCATAACAGGTAACAGCGACCGGTTAGTATATTTGAAGTACATCGGGCAGGTGATGCTGGACGGGTTTAAAGGTGACAAGTACCTAGGCCGTGGCGGGTGCTTGGCATCTCTCCAGACTATGGGAATCAGGTTAGAAACGTCGAGGGTGATGACGCTGCGCTGGCTGTCGGGGTCCGGTAAGGAGATCTAGAACCGTCGAGTAGGGTGTTTGTGGAGCGGCTCCGGTAGGGTGGACTACGGTGTGGGCGAAGCGGATCTATGGCTGTGGATGAGGGCGTAGGTGCTGCTCCGGTGGTTGGGTTAAGGATGGTGTTGACGATGCAGATCTGCGGCCGTGGACGGGGCGTCAGAAGCTGCTCTGGTGGTTGGGTTAAGGGTGGTGTCGACGATGCGGATCTGCGGCCGTGGATGGGGCGTCAGAAGCTGCTCTGGTAGGTTGGATGAGGGTGCGAGGAAGCGGATCTGAGGCCGTGGACTTGTGAGTTGGCAAAGCGGCCCCGGTAGGGTTGAGAATGATATAGGCGAAGCGGCTCTGGTAGGGTTGAGGAAGGTGTCGGCGAAGCGGCTTTGGTAGGGTTGAGGAAGGTGTCGGCGAAGCGGCTCCGGTAGGGTTGAGGAAGGTGTCGGCGAAGAGGATCAGAGGCCGTCGACGGGGGCGTCGGTGGGGCGGCTCCGGGGGGTGTGGACGAAGCGTCTCCGGTGGGGAGTACGAATGAGCCGCTGCAGATGTGCGACGATTGACGAGAGTACCGGCGAAGCAGATCCGGCGCCGTGGACAAGGCCGACACTGAATGGGCTGTGGTACAGTGGTGGATGAGCAGTCTACTTGTTTCTAGGAGAGGTGGGAGGGGTAGATGCGGCCGCAGAAGTAGATCCGGTGAGGTGGACGCCGCTGGCAGTGAATGGGCTATGGTACGCCGGTGGATGAGCAGTCTAGGGTTTCAAGAGGGGAGGGGAGAAAGCGCGATGAAGTACGGATGGCGTGATGTAAGATGCTCTGGTGCTGTGGAGTTAGTCGTTTTTGCGGGAGGGGGAGAGGAAATGGGGGTGCCGTGTAGTGGGGGAACCGGAAGTTACCAAAGCATCCCCGACCTATCATGTAGATGAGGGCGGTATTGTAACTGTTGGTCTCCGTGCACCAAGGACAAAAGAGGGATTTCGCATGATAAAGACTAAGGTGGCGGAAATTTTAGAAGGAGGCGGGAGATTTTGCCGCCCGCGGGATCGTTCGTATCCAATTTCAACTAATTTTGGACCGTGCTAGCGGGAAGGTCATGCTAGACTGTGTACACGGGGCATGCATCAGCAGTTAATAACTGGTGTGAAATCCACCCCAGAAAAAAGACAATAACTCGGGATGATGCGCCGATAACTTGGACGTTCACATGTGCGCGGCTAATCGTACGGGTGTAGTGGCGCATTCACAAAAAAGGGATCAAATGCTCAGCCTGTGTATTTCTCGTGTAAATAGATAATTTAGTGCCATTGGTTATTTACTTTAAACATAATGCATTGACGTGTTAGTGTAGAGGCGCACAAAAAGAAATGGATATTGTAGTCAGCTACTTAAAAGTGTTACCTCATATGATTACATAGCCTCCATTTCATAAATTGCGTACCCGTTGAATTCATATATGAATATTACATATATTACTTCAAAATAGAAACTTAAATCATCCAAGACTAATGAATTTGAATGCAAGAGTAACAATGGTGCATGTTCATGATAGCTACACTGGTTGTTTGAAGAAACATCACTGTAACTTTGGCATGCACAACTAAAAAGGCTTATTTAAATAGAAAAAATGTGATATGTGAGTGTCCAATCTTTATAGCGTTGAATCGATATTGTACCTTTGGTCACGATACGAAGTAGATATTGACTTATGTTCAAGCGATGCACGTCCACGATCGCTAGATAGTGATACGTGAATGAATTGTGCAATCTCTCTCACACACATACATATCTCATTTCCCTGTGGGCATCGGAATCACACACACGCACTTCGTGTATTTCTCTCCCTCCGTTAGGGTTAAATTCATCTTTCTACCCCGTCCTACAAGTCTCTCACACAGAAACACACACGCTATCTATGTCTAACACGCCCACCCCTTTAATTCCGCCCACCCACAACCACTAATGTCTCTCACACATATGCTATCTACCTATCCCTTAATATAGCTAGATATGTGTCACACAAACTTCTTCTCCCTACTAGCAAGATGCCCATGCGTTGCACGGAACATCAAGATGCATTTGTATGAGAAGCTTATCTTGTGGGAGAAAAGGATGAATGAGGGAATGCCTTATTTGCAAATGCGGAGAGGGGTGTGGGTATCTTTTTGCAAAATTGCCATAGTTTCCTTCCTGTCCTTCGGATATAAACTGGATGGCCTATATTGCAGGATGGCAGGAACACCATCATCACCAACTCTATTTTTTATAAGATAAGAGTAGAGATATGTGAGTGTCACTTCCCCCCTCCCCACACACCCACACTTCCCAACACCGAAGGAGTAGGGTGACACCTCGATCTTGATACTAATCTATCGACTGGCTTCTCTCTCAAACATACACACACACACTACCCGGCACCGAAGGAGCTAGTAGGGTGGCACATCAATCTTGATAATAATCTATCAACTCCTCTTTCAAACACACACACACACACACTCGCTAGTTGTGCCTCTGTGCCTACCGCGCACACTCTCGATACGTCTTTCTCTCCCTGCCCCCCCCCAACAATGACAGCAGAAGGGTGAAAACTCGATCTGACCATAATCTGTCAATTGGTTTCTCTCTCAAACATTGTGTCTCGGTGCCTCGCTCAGTAGCCCCTCGATATGTAGACTTTTCTCGTGCGCACAGCTGTAGTGACGATGACGCTGAACCCAGTGTGCCTTGTTTTTACTGGTCTCATGTGATAGTTTTCACCCTGTTTTCTGTTAACTAACAAGGCAACCTTTTCTTTGTTACTACTAGTGAATCTGAAATCATTCGGGGCAGACATAAAATATATCACTTCCACCCAATTATCGCAGCAACTATTTTAAAAGAAATAAGCTAGCTGCCCGTGCATTGCACGAAACATCAAGATGCATTTGTATGAGTAGTTTATCTTGTGAGAGAAAAGGTTGAACGAGGGAAGGCCTTATTTGCGAACGTGGAGAGATGTGTGGGTATATTTTTGCAAAATTGCCATAGTTTCTTTCCTATCCATTAGATATAAATCTGACGGCCTATATTGCAGGATGGCACGCACACCATCATCACCAACTCTGTTTTCTACTCCCTCCGTCCGAAAATACTTGTCATCAAAATGGATAAAAAGAGATGTATCTAAAACTAAAATGCGTCTAGATACATTTCCTTTTATCCATTTTGATGACAAGTATTTCCGGACAGAGGGAGTATTTGTCTTTTTAGAGATTTCAACAAGTGACTATGACCGGACCTTACCAACAGACTCAAAAAAGTAGTCCATAATTTTGATGTTACCTCTTTTCTTGGCGGTGCAGTGCCATCTGGATACCTCATAAATAAATAAAGTACTACATGATACTAATATATGATACATGGCGCAGGAGTACTAAGTATTATTAATACAGTTTTGCTAGAACTCATCTAGATGAGATATAATTTGGTCTCATTCATCTTTTATAGCCATTGGATGTGATGCTATATAAGATGCGTGTGTGCTGACGTGGGTTGTATTTGTTCTTGTGCAACGAACTAACCACTGCATGTCATGTTTGATAGTCTCAAGTCATTAAAAGCATACAAGCCCCACATCTCTTCTTGGTTGATTCCTCTATTTATGTCAAAAAATAAGAAACAACGTGAGAGTTAATGCACCACGCCTATGTGTTTACTATTTGGTTTTCGTAAGATGACTTAATACTCACCTAGATGGAGGGAGTATTCGATTTGACAGCGGGCGGCGCAGTTCCCGATACGGCTTTAATGCAGACGAGGGAGGGAGTAGCGGTTCCCGATATGTTGAACGGCCAATGCATCCTTCTTCAATTAATGCATGAGGAAAGTAATGGGAGGAGGTCCGGGGAAAGAGGCTGCACGATGTGAATGCAACGCAGTTTGGCCTCATTCCCTCATATAAAGGCGCCCCTCCATTCCAATGCATCTACCACATCGTACGCACCTAAGCATTTTCCTAAGCACCTACACTAAGCGCAAAAGAGCTCACTCCAGACCCATGGTGGCGATGCTCATGAGCGGCCAGCGGCTGCGCCAGATGGTCCACGACGCCGGCCTGCGGCATGGCGCCGAGGATCGTCTCCAGACGGTGTTGGAGACCGGCTGGTGGATGGCCGCCTTCGACGCAAACTACGAATCTCACTTGGACCAGATGATCGTTGCCACCAGCAATAAGTTAACCGTCCTCAAGAAGCTTGCGGACGACATCGCCGTACTCCTCCAGCCCGCGCGCCCGGGCTCCTCATTGCCTACCACCCTAATCGACCTCCATGGCCGGAACCTCTTTCAAGCACTGGTGGCCCTGTGACTTCCCGCCGACGCCATGAAGAATGTCCACCTGGAGGTCACGCTCGCCGCGAGGCGCCTCACCCTGCAAGAATTCGTCGACCTAC
Source organism: Triticum urartu (assembly GCF_003073215.2). Classification (NCBI taxonomy): domain Eukaryota; kingdom Viridiplantae; phylum Streptophyta; class Magnoliopsida; order Poales; family Poaceae; genus Triticum; species Triticum urartu. Next base: position 196,384,312 of record NC_053025.1, read on the forward strand.
ACATCCACATGTACGAGGAAATCGTGTACATAGGTATCTACAAGGCCAATGAGGACGCTACGACGTTGGCCTTCCTCAACCAGCTGGAAGCCTTGGATGCCTTTGCTGAGAAGCACCTCGACCTCGCCACAAAAGCTGTCGCTCCTTAGCCGCCGGTCGGTGGCCCGGCGCACTAAGTTGAGGAGGAGGAGGAGGTCGTACGTTCATGGATCCATCTTTCTTCTTGCCTTCTGTAACCACCACTGCGATCGCATCATCGTGGCCTTAATTCTGTGTTGTTGCATTCTCGTTCTAGTCAATACCGACATGTGCGATCCCTTTGCTTAATTATATGCATCACTGTAACTAGTACTCCATCCGTCAATTTATAAGTTGTGCTTACCTTTTCCATCAACTTCGTGCAACGCGCGGGCATCTTGCTAGAAACACTAGAATATGTCTATATAATCCGTATGTGATAGCCCATTTGAAATCTCAAAAAAGACAAATATTTAGGTACGGAGGGAGTAATATATTAGGAGTATATCAAAACAATAGTGATTTCTTTTAAATTTGTGAACAAATACTACTATTCTACTACTTTGGATCCGTCGCAATGCACGAGCACATTGCTGGTAAAAGGAAAAGGCATGCCGCGTTCGCGTCGCACCCCCACACGCCCGGGAATCGGGAGTACAACACGGCCCGTCCGGCACGACACATGGCTTAGGGATGGCGTGTTGCCTAGCATTTTCACTTTCATGTGGGACCGCCGTTGAGCAAACCGACACCCCGCCCGCCGCCGAGTTGGAAAAAAGAAATGAGGGGAAGATCTAGCTGTAGCACGGAAGCCAAGAAATTTGGTGTCAGACGGGGGTCGTTGATAGAGTCGGAGCATTCCGTACTAGTACCAAGTTTGTACTCCTAATACTATATTACTAGTACTACCACTATACAACTAGTAGGTACGTGCACGGCACAACATCGTAGGAACAAAAAACGGGAACATCTTGTTTTGGGTGATTTATCTATTTTTCAATCAACGTAGTATGAATAATATGATGTGGGGGCACCCATGAAGCTTATGTGGCTTGGTTGCATGGCTACGGAAGGTTAGAGAAAAATAAATAGATAATGTGTTTAGAGTGCACTCCACTAAATAGATATATATACTTTGGATCCATTGCAATGGACCGGCACATCTATATCTATACCCCCTATATAGTGTGTGAAAAACTTTGAAAGTTGGTCGTTGGATGAAGCCAATCCGATGGTACAAAGATGGCAAATCCGAGCACTACTGGCCGTTGGATATCATCCACCAGATTCTGCCACATGTATAATCTAGAAGACTCCATGGTTGAACTTAATTCATGACTAAGGGCCTCTTTGATTCATAGGATTGCAGAAACACAGGAATAGGAAAAAAGTAGGATTGGAATGGCATGTTCATTGGATCCCTATAGGATTTGAGTTTGTTTGATTGTGTCACATGAAAAACAAAGGATTTCTTTCAAGAGGTTGGAGTGCATGTTAGAATTCCTGTGAAACGTAGTACAAATGAATCCTTAGGAAAATATTCTACATGATTCAATCCTACGAATCAAACGACCAACGTAGGAAAAATTCCTAAGGATTCTAATCCTTCGAAGATCCTATGAAAATCCTTGGAATCAAATAGACCCTAACTTTGCCACAACTAAGCTTAGGCAAAGTTATTAGTTCTTCAAAACAAGAGAAACAAGTTGGCAAGCCTAAGGGAATCTTGCCACATTTTTTGTGTGTATGTCATGTGGGGCCTTAGTGTGGCTTGCCTAAGGTGTGGCTTGAATCAAACACTCGCCTAAGTTAATCAAACTTGCCTAACCTTACATTCAACCAGATTTTGCCACATGTTAGAATCCAGAAAGCTCCACATGTAGAAGCATAATGCACAAACCACCAGAATCTCATGCGTGCAATGCACGTGTACCTTACTAGTACTAGTTGGTAGTAGTAAGAAACAAATTCCAGTTTTGGCACGAGCTCGTACTGCGGGAGCACCACAAGGCCTGCCGCAGGAGTTACATTTCCCTCTCGGGGCCCACGGGACCGAACTTCAGTGGCTTAGTGGTAGAAACAAGAAACGTGATGGTCGCCGTGGTTCAACTTCCATGGACAAGCTGTCATGTCTGCCGACACATGTATATCAAAACTAGAGTGTTTATATTTCAAGCACGTGAACAAGTATTATTCTACTACTTTGGATCCATTGCAACGCACGGGCCAGCACATTGGTAGTAGTAGTGTCCATCTCTATCTCTAGAGGCCTTCCCTCGTTCATCCTTTTCTCTCACAAGATAAACTACTCATACAAATGCATCCTGATGTTCCATGGAACGCACGAGGATGTTTCCTTGGGGGTCTCTCCAGCGTGGCGTGGCCGTAGTTGCAAGTTGACGCCCCTTGAGATGCCGACGTTGAGGGGCACTCGGATTTCCTCTGACGAGCAGGTAAGATGAGTTTGATCACGTAGTAAATGCATTCTAAAGACTACTTCTGTGTCCATTTCCTAATTCTCCCCCTACCCATTGTTTCACAGGTTAGGCTCGGTGCGAGTGGAGATTGGCTTGCATGTGTACGGGAGGGTACCAACATCAATTTGCACAACATTTACAACGGCGAAACCATTCCCGTAGAACCTTTGTCCAACATTGGGATCAACCATGCAACGGGCCACCGCATGAATTGGTACGATGGAACCACAGTGAGATTGAATAAGATAGCACGAACCTTGCACATGGCGGTCAAAGGCGGACCATGCTGTCTGCGGCCGATTTGTTGCCGTACGAGTAGGAAGACGATGTGCTCCTTTCTAACCGCATCTGCGCGGTGACAAACCAGGGGACTTATTTTGTATGGGACACATCCTACGATATACTCCCTCTCTCCCAGATTATTTGTTTTGAATCTTTTCGTTTTATAAGTTTCAAATTCAAATTTAGAGCTCCCCATCACATGTTGAGATTACAATGTCCATTAAATCGTTGCGTGCATGTATAGTAAAGAAACAAATCTCGATTTTGGCACGAGTTCATGCTGCGGGAGCACCACAAACCCTGGCGCAGGAGTTACATTTCCCTCTCAAGGCCGTCGGGACTGAGCTTCAGCGCCTTACTACACCTACCTTTGAGTCAATAATATGTGGACCCGATAGGTGACTGGTCCACATGTAATGCTCCCATAGGCAGAGGGGCAGTGGGGCCAAGAGGGGTGAGCCGTAGGTCGGGGGACGTGTGGTTTCATGGGTTCGAGCGGCATCATGGGAATCGTGGGTGCCTGTGGTAGATACTTGATGCTCGCCACGTTTTAGGTGGCCCACATGTCATGCACACAAAGGCAGAGTGGCGGTGCAGCCGAGAGGGGTGAGGCGCACATCGGGGGGGGGGGGTGGTGCCATGGGTTGGAGAGGCGTCGTGGGAATCGTGATGGTCGCCATAGTTGAACTTCCATGGACAAGCTGTCATGTCTACGGACACATGCACTGCATACCGATCATTGGAAGGAGTAGCAGAGAAAGCTATATATGCGGATAAATAGTTCCTTATAGTCAAGCGGACCCGTGCTACTACTCTGTTCCAAAGACATGCACACCATCGAAATAGTCCATCTATATCAATATACACCGAGAGGGAATAATTTTTTTTACAAGAGAGGAAATAGTTCGTCCATCCATAATGCCCTCCTGCTGGTGCAGCCTTTTCTTCTTCTTCTTCTTCTTCTTCTTCTTCTTCTTCTTATTGTTCTCATTCTCTGTGGGAGACGGCTTCGCAACAAGCTCTTTGGACCTTGCAGCTATCTCGAAACTCACACGGGCATCGAGGGCAGCATATTTTATCTGCTCGTACGTCAAGGGATAATTCTCCCATCCAGACAACCTTAATGCCACCGTCTCGTCACCCTTCTGAAGATTTGTACCGAGCACAAAATTTGCTACGTCGAATAGGGATGGTGTTTGTTTATCACAAACTTCTACAGGAATTTTGATTCTGGTTTGTAGGTCAGCGATGCTATTCAAATCAAGCTTGTACGGCTCCATCTTCTGTTTGTCCCCTTCGATGGCTGCCCCACAGAAGTATACATCCTCCCGAGATAAGAAATCGTGAAGCTCACCTGGTATGGAGGGCAAGTGTATGATGTGGTACACCAAAACATCATCTTCGAAGCACAGTTGAAGGACGACGGCACGCTGGATCTTCCCAGGGGCACGCTCCGTGTACTCTGCATCGAGACCAATGACCCTCGTCTCTACCTTTTCGAGGGAGTTGGATACATTGTTGATCCACTGCCGAACAACCCTTGGGTGGACGGTGACGGTGGCAACTATGCACATCGAGCCTTCGACGAGGACAAGTTGGACGCTAAAAACTCGCATCTCGATCTCTATCGCCATTTGGAACCGTTGGAACCGAGGGCTATGGTTTGGAGAATTAGGATTAGATGGCTAGTCTAACTGAAGTAGTAGATGATTATTTAAAGAGGTTAAAACAATGTGAACACAGTGGGGTTTGGATGCAAATGAAGATGAAGGGGAGGTGAAGAGGCCGAGGAGAATCGGTTCCCGGTGGAGAAGTAAATGGGAGAAGTGGCGTGCAGGCAGTTGATTAGACGGCTAGGTAGACTAAACGAAAAGGCTATGCGGGTAGACTGATGAGTCATACCTGTTCGTGTACGTGCCCATCCTTCCTGATAGGTGGGACCTATGCAAACAGATAAAAAAATGTGTCGTAGTTTTTTTTTTGAGCGCGTGAGTGGGAGACACAACATTCTCTAGTTAAGGAATACTCCCTTCGTTTAGGTGAGTATAAGTCACCTTATGAAAATCAGGTTTTCCCAAAACCTTTAGGCGTGGAGCATTAACTTCCTGCTCGATCCCCTCCCAGCCTCGTTAGCCAGCGTTCTCTTCCTCTGCTGCCGCGTTCTACCTTTCCATTTTTCCTCTTCTCAAGTGTGGAACGATCTGCATGCCGTCCTTGATGCACCGGAACGACCACTACATGCATCGCGGCAGAGCGTTGATTGGGCATGCACGAGAATTTGGTTCTGCTCGCAATATGGATGATACCTGAATGATGAAGTGAACAGGCATGCTAGCACGGGAGACCTATTTACGCTATACAATACTGGAGTACTCATGTACCTACTGGTAGTAGTAGTAGTAGTACAATTGTGGTACACTTGATGGTCAAAATACTATTCATCCGGTCCTCACACTGAACTGACAACACCCTGCGCCTGACACTAGTCCAGGCGGCGTGTTCGGGTTACCAAAGTCAGCCTCACCCTGTGCATAGTGCAGTCTATCACCGCCACTGTACAGCACATTGGCGCCTCGCCTCGTCTCCCTCTCCGCTCCCATAGCACCACTCCATCTCCATCTCCTTCTCCGTCTCCATCTCACTGTGCCCCCGTGTACCATCGCCTCACCCGCCTCCCCCAGTACCACTATTCCCTCGCTAGCCGCTCCAGCACCGACATCCTTCTCCCCCGTAAATCAAGCCCCCTTCCAAACTCCACCATGGCCGAACGCGAACCGCGCAGCATCCATATGAGCCGCGATTGGAGCAATCTCCCCAGTGACATCCTCGACCTTTGTTGTTTGTGTATGGATATGTTGAGCGCCTTGCGGCTGGTTGCATGCTCGAGGGACATGCACACGGCCATCGTCGAAGCGAGGCCTAAGCTTTTCAAGACACCCTGCTTGCTGCTATCTGGTCTTGCGAGATTGGCTCACCATGATACGGAGGCGTGCATGATGCCCCTCGACTTCAATCCGATCTCCATTAGCCAAAACTTCTTTGCAGGTATGTAGTGGGTCGCCGTACATCATTTCCCTTGACATCGATCCGATCACCATCGCCCGAAACTTCTTGGCAGGTATGTACTGGGTCGGTATGAACTCCCACTGGATGGTTGCCTTCAGAGAAGACGGTAAAAAGTTGGTGCTCGTGAACTTCCAGACCTCCCATGAGATTATCCTTCCTCCGTTGGATTATATAGAGTATTACCATCGCGGTCCAAGTCATCTAGATTACTACATCAGTTGGACGGACCTTGTTTTGTAGAAGATTGTAATCTGCCAAGTGCCCACATGACATGCGAATTACGTAGACTTCAAGCTAATTGCCTTGTTCGACCGTGGACTCGCCTATCTTTACATCGGTGCCTTCTTTAGCTGGAGACAACTCGGCTCGCAGTGGATCATCGTCAAAGCTGATACACACTTCTGTGATGCTATTGAACACAATGGCATCATCTACGCGATCGACAAAGCAGATGGCACCACGTATTGCTGGGACGACACGTGTAAGTTGTTTCCTCTCATGTTAATGATGACGCCATGACACTGTTTGAACTTTTTGTGATGATTGGCATATCTCTGTTTGAGCAGAATTTGAGTAGAACTATGGCAATGTATTAGAGACGCCGTAAATCAGCTATATTTGGAATGAGTTAATTCATGCGATTGTGACCATGTCATTACAGCCTATTTGTACCCTGAATAATCAAACGGTTAGGAATATATGGATATTATCCTTATTTTATAGTAATCTATATACTACTACTAAATATGAGTGTGTATCAATGGCCATGTTAGTTTCCTCATTTTCATGATGTAGAAACATGTGCCACACTGTTGGTTTCATCTAACCATACATTAGGGAAGTAAATGTGCATATGGAGAACTCTATATTTGGAAGTAGTGAAATCCTGCAATGGCACTTCTATATTTTCGAACCCAGTATACATTTCCCTGTATTTTCCTCCCAGTTCCAACAGGGACATATCAATGATGTTTCTTGCATTATCCTACTCATACTCTGAACAATGCTGATCTTACATTAACAATGCATGTCCTTTTTGATATGATGCAGTGTCCCTACAGTTACTGCCCTTTGTAATCACACCACCTTTGCCAAAAACAGGGAAGCACAACTGGTTCCTCGCTCGATCAGATGACGGCAAAAGACTGATGATCATTCGGACACATGAGCCGGAAAAGTTATATTGCAAAAACCCCACTGTATACAAGCACCGTGTAATACGTGAGTATCCGGACAGTGGTTGTTACGTCTATGAGCAGGATACTAGCTTGTTGGGGCCTTTAGGATTTTTTAGTTGGAGGCGGGTAAACAGCCTTGGTTCACACTCTCTGTTTCTCGGACTGAATTATCTGGTTAACCAGGAGATCACCGTTGGCAAGGACCTTGATGGTAGAGAGGCTCTGTTTGCTATGGAAAATTGTGTCTACACGGCGAGCCCTAGGAGTTCGAGAGCAAACTCCCCTGATTGTCAATGTTACAGCCTGCAGCCAAAAGAAGGTGAGAATGACAAAGGCATCCGGATTAACTTTGATCCTTGGATGTCTCAATTACGACAGGCAGTGATGTGGTTCGAGCCTTCAGGTTGATAGGTTATTGGGCTGTTGCATCGAAAGGGTGGAGTACTGGTGTCTCCGGATCACTAGTCGCTGAAGCGGGGCTGCAAATTATGATGGTGTTGGATCATCTCTTCGAATGACTTTGTTGTCTTTGCTGCTGGTCCTTGATGGGTAGTTCTTTCTTTTGTTATGCATATTCCTTGTCATTTGGTCATCCTCGTCTATGTCACTCTTACTATGTAATAGTTGCTTCTGTTTAGAATGTCATTCTCGTCTGGATCACGAGAGTCTGAGCGCTACAGATGGGTGCGTTTTGGTGGTGTAGCAAGACTTCTTGTGAACTATCATGTCTTGCTGTTTATGTCATTAGTAGTCACTAGTCAGTGTTTGAATGTTGTATATATCGTTGTTTTGAACTGTTTATTGTCTCGAACTACTGGTGAGCTAAATGAGGGCATTACCATTCTCTAGTGTTCAGAGTATATCTCCTTTTTTCAAGTTATATAATTTGAGCTCAGTGTCTTTCCGATGATGTACACTTGTTTGGGCCAATGAGGTGTCGTTGAATATGGGCCGAGTAGTAACGCAATGCCAAACAGGTCAATTATGACTCTCAGGCCGGGCTCTCAAAAGATCCTGAAAAAAGGCCGGGCTCTCCAAAAAAGAATGAATAAGGACTCTTAGGCCGACATGTGGGCGCCACCGGTGTTTTCGTGCGCTTGCGCGCCGAGAGCATATTGGCGCATGCTCGAAATTCATGCTACCTTTTCATCCGCAGTTCCCGCCCCTCCCCACCTCTGGAATCTCGATTCCTACTCCAGTTCCCCCAAATCCCCCTCCTGTACTCCCTGTACTCAAGCGCACTATCATGTCGCCGGTCAATGCAGATCTCCGAGCCAGAGATCCTAAGGTCCATCCTGCCTTCAGTCACTACGTGCTGTCGCTCAACAGTGGCATGGCGGCGCTTGACGACCAGTTTGTCGGCAAAGTGCTGATGGTAACCATCAATGGCGACCGGCCTCCCGTCTCGCCGGATGACCTTGATAAAGCTCTTGGCATTGCGCACGGCATCCAAATAAGTGACTTGCTCGTCGAAGTCTGTCCACCACCAACTGATTTCTTCGTCAGGTTCCGGACAATATTCGACTGCACTCGTGTGTTCGAATCTTCCCGGCGTTTGTTCTGCGATGGCACGCTGGTGAGCTTTGATCGGTGGCACCCATGATGGGGCTCTGTGCCCTCTGAGCTTGAGTTTTTAACAAAGCTTACCTTCCACGGCATGCCTCGACGTGCTTGGAACGGCGAGTCCATGAACGAGCTTATCAACGACCTTGGAGGTGAGCTCGTAAGTATGTTTGTTCCTCCAGACAGCTGGGCTCTGACGGTTATGGCATGGATGAAGAAGCCGTCCACCATACCGAAGGTGATTGGTGTTGAGATACCGGTGCAGGAACCGGGGTTGTACTATTCGTCGCCACCAAGGCCGCCGCGGACCACGTTAGGGATGTACCTGCATCGAGTGTTCGTGCATGTCGAAGAAGTGGTCAATCCATCAATCGAAGTCCTGCCGCCGCCGCTGGTGCCAGGGTCCGTCGACGATGTCCATTACAGGAGTCAACGTCAGACTTTCCCCGTGTTGCTTGGAACGATGGATGGCACAGGGCCTACTCCATCACGCGGCGGAGGCCACTGCTTCTTTGGGAGAAGAGGCAGGGCTGGCTGCCTGGATGTGCTCTAATTTGAGGTAACAACTGAATCTTGTCAGATACTAGTTAAATCCGAGCTATGGGTGTGAAGCACTGATATGCTAGTACATTTGATTGTGACTTGTTCTAATTTTGTACCTGAACTTTTTTAGAAAGGGATGTACGTCAACTTAATGTGCTAGGAGAACTTATTGTGTTGTCTGTCTGTTTTCTTTGCACAACATTCAAGATATTTCCCCATCATTGATAAAGATGATGAACCGTTATGTACGACTTCATTGGTTTCAACATAGCCCTTCCCGTAGCGATCCATTGCTTCCATCCTGATTGTGCCGCCTGCGTGAAATTTTTGTATGCAAGTTCAGTGTGCTATGATGTTCTATATTATTGTGTCAACTATATAAGTTTTTACTGAGCATCAGCAATGCATATGGCTGAAAGATGTATTTACGAGCATCGGCCGATGGGTCTCTCTCTCTCTCTCTCTCACACACACACACACACGCACACGCACAAGTGGGACCCGTTGAATTATTTATTTGCTCGTGACATCTTTTAATTAGGTTCCACTCTAATCTAACTTTTTTCTTAAGTTATTAATTGAGCTCAGTTACTTCAAAAAGTTGTACAGAAGCCTTGTTTGGGCCTTTCCGGCCTCGCTGAATGTGGGCTGAGTAACCATGTTAGGTTGTACAGTACTACACAGGCCTTTTTCACTATTTTTTCTTAAATAATACATTTTTTATTAATTTACATAAATATTACGCTGGGTAATTTTTTTCAAAAATAATACACCGTCCGCCCGCAGCAGGCCGACTGGTCCTAGTCGGCCCACAGCATGCCGATTGGATTCCAGTCGGCCTACAGCTGGCCGACTGGCCCTTGTCGGCCCACTGTGGGCCGACTGGAGCTAATTGGCTCGCTGTGGGCTAACTGTTTTTACAAAAGTGTTAATCATGTATTTAAAAAATATGTGTATTGTGACCTCCTCCGCTCGCTGTGGGCCCACTGTTGACTAAAAAATATGTTTTAAAAAGTGTTAATCATGTATTTAAAAATTGTTAAATGTGTGCATAAAAAATGTTCCTTATCTATACAAATTTTTTAACGTGTGTATAAAAAATAGCTTTTTTTCAACATCAGCAATGCAACTGGGCCGACAGTTGTACACAATATCCGGGTCAACTTGTTATTCTCCGCCCCGCTGGGCTGCAAACTTTCCTAGAAGGTATGCATTAGGCTTAACAAGAAAATGGACTTTAAGAAATAATAAATGGGATGTAATTATAATAACTGGACAGTTACTATGCACCAAACACGTAATTAGTTTGAAAAATATATTATTTTTGGAATTTGAAAATTTTAATTTCATTACTTGTTACGCACGCAATATTTCATTGGATTTTAACGTAATACAACTTTATTTTGAAATTATATTTAACCTGACTAGAAATTTCGGATACAAATATTTCGGATCCCATCAAAATGTGGGAATTTTTTTTGAATTCTGTTTTGAGCGGTTGTTTGAAATTATTAATCGTTGTCCTAGCTAGAAGTTGGGTTGTACTTTTAACAAACTGTAAATGGGCTGTAGTAAATTCCATTAGAATTAAAAAATGGGTTGTACATTCTTACAAATCACAAATGGGCTATATGTTCTCTGCCAAATCCGAGCTGTGGGCCTACTAAGTTAACACCTACCAAGGGCTTTGTCAACTTAGTCAATATAAATGATTCTAGCTGCAGTGATCATACGATGTCCATCCAACGGCCGTAGTGCTTCTTCAACCTCTGGTCTTCTTGCTCCAGCCGCCCAAAGCAGCACTAGTCGTGTCACGTGCTCCTGCCTCCCGTGGCCGGCTGTGATGCCGCGGAGGCCTCACCGCCTCGTACTACTCCCACCGCTGGCCAGGCCATCCCTCTACTCACCCACACCCCCTGTTATTCTGCGGCGATGGCAGCCTCACACCGCAGCCGAACCAGTGAACCCTCGTACTCCTCTCTGCGCGGGCTTCCACTGTTGCGTCTTCCCCAGCTCCGCGTCGTTCCCTTCCTAGGCCTCGTCGTCGTCTAGACCACCGCCCTGGTGCTCTTAGCGCGGCGTGGTCAACGTGGTCAATGACCGACTTCCATCAGAAGAGTACTGTACGTGGAGAGGCTGACAGCTGGGTCCACGGCAGCCGCAAGGAAGTGCCTCCTTATTACGCGCAAAATAATTATTCCTCCACCTGACAATGGGGACCCACCGGACAGGCCACCGTATTTCGCGAAAAAAATGATTTGCCCCCTGACTGCTGGGACCCACAAGCTACATCTTCGCACACAAGGAAGTGCGTCCAAAAAAACGATTCGCCCCCCTGACTGCTGGGACCCACCAGGCCCTCGACTGCTGGGACCCACCAGCTACATCTTCGCACGTAAGGAAGTGCGTCGGGGCAAAAAAACAAAACGATTCGCCCCCTGACTGCTGGGACCGACCAGCTACATCTTCGCAGGCAAGGAAGTGCCTGACAGTCGGGACCCACCTGGTCGAAGTGTACATAGCGTTGTCATTCTGGTCGCGAATGTGTACGTACATACTGGTCGATGTAGAGGCGCGCACGTGTCATAGTAGAGGCGTGCACGTGTCGTAGTAGAGGCGCGCACGTGTCGTAGTAGAGGCGTGCACGTGTCGTAGTAGAGGCGTGCACGTGTCGTAGTAGAGGCACGCACGTAGCATGTACACGTACGTACAGCGGCCAGGGTGCAAGAAAGAAAATACGGCCATGTATGTGTACATACGGGCGGGGTCTCAAACGCCTACTCGCGCATACGTACGGCGAGGGCTCGTGTACATGGCTGGGTTAGAACAGAGAAACAGTGTCGTCGTCGTGTTCATGGGGAGGCAACGGAATGCTTCGTGTTCATGGGGAGGCAACGAAATGCGTCGTGTTCATCGGGAGGGCTTGGACGGAACAGGCGATGGAAACGAGGCCTGGCGTACCGCAGAATGGAGGAAACGACCTTGTGTTTGACCGGCCACGTTCGAAACGGGATCCTGTTCATCAGGAGAGGTCTGGCGTACCGCGAAACAGAGGAAACGGACCTCCTACAGTCGAAACGGGGGTCCTGTTGATCGGGAGGGGTGTGGCGTACCGCAAAACGGAGGAAACGGACTTGTGTTGGAGCGCTACGGTCGAAACAGTGGTCCTGTTCATCGGGAGGGGTGTGGCATACCGTAAAACGGGACTCCACGGGATACTGTTCATCTCCACTATCGACCCCCTCCAGCCTCCACGAGCTACTCTTCATCCACCGTTGACCTCCTCCAGCCTCCACCTGCAACTGTTCATCAACAGGCTCCTGTTCATCCAGCCTCCACCGTGCGCTACTCCACCGACTACTATTCAACCACCCCTCCACTGTCTACTGTTCATCCAGCCCTCCACACCACGTGGTCCTGTTCAACCACCCCTCCACGGGCACCCCTCCACCGTCTACTGTTCATCTAGCCCTCCACACCATGGGGTCCTATTCAACCACCCCTCCACCGTCTACTGTTCATCCAGCCCTCCACACCACGGGGTCCTGTTCATCCACCCCTCCACGGGCACCCCTCTACCGTCTACTGTTCATCTAGCCCTCCACCACACCACGGGGTCCTGTTCATCCAGAGGCAACGCCACCGCTCACTGTTCATCCAACCCCCCCCTTTCCCCCCCCCCCCCCCCCCCCCCCGCAACGCTCACTGTTCATCCCATCGACTGGCTTCAGTTAGCAGCAGTAGCGAAGGAATCGCTCGATCGCGTTCAGTTAACAGCCATCGATCGATCGCTCGGGTTCAGTAACGTGTAGCCTACAGTGCAATTGCTCGGGTTCAGTTAGAGCCCAACGCCTCGCTCGGGTTCAGTTAGAGCCAACGCCTCGCACACACGCGTGTACGTGTACGAGAGAAACGCGCATCGCTCGGCCCCCGATCTCCCACCATAACCGGGAACTCCCCGAAATTTTCCTCCCCCTCGCTTCTACCACGGTTTTTTCCGTAATGGACGGCCGAAAGAATGTCATGCAGCTGCGTCTCCGGCCCGCCCAGGACGAAAAGCCCATTTTCTGTCATGAATTTTTGTCATAGAAGTAGGAGCCCACCACATCTATGATGATATCGGGTTTTGTCACAATTATCGTCATAGAAGTGTCATATGTATGACAGAAAAAAAATTCATTCGGCCCAAAATGTCACGGATGTGTCTTTTTTTGTAGTGTTGTGACACCCCCGATTCAATCGTACACTAATCATACACGCAAACGTGTATGATCAAGATCAGGGACTCACGGGAACATATCACAATACAACTCTACAAATAAAATAAGTCATACAAGCATCATATTACAAGCCAGGGGCCCCGCGGGCTCGAATACAAGAGCTCGATCATAGACGAATCAGCGGAAGCAACAATATCTGAGTACAGACATAAGTTAAACAAGTTTGCCTTAAGAAGGCTAGCACAAACTGGGATACATATCGAAAGAGGCGCAGGCCTCCTGCCTGGGATCCTCCTAAACTACTCCTGGTCGTCGTCAGCAGCCTGCACGTAGTAGTAGGCACCTCCAGTGTAGTAGCAGTCGTCACCGACGGTGGCGTCTGACTCTTGGACTCCGTCGTCTAGTCGCAACAAACGGGTATAGAAAGGGGGAAAAGGGGAGCAAAGCAACCGTGAGTACTCATCCAAAGTACTCGCAAGCAAGGAGCTACACTACATATGTATGCATTGGTATCAAATGAAAAGGTGGTAGCATAAGTGGACTGAACTGCAGAATGTCAGAATAAGAGGGGGATAGCTAGGCCTATCGAAGACTACGCTTCTGGCAGCCTCCATCTTGAAGCAGTAGAAGAGAGTAGATGGTAAGTTAACCAAGTATTATCATATAGCATAATCCTACCTAGCGATCCTCTCCTCGTCACCCTGTGAGAGAGCGATCACCGATTGTATCTGGCACTTGGAAGGGTGTGTTTTATTAAGTATCCGGTTCTAGTTGTCATAAGGTCAAGGTACAACTCCAGGTCGTCCTTTTACCGAGGGACACGGCTATTTGAATAGATCAACTTCCCTGCAGGGGTGCACCACATTTCCCAACACGCTCGATCCCCTTTGTCCGGACACACTTTTCTGGGTCATGCCCAGCCTCGGAATATCAACACGTCGTAGCCCCACCTAGGCACAACAGAGAGGTCAGCACGCCAGTCTAAATCCTATGGCGCAGGGGTCTGGGCCCATCGCCCATTGCACACCTGCACGTTGCGTACGCGGCTGGTGAGCATACCTAGCAACCTCCATTACAAAGGAAGTTGCGTTACACGGTCCAACCCGGCGCGCGCCGCTCAGTCGCTGACGTCACGAAGGCTTCGGCTGATACCACGACGTCGAGTACCCATAACTGTTCCCGCGTAGTTTGTTAGTGCGTACAGGCCAGTGGCCAGACTCAGATCAAATACCAAGATCTCATTAAGCGTGTTATCTTGAAGTAACCGCGAACGCCGACCAGGGCCAGGCCCGCCACTCACCTAGGTGGTCTCAACCTGCCATATCGCTCCGCCAGAAAGATCCACATAGAGGGCCGTCGGGAAAGTATGTCCTTTCAGCCCCCAATTCGTGAATCAACTGCGGGTACTCAATGAGCTGACCCAACTTATCATGTGTAATAAGTATAGTATATACCCGTGATCAACACCCGACGTGATCATGGCCTGATAGTATAGCATGGCAGACTGACAAGAATGTACGGCCACTGATGATAAACTAGCATCCTATACTAAGCATTTAGGATTGCAGGTAAGGTATCAACAATAGTAGCAACGACAGGCTATGCATTAGAATAGGATTAACGGAAAGCAGTAACATGCTACACTATTCTAATTCAAGCAGTAGAGAGAAGAATAGGCGATATCTGGTGATCACGGGGGGGCTTGCCTGGTTGCTCTGGCAAGTAGGGGTCACCAACAGCTTAGTCGATCGGGGCACCAGCAGCGGCGTCAGTCTCGTAGTCTACCGGAGAGAAGAGGGGGAAGAAACAATGAATACAATGCAAAAAGATGCATAACGATGCATGACATGACAAGTAACGGTGCTAGGTGTGCCCCAACGCAGTAGGAGGTGATACCGGCGAAGGGGGGAAACATCCGGGAAAATATCCCTGGTGTTTCGCCTTTTCGGACAGATCAACTGGAGGGGGAAAGTTGCGTGTTTGCTATGCTAGGGATGTGTGGCGGACGAACGGGTTGTGTATCCGGATTCGTCTCGTCGTTCTAAGCAACTTTCATGTACAAAGTTTTTCCATCCGAGCTACGGTTTATTTTATATTAATTTTAAAAGATTTAAATCATTTTTAGCATTTATTTAATTATTTTAATTCAACATTATCCAGAATAGTGCTTGCTGACGTCATCAAGACGTCAGCAGCCAACGTTCACCGTTGACCTGGTCAACCTGACATGTGGGTCCCGCGTGTCAATCTCTGTTAACTAATTAACCAAATTAATTAGTTTAATTAACAGATTAGTTAGGTTAAATAATTAATTAGGCTAATCTAATCAGGATTAATTAAGTTAATTAATTCTTTAATTAATTAATTAATTTTTTTAATTATTATTTTTTAATTAATTTTTTTATCAACTCTTTTTTTTGTTTAGAAAACGTTCTGGAGGGGGGGCCCTCGTCATAGGCCCAGCGGGGCGTGCGGGCACGTGGGCGCGGCCACGAGTGCCCGCCGGGACAAGCCCGGGTGCTGGCCTCGGGCACGGCCAGCGGCCGTCGCTGGCGGAGATGGACGCAGCCCGACACGGCCAGGTGGAGGAGACGGCGCAGGGTGCTCAGCGGCAAGGGAGCAGCAAGCAGGGGAGGAGGGCGCATGCGGGGGAGAAGGGGCCAGGGGCGTGAGGCCGTCGTGGGCGCAGCCTGCTGTGCGGGTAGCCGTGGAGGAGGAATTGCGCGGGTGAGGTACGGCGAGCGCGAGGCGGGGGGCAGCAGGGTCGAGCCGGAGCTCGAGCGAAGGCGGGCGCGGGGTGTGGCCAAGCAGGGAGAGGCGGGCGGCATGGTCGGGTGTCGGCGATGCGAGGTGGCAGGGCGACGGCGGCGCGACGCTGCAGCAGCAGCTGTGCAGCAGCGGCAGGAGGAGGAGGCGAGGGACGGAGCGCGGAGCACGGCAGGGAACGCGGTCGCCACGGGCGCTAGCAAGGTGCCGGTGCGGGCGGCAGAGCACGGCGAAGCACGCTGGCGCGCGAGCAGGGGCAGGGGGTCGCGGTGGCCACGGTCACAGTCCCGAGCAGCGCAGCGAGTGCGGGCCGGGTGCGGGCGCGCGCGCGAAGGCGCGGACGTGGTCGGGGCGAGGGAGAGAGAGAAGGCCGGGGGCCTCACCATGGTCCTGTAGGGAAAAATGGCAGCAGGGCGTGGGGAGGTTGATGGGGACGAGGCGACGATGGGGAGGTAGGCGTGCAGTCCGGCGAGGAGGGGGACGCAGGCCAGCGAGGTGGGTCTTGGGCGGCGACGTCCTGGCGTGGGGCGGCACCGAGCGCCCCCGATCCCGATCTGGATCGGGGAGGGAGGCAGAAGTGGGAGGTGAATCGAGAGAGTGGGGGAGTGGGGTGTCGGTAGGGTTGACCGGGTGGAGTGGGGGGTTATGGAGAGGGAGTGGGGGTGGGCCGGTTGGAGTGATAGACTGGGTCGGCCAGTTGGGTCGGTTGGCCAAGGGGGGCCTTTTCTCCTTTTTTGTTTTATTTATTTATTTTTCTTTTTATTTATTTTCTTTTCTATTTTAAATCACTTTAAAATATTTAGGCAATTTCTAAAAATGAGTTTTCTCCACAACAATTACCAGTGCAATGTTTGGCACCCACCGAACATTTTTGTTGCAATGTTTGGAAACATTTGTTGTTTGCAATATTTTGAATTGATTTTGAATTGGTTTTTGAACTAGCGAGAGATTAACAACAGTGACGGAGGTGGTGTGGCATCACTAGCAGAGTTTTACTGTCAGTTAATTATCTGGGCGTTACACTTGGAGTGGATGTCAAGCAATCAACGAGGCGGCCATGAGGCAGGGGGGCGCGCCTACCCCCCTGGGCGCGCCCTCCCCCCTCGTGGGCCCCTCATTGCTCCACCGACCTACTTCTTCCTCCTATATATGTTCACATACCCCACAAACATCCAGCAGCACCACGAAACCCTATTTCCACCGCCGCAACCTTCTGTACCTAAGAGATCCCATCTTCGGGCCTTTTCCGGAGCTCCGTCGGAGGGGGCATCGATCACGGAGGGCCTCTACATCAACTCCATGGCCCCTCCGATAATGTGTGAGTAGTTTACCTCAGACCTTCGGGTCCATATTTATTAGCTAGATGGCTTCTTCTCTCTCTTTGGATCTCAATACAAAGTTCTCCTCGATTCTCTTGGAGATCTATTCGATGTAACTCTTCTTTTTGCGGTGTGTTTGTCGAGATCTGATGAATTGTGGGTTTTGAAGGAAATATGCCCTAGAGGCAATAATAAAGTTATTATTTATTTCCTTATATCATGATAAATGTTTATTATTCATGCTAGAATTGTATTAACCGGAAACATGGTACATGTGTGAATACATAGACAAACAGACTGTCACTAGTATGCCTCTACTTGACTAGCTCATTGATCAAAGATGGTTATGTTTCCTAGCCATAGACATGAGTTGTCATTTTATTAACGGGATCACATCATTAGGAGAATGATGTGATTTACTTGACCCATTCCGTTAGCTTAACACTTGATCGTTTAGTATGTTGTTATTGCTTTCTTCATGACTTATACATGTTCCTATGACTATGAGATTATGCAACTCCCGTTTACCAGAGGAACACTTTGTGTGCTACCAAACCTCACAACGTTACTGGGTGATTATAAAGGTGCTATACAGGTGTCTCCAAAGGTACTTGTTGAGTTGGCGTATTTCGAGATTAGGATTTGTCACTCCAATTGTCGGAGAGGTATCTCTGGGCCCACTCGGTAATGCACATCACCATAAGCCTTGCAAGCATTGTAACTAATGAGTTAGTTGCGGGATGATGTATTACGGAATGAGTAAAGAGACTTGCCGGTATCGAGATTGAACTAGGTATTGAGATACCGACGATCAAATCTCGGGCAAGTAACATACCGATGACAAAGGGAACAACGTATGTTGTTATGCGGTTTGACCGAGAAAGATCTTCATAGAATATGTGGGAGCCAATATGAGCATCCAGGTTCCGCTATTGGTTATTGACCGGAGACTTGTCTCGGTCATGTCTACATAGTTCTCGAACCCGCAGGGCCCGCACGCTTAAAGTTCGGCGATGATCGGTATTATGAGTGAGGGAGTCCTAGATTAGGGGGTCTCCGGACAGCCGGACTATCTCCATTGGCCGGACTGTTAGACTATGAAGATACAAGATTGAAGACTTCGTCTCGTGTCCGGATGGGACTCTACTTGGCGTGGAAGGCAAGCTAGGCAATACATATATGGATATCTCCTCCTTTGTAACCGACCTTGTGTAACCCTAACCCTCTCCGGTGTCTATATAAACCGAAGGGCTTTAGTCCATAGGACAACAATCACAACATACAATCATACCATAGGCTAGCTTCTAGGGTTTAGCCTTTCTGATCTCGTGGTAGATCTACTCTTGTAACACCCATATCTTCAATATTAATCAAGCAGGACGTAGGGTTTTACCTCCATCAAGAGGGCCCGAACCTGGGTAAAACTTCGTGTCCCTTGCCTCCTCTTACCATCTGGCCTAGACGCACAGTTCGGGACCCCCTGCCCGAGATCCGCCGGTTTTGACACCGACATTGGTGCTTTCATTGAGAGTTCCTCTGTGTCGTCGCCGTTAGGCTTGATGGCTCCTACTATCATCGATAGCGATGCGGTCCAGGGTGAGACTTTTCTCCGTATTCGGCGGCTTTGCACTGCGGGATAATTCGCTTGGCCATCTGGAGCAGATTGAAAGCTACGCCCCTGGCCATCAGGTCAGATTTGGAAATTTGAATTACACGGCCAACATCCGTGGGGACTTGATCTTCGACGGATTCGAGCCACAGCCGGGCGCGCCCCACTGTCGCGATCGGTACGACCTAGCTCTACCGCCGAACAATACCCCAGAAGCCGCGCCCGCATCAGCTCCGACCCTTTGTTCAGAGCCAACTGCGCCAATCGAGGACGGGTGGTTAGACACCACCTCAGGGGTTGCAGTCTCAACGGCGATCGAGCCGAACACCAGCACAAATCTCCGTGCAGCCCGTGACTCCAAGGTGCTGGACTCTCTTCTGGAAACCGAACCATCCGCGCCCCTGCTAATCGAATCCGATTGGGCGCCGATCATGGAATTCACCGCCGCGGATATCTTTCAGCACTCTCCCTTCGGCAACATTCTGAATTCACTAAAGTCTCTCTCTTTGTCAGGAGAGCCCCGGCCAGATTATGACCAACAGGATTGGGATGCAGACGACGAAATTCGACGCCCACCCACCACCCACTTAATAGCCACTGTCGATGACTCAACCGACATTCTCGACTTCGACTCCGCAGACATCGACGGTATGGACGACGATGCGGGAGGCGGAGAGGAACCACCGCCCACACGGCGCTGGACGTCCAATTCATCATATGACGTATACATGGTGGACACACCAAAGGAAGACGACGAGGAACGGAAGGACGCACCGAAGGCTTATTCCCTCGAGAAGCAGTCAAAGCGGCGGCGCAAGCGCCGCCCCAAATCCCGCCTCGCCAGAAATAACGATAGCACAGACCCAGCGTTGGAGCAGGGCGAACCACTGCCGGACCACGGCAATACAGAGAATCAAACCGAACAAACCAATTCTGTCAAAGATAATAGTCCGGACGACACAATGCCCGACAGGCACTCGGAGCAGCAGAATGCCCGTCAAAGGCTTGTTTCCACCGCGAGGAGTCTGAAAAAGCAGCAGCAAAGGCTCAAGGCTACGCAGGACACACTCCAAATCAGATGGAGTAAAGTACTCAACACAGCAGCGAAGTACGGCGACAATCGCCCCACCAAGAGCTACCCAAAGAGGAAGTTACTAACTGAATTCGATGAGGAGGCCTCAGACCCCTCACAACCAAAAATCAAAACAGCCACCTGGCCCGATAGACAACCTCACGGCCAACATAGAGCGGCAAACAATGCCACCTACAAGACAATACGCGATTCACACGAGGGCTTGAACCAAAAGGACAGCGCAACCAGATCCATCTATGGACCACGCAAGCATGCCCCAGCATACGATATAGCACAACAAACGTCCGAACAACGCGGTACACCCAGATACAGGGGTGCCGCACACCCCCTATGTTTCACCGATGAGGTGCTGGATCATGAATTTCCAGAGGGATTCAAACCTGTAAACATAGAGGCATACGACGGAACAATAGACCCTGGGGTCTGGATCGAGGACTATATCCTCCACATCCATATGGCTCAAGGAAATGATCTCCACGCCATCAAGTACTTACCACTCAAACTCAAAGGGCCAGCTTGTCATTGGCTTAAAGGCCTCCCCGAAAACTCCATTGGAAGTTGGGCAGAGCTCGAAGACGCTTTTCGGGCAAACTTTCAAGGGACTTATGTCCGACCTCCGGATGCGGATGATTTGAGTCATATAACTCAATAGCCCGGAGAGTCAGCCCGAAAGCTTTGGATCAGGTTTCTTACTAAAAAGAACCAAATTGTCGACTGCCCGGACGCCGAAGCCTTGGCAGCTTTTAAGCACAGCGTCCGTGACGAATGGCTTGCCCGACACCTCGGCCAAGAAAAACGGAGAACAATGGCCGCATTAACAAGCCTCATGACCCGCTTTTGCGCGGGTGAAGACAGCTGGCTAGCCCGATGCAGCTCCAGCAACCCCAGTACATCTGAAGTTAGAGATGGAAACCGGAAATCACAGCGCAACAACAATAACAAACGCTGGAATAAAAGAGACAGCATGAAGAGCACGACAGTAAATGCCAGATTCAAAAGCTCTCGGTCAGGTCAGCAAAAGTTGCCCCCTAAAGGCGCCAGAGACGAATTGTCCAGCCTAAACAAAATTCTGGACCAAATATGTCAGGTCCATAGCACCCCTGGCAAACCAGCCAATCATACCCACAGAGAATGTTAGGTCTTCAAGCAGTCCGGCAAGCTCGACACCGTACACAAGGGGGAGGATACACCAAGTGAAGATGAGGATGAGCCTCTCAAGGAAGACACTGGGGAACAAAAGAAATTTCCACCAGAAGTCAAAACAGTAAACTTGTTACACGTGATCAATGGCAGAAACAAAATGGCACTCCCAGCAAAATACGCCCGAAGGCCTATCACCGCAGAGTCCTGCCACTGGTCGTCTCAACCGATCACTTTTGACCATCGTGATTACTCAGCAAGTGTCTGGCGTGCAGGATGGGCTGCCCTAGTATTAGACACAATAATTGACGGATACCACTTCACACGAGTCCTGATGGACGGTGGCAGCAGTCTAAACCTGATATACCAGGATACAATCCGCGAAATGGGGATAGACCCAACAAAAATTTGCCATAGCAATATTACCTTTAAAGGAGTAACGCCAGGCCCAGGGGCTCATTGCACGGGCTCCCTGCTACTAAAAGTTATATTCGGCTTCCCCGATAACTTCCGTAGCGAACATTTAACCTTCCACATCGCTCCGTTTCAAAGTGGCTATCAAGCACTACTCGGACGCGAAGCTTTCGCTCGCTTTAACGCAATACCACACTATGCTTCCCTCACACTCAAGATGCCCGGTCCACGTGGCATCATTACAGTAAACGGAAGTATTAAGCGATCTCAGCGTGCCGAAGAGCGTGCGGCTGCCCTGGCAGCCGCACACTAAAAATGGCCTCACCAACTAAAGCATTTAACAGGTCGTCATGACCTCGGACACGGCTAGACGAGTCCGGCGCAGCCATATGCAATTTATACTGGATCAATGATCACACCCCTATTACAAATACAAGGGGCTCAACGTGCACAGACAAGCGGCAATTCTTACTTACCTAGAATTATACATGATTTCTTTAAAAAACTATCTTTTTGCACGACAGCTTTTTCACCCAAGCTCCTCTTTTTTACAGATGATCATCGTGCTACACCCGTCCAGGATACGGCACAACAGAGACACAGGCGCAGACGTGCAGCAGGGACCCGCTCCAAGGATTCTTTTCAGATTAAGACCCTGTGTAAACCTTTTTTACTGTCTCTTGTTGATACATATCCACCGCATTCTCATCACAGTTGAGAAGTATGCTGGCGTCTTGGCATGTGGCCACGTTAGAATAATGCACGTACCTGGACACAAGGGGTTTCTTACGAAGGGCACTATTTGGGCCCCGTTTATACCATAAAGACCGAATACCTTAGGGAGTGTTCGGCGTCGCGAGTTTGGCCTTATATGCATCAGCTCCGAATCATTGTCTTTGGTCAAATGTTGGGTTTGCCCGGCTCCTATGTTTTGGTGCCTTATGTTCCGCTTTACCGGCTAAGGTAGCACCAGGAGAACTACTGCGATTGTGCCTTGGTTCATCCGGACGAGCACCTCAGTAGAGAAAGCCGAAAACTGACTGTCATGATATAGTATGAGACTGGTCAACCACTCGATGACCTATCGGAATGTTATAATTCCTCCGCCTTAACGAAGGGCCATTTCCCGGCCAGGCATGTATGCACCCCGCGATCGGGAGAGTGCAGAGCCACCAGGGGCTATCTAGTAGCCCCACTGTCAAACTCCTATGGCTAAGTGAAAGTGTTAAAGCATTATAGTCCGGTTGCCTCGCTCGCTACGCTATCACCTCCTTAATAGGACCAAGATGTTGGGTTAAGTGTGAACACGCGTTTTTTGCGAGCAACCCCGCATTTTATGCATGGGGTTGAAGCCGACGGCTGCAATCTTTCAGGTTATACACACGTATACATAAACGGCCGTACAGGAGGCATCATACTACTTTCAGGCAAAAGTATAAAAATAACCTTATAAAATATTCATAAAAGCATTGTGCTTACAATGAGAATACATATCACTCAAACATAATATTTTTCGAGCATTGGGCCTCTATCAAATGAGCACCCTCGAGAACCTCCTCAAAATAGTGTTCGGCAGCCACCCGGCCTATGCCCGAACCCTGCGCCGCAACAGTGGTAGCGTCCATCTCCACCCAGTATGCTTTAACACGGGCAAGGGCCATCCACGAGCCTTCTATGCACGTCGACCTCTTCATCGCATTAATGTGCGGCACCGCATCAAGGAACTGCTGCACTAAGCTGAAATAGCTGTTCGGCTTTGGCCTTTCCGGCCATAGTTGATCCACAACGGACCTCATGGCGAGTCCGGACAACCTATTCAGTTCGGCCCATTCGGCTAGCTGGTCAGTCAATGAAAGCAGACACTCTGGAACATGGAATTGCGTCCAGAACAGCTTGTCCACTTCACGATCTGTCTGACCTTGGAAGTACTTGGCTGCATCGGTAGCGCTCGCCGCCAAATCCATATACGCATCTGCCGAACTCCATAGCCGATCCAGAGGGGCATATCGGGGATCTCCGAACTTCCTCCATAACATGAAGGGTTTCCCAGCCGCAATATCCCCGGCTTCCCGCAACTCCTCCTTCTTCGCTCTCATAGGAGAACGGGTGTCTTTGTCTGCCACCGCGGCCTTCTCAAGGTCTGTTGCCTTCGCTCGGTTTTCTTTCTCAAGGACCCGGCAACGGTCGGCAGTGTCTTTTAATTCTACGGCCATCTTCTCCTGGCTCTCGCAATGTGTGGCCTTCTCGGCTTTCAACTCTTCGGCCGCATTCAAAGCAGCCGCATTACTAATCCTCGCTTGTTCCTTGGCTCGGGCAAGTTCCGCCCGCAAGGCTTCCACGGTGGCAGCTCCATTTGCAGTCACAACATATTAAAGATACTGGCATTATGCCGCTCTTACTATGTGGCATTCACCGGATAATAACACTTACCCTGTTCCTCGTCAAGCCTCTTGTTAACAAGCTTGATGTCGGTGTCTGCCGCATCCCGTTGCCGTTTTAATTGGGCAAACTCCCTAGTCCGGCTAGCCACCGGAGCTCCCACCACCTGCACATAGAGGCAGTTTGGTTATTGCCTGGGAATATGATCCTCTGTTCGCCGCCGTTCTCGACGACAACCAGAGTCTCAGGGGCTACTATCTACACAGGGCACACCTAACATGTGCAGTACTATCACATATTATCTCACATACCTCAAAGCCTGTCAATAGACTCATACAGGCTTCATGTCATCCGCCTTCAGCAGACGAGATTCTCTCCATCACCGTACCCATCAGCGTACGGTGCTCTTCTGAGATGGCCGCTCGCCCCACCAACTCCCTCAGAACGTCCGACCGCACACCAGACGGTGCCGGACTCTTTCGTATGCTCTCTTCGGGAGCCAGACACTGGGGACTTCGAGGGTCTGCGGGATTATCTTCTGGCCTCACCGGATCCGGAGAGGCCCTCCGTGACGACACTTCAGGGTCGCCCGCTTCTGGAGCGGAGGAGTCTGGGGGAGGCGTTTCGCTCTCCATCATCTCTGGAAGAAGATCCCCCGAAGACAAGCTCATTTGAGAGGGGCTGAGGCCCGAACTGCAAGACAGATGCGGCGGTTATTTTCTCAGAGGAAAAAGATAGCATACCCTTACTATTAAAATATTTTGGATCACTTACGACTCATTGGAGGGCTGGTCCCCCGCGGACACTATGCGCTAAAAACACCCCCCAAGGCAGGACCCTCAGTGGGAGACCTCTTCTCCCGTTTGGAGGCTTCGGCTTCCGAATCCTCGGAAGCAGTCCTTTTCCTCCCCCGATCGTCCTCCTTCGTGGAGACGCTCGTTCCCTCGGTTGGAGCAGATAGCGATGGGGGCCCGCGTCCGCCCGTATTATCTCCCTCGGTATCTTCCTTCAAGGGCTCCGGGCAAGGTGCAACCTCGAGCATCTTCTCCAATACCGGATTTTCCAAACCCTCAGTGAGGGGGACCAAACACCGAATCATCTTTGCCTTTGTTAGGCAATCCTAGTCAAAAGGTGAACTCTCAGAAATAACTTCGAATAAAGGACAACATGTTCGGCTAGGGGATTTCTTACTTGTTCGGCGGCGCGGTTACTGCTTCGGCCCACGTCCTCGGTGATATCCGGACATTCCACTTGAGGTCCTAAGAATGACTTGTACATCTCCTCGTGCATCAGGCCGAGGAAACTTTGAATGGCATGTGGTCCCTCTTGGTTGAACTCCCGCAAGCGCAGGGGCCGGCATTTGCAAGGCTGGACTTGACGAACCAGCATAACTTGTATTACTGCAACCAAATTAAAATCTCCCTCGAAGAGATCTCGGATGCGGCTTTGCAGTATAGGCACGTCCTTGGCTGGACCCCAGCTCAGACCCCTGCTAATCCATGACATCAGTTGTGGTGGGGGGCCCGGGCGGAAAGCGGGGGCAGCCGCCCACTTGGCACTTCTGGGAGCCGTGACGTAAAACCACTCCCGTTGCCATAATTCGGACATCTCTGGAAAGGAGCCTTTCGGCCATGGAGCTCCTGCCATTTTGCCTATTGATGCACCTCCGCACGGTGCATGTTGCCCCTCGATCATCTTTGGTTGTACTTCAAAGGTCTTGAGCCACAGGCCGAAGTGAGGGGTCTGAAAGTGCAACTATCCCTAGGTGGTTTTGGTAATTCATAACAACATATAGCTCATTGAGCTAATGCTATTCCAAGATGATTATTTCAGGAAAGCTCAATGATTGGCATGGCATGGATGTGAAAGTGGAACCCTCAAAATGCTAAGGAAAAAGGATTGGCTCAAGCTCAAAAGCTCAAGACTCTTCATATTATATTTTAGTGATCCAAGATCACATTGAGTCTTTAGGAAAAGCCAATACTATCAAGGAGGGATGAGGTGTTGCTTAATGAGCCTCTTGCTTCATGTGCTTAGTGATATGCTCCAAAACCCTCAACTACTTTCCCATATCCACATATGACCTAAACCCTAAGCCAAACTCGGTCCTACCGATTCTTCCTATCCGGCGCCACCGAGTTTCACTTGTCATTAGCCACTGCCAAACCCTAGCAATTCGGTCCTACCGATAAGGATCTCGGTCTCACCGAGATGGGGTTGCAAACTCTCTATTTCCCTTTCGTAACTTTTCGGTCTCACCGAAAGAGCGAATCGGTCCCACCGAGATTGCAATGTAAACTCAGTGTTTCCCCTTTGTAACTTTTCGGTCTCACCGAGTTCCACTCGGTCTCACCGAAAGAGCAAATCGGTCCCACCGAGTTTGCCTGACCAACTCTCTAGTTAGCTAATTACCAAATTCGGTCTCACCGAGTTTGTGTAATCGGTCTCACCGAGATTACGTTATGCCCAAACCCTAACCATATCGGTCCTACCGAGTTGCATGTCGGTCCCACCGAAAATCATTAACGGTCACTAGGTTTACATTTTCGGTCCAACCGAGCTTATTGATTCGGTCCCACCGAGATTGGAAAATTGTGTAACGGTTGGATTTTGTGTGGAGGCTATATATACCCCTCCACCTCCTTCTCATTCGATGAGAGAGCCATCAGAACACACACACCATTCCAACTCATATGTTCTGAGAGAGAACCACCTACTCATGTGTTGAGACCAAGACATTCCATTCCTACCATATGAATCTTGATCTCTAGCCTTCCCAAGTTGCTTTCCACTCAAATCTTCTTTCCACAAAATCCAAATCCTATGAGAGAGAGTTGAGTGTTGGGGAGACTATCATTTGAAGCACAAGAGCAAGGAGTTCATTACCTACACACCATTTGTTACTTCTTGGAGAGTGGTGTCTCCTAGATTGGCTAGGTGTCACTTGGGAGCCTCCGACAAGATTGTGGAGTTGAACCAAGGAGTTTGTAAGGGCAAGGAGATCGCCTACTTCGTGAAGATCTACCGCTAGTGAGGCAAGTCCTGTGTGGGCGATGGCCATGGTGGGATAGACAAGGTTGCTTCTTCGTGGACCCTTTGTGGGTGGTTGCTTCTTCGTGGACCCTTCATGGGTGGAGCCCTGTGTGGACTCGCGCAACCGTTACCCTTGGGTGGAGCCCTGTGTGGACTCGCGCAACCGTTACCCTTCATGGCTTGAAGTCTCCATCAACGTGGATGTAGGATAGCACCACCTATCCGAACCACGGGAAAAACATCTGTGTCTCCAATTGCGTTTGAATTATCCAAACCCTTCCCTTTACATTCTTGCAAGTTGCATGCTTTACTTTCCGCTGCCAATATACTCTTTGCATGCTTGCTTGAATTATGTGATGATTGCTTGACTTGTCCTAAAATAGCTAAAATCTGCCAAGAACTAAAATTGGGAAAAGGTTAAGTTTTTATTTGGTCAAGTAGTCTAATCACCCCCCTCTAGACATACTTTCGATCCTACAAGTGGTATCAGAGCCTTGGTCTCCATTTGCTTGATCTCCATAGCTTTTGGTGGTCACAGCCTTGGTTTCACAACCTAGGAGAGTATGGCGTCTAGCGAGGGAAATTATCACCGTAGAGGTCCTTACTTTGATGGTTCTAATTTTGCTAGTTGGAAGCATAAAATGAAAATGCATATTCTTGGACATAACCCCGCCGTTTGGGCTATTGTGTGTGTTGGTTTGCAAGGTGACTTCTTTGATGGGAGAGAACCAAACCGTGAAGCTACCGCGGATGAGTTGAAGATGTTGCAATACAATGCTCAAGCTTGTGATATTCTCTTCAACGGATTGTGCCCCGAAGAATTCAACAAAATCAGCCGTCTTGAGAATGCAAAGGAAATTTGGGACACTTTGATTGATATGCACGAAGGTACCGACTCCGTCAAGGAATCCAAGTTGGATGTGCTTCAAAGCCAACTTGACAAGTTCAAGATGAAGGATGGTGAAGGTGTCGCTGAAATGTACTCTAGGCTTGCTCTCATCACAAATGAGTTTGCCGGCTTAGGAAGTGAAGAGATGACCGATAGATTCATCATCAAGAAGATTCTAAGAGCCTTGGATGGAAAATATGATACCGTGTGCACATTGATCCAAATGATGCCAAATTACAAAGATCTTAAGCCAACGGAGGTGATTGGAAGAATTGTTGCTCATGAGATGTCACTTAAGGATAAAGAGGAACTTCACAACAAATCAAGTGGTGCCTATAAAGCCTCATATGAAGCCCCTACATCATCAAGTGAGAAACAAGACTTCAATGAAGAATTGAGCTTAATGGTGAAGAACTTCAACAAGTTCTACAAGAGTAGAAGCAAAGATAGAAGCTCCAAGTCAAGGTCCTACAATGACAAAAGATCTTCTAGTCGAGAGCGAAAATGCTACAATTGTGGAAGACCCGGACACTATTCCAATGAGTGTACGGCTCCCTACAAGAGAAGAGAAGATTCTCCAAGAAGAAGAAGCAAAGAATCACCACCAAGAGAGAGAAGGAGTAGAGATGATCGTTATGAACGAAGATACTCACGGAGAAGCAAGGATTCGGAAAGGAAGGAAAAATCAGCAAGGAGCTACACAAGAAGAAGGCATCAAGCTCATGTTGGTGAATGGGTATCCGGCTCCGACTCCGACAGCCACTCCGAGAGAAGTTATTACTCCGGCCCCGAAGATACTCAAGATGAAGGTATTGCCGGTCAAGCACTTGTGTCAACCAACTCCTACGACATATTTGATTCACCAAATGAAGGAATTGGAAGATGCTTCATGGCCAAAGGTCCTAAGGCAACACACACCGAGTATGTTGATTTCAATAGTGATGAAGATGACTTGTTAGGTGATGACTTGC
Organism: Triticum urartu; assembly: GCF_003073215.2. Classification (NCBI taxonomy): domain Eukaryota; kingdom Viridiplantae; phylum Streptophyta; class Magnoliopsida; order Poales; family Poaceae; genus Triticum; species Triticum urartu. The sequence continues at coordinate 196,413,272 of NC_053025.1, forward strand.
TTGGTGACAACTCTAGTGATGAATACTATGATGAAATGTCAATTAAACATGCTAATCAAGATAAAACGAATGACAATGATAAGGAGAAGATTGAGGCTCTAACTAAAGAACTAAAAACTCTTAAGTTAGCTCATGACACTACCTTCAAAGATCATCGAGAACTTTTAAGAGCTCATGAGAAATTACGCTTTGAAAAGCTCAATCTTGAGCAAGAGCATGAGTTCTTAAAGGCAATCAATGATGATCTCCGCAATAAAAGTTCTTATTACATTGCCAAGCATTTACTCTTATCCACTTACATGCCTCGAGTCAAGTCTAACAAGAAAGATTCTTCCTCTAGTAGTAACAATGATCATGCTAAATCCAATATTGTTACTTCTAGTAGCTCTCTTGATTCCACTAATGATTCTCTTAGCCAAGTTACACTTGAGCAAGAAAATAGTTTATTGAAGGGAATTATAGAGAAAGGAGTGTACAAAAGCCTTGCTGGGAGTAAGAAATTCGAGGATATTGTGCGCAAGCAAGGAATGCACCGGAAGAATCAAGGTGTTGGTTTTGAGCGAAAGTTCAATGACAATGGAGTTGAGTGGGAAGAATATCAATACCCCAAGACAAAGTTTGTCCCTCAACAAGAGAAGTATACTTCTTTCAAGGGGACACAAGCTCAAGATGATCTTCCACCACAAGACTACGAGCAAAAAGGCAAGGACAAGCTTCAAGAGGAAATTGATGCATTTGAAGAAGCTCCAAAGACCTTAGTCAAGTGGATTCCCAAGACTACTTCAAGTCCCACTTCATCAAGTACGACTACAACTCCAAGGATTCCCATCAAGATGATGTGGATCCAAAAGAAGAAGAACTAGAGAGTTCTTGAGGGTGACTCCGCCAACATACTTCACTCTTATCATTTTGGCAAGAACAAGTGCAATCAACTTCCACATTGTGCACTAGTTCAAGGAGTCACAAACCCTCTTGTTAGTAAGACAAGGGACAAGGTAACCTAAAAGTTTTCATGGACATCATCTTTGTGTGCATCACTCTATGTCTATGGATATCCTTGTTTGTTCCTTGTGGGACTAACCCATGTAGGTATTGAAAGTGCAATTCACTCAAATGGATAGCTCCAAGAGATCTACATCAACATTGAGCATCCACATCTTCAATATCTACATGAAGTCATCATCGACAAAACCCAAGGTTAGTTCATCCCTCTTAGGGGGGATATCACATCTAGGGGGAGCTTTACTCTAAGACTTGAGCTAAAGCAACTCTAAAGATGTGAACACAACAATGCTTTATGTAAAAGTGGTAACCCCACTTGAGCTTAAACGATGAGTATGACCTATGATCAGGTGTTCTCACTTGACTCCTAAGTCAATATACTCATATATAGATGACCTAGTCATCGCAAATTGCTTGATAGATGCTAGAATTGGTTGTGCATGCCTTGTCACATATTTCATTTGCCATCTTATCGTGTGAGCATGCTGGTTGCATATTTTACTCATTCGAGGACATCCACTTGTTGTTTTGATTGTTTGGTTTTATCTTCTTTTGCCAAGTGGATGGACAAGAATGCCTAAGAACCTCCTCTAGCTATCTATGCTTTTCTCGTCTCAAACTCTATTCATGCTGCATCACAAAATTTGATCAAGTCAGATTCGAACCACTCTGTGTGAGGAGCGCTCGGAGTCCCCGATTCATCATAGACTTAAACTTCCAAAACCTCTTTATGATTCTCGGTCTGACCGATACTCCACTTTCGGTCCTACCGAGATCATTAAGTTGATCTAGGTTTTCGATCTCGGTGCAACCGATTTGAACCTTTCGGTCACACCGAGTTTCAGTAACTGCACACAGTTATGAATCTCGGTGCCACCGAGTTGTTCCACTCGGTCACACCGACAGGGTCAGGCTATATATAGTCACGGGCAAAATTTTGGAAATTTCTCCGAACCCCTTCGCCCGCGCGATAGCCTGCTCTGCCCTCGTGGTCTCCGGATCGTCTTCTCGCCGCCAGCAGCCTCCAGTCGCTGGTCTCCGTCGCCGTCAACGGGAATTCTGCCCCGCCGTAGCAAGTCCCCGCCGAACTAGGGTATGGACTTGATCTTTGTGCTATTCCTCAATCTGATTCCTAGCACATTGTGATCATATTGATTCTAGCCACGTTTGATAAACTTCTATCCAGTCAAAACGCCCGTAGATTAGGTTTGATTCGAAAATTCTTGGTTTAGGTTTCCGTCGAAACCATCTCGGACCCACCGAGTTGAAAAACTCGGTCCCACCGATTTGGCTTATGCCATTGCACAAGTGAGACTCGGTCTGACCGAGAATTACTTACCGGTGTGACCGATTTTGGAACTCTATGAAGCCCTAGCAGTCTCGGTGCCACCGAACTGTGACTCGGTCCTACCGAGTTCACTAGTTTAGGTTCCAAAACTGCTTCGGTATCACCGAGTTTGAAAATCGGTAGATCCGAGATGATTTCAGTGGGAAACTAAAACTAAGTTTTTGGATCATTCTTTTGCAAAAATCTCTGCATTTTGTGATGCTCATCCTTTTCTATCTCATCTATAATCTATTCACAGGGTCAGCAATCAGAGTGCAGCATGTCTGATCAAAGTGATAGCCAAAATATGTCTGAGCAGCAAGTGGTGATGAGTGAGGGCACTAGTCCCTCCAGTTCATCTGATGAAGGCAGCAGGAGCACTCCTAGCAATTTGCCAAAGGCTGCCACGAGACAAAGGAAGAAGAGGACTTCAGATTCCGAAGATGAGGACTATGTGGCAGAGGAAGAGGCCACTTCCAAGAGAGTTGAGCCAGCTCAAGGCACTAAGCCAGGCCTGAAAATCAAAAGGCCAGCAGGCAGGCAGCCAATGTCAAAGGCCAGAATGTCAACCGAGAAGCCCATAGAGCCAGTTGCAGCTGAGAGCAAGAAAAGAAAGGAAAGGGTGAAGAAGACTGTGGCTAGAGTGCTTGGCAAAGCTTCCATCATGGAAGAGGAAGAAGAAGAAGAAGAAGAAGTAGCTGCACCAGCACCCAAGGCACCCAAGCTAATGGGAGATGCCATAAAATCAGGGGGAGCTGCTTCCAAGGCCAAGCCAGCTCCAAAGCCAAAGCCAAAGAGGAACACAAGAAGCATCCCTGCAGCTGAGAAGAACAAGGCCCCAGTGCCCGAGACTGTTGCTGAAGAAGAGGAAGAGAATGTCCTAAGGAAGCTAAAGCCCAAGATCCCAGACCACAACGATGCTCATCCTGTGGCTGGGGACATGAAGCTCCGAAGAGATTCAGGACTGAGGAAGTGGAGAGAAGCAGACCCATATGCTTCAAGGAGAAGGACTGCCGTGGACTACAGGTTTCACACCAAGGAGCAGCAGGATTTTTATGAGACAGTGCTGCTAGATAAGAAGCCCATTGTCTGTGATATGCGCTGGGTTGATTGGACATACATCAAGGACAATGAGGAGCACTATCCTGGAGTGCAAGATAGCTTCATAGCTTGTGGAGTAGCTGACTTTGTTGGGCAGAAGCTCACAAAGTGGAACGAGGAACTCATCATGCAGTTCTACTCCACAGCTCACTTTTATCCAGATGGGAGGATCACATGGATGTCTGAGGGTACAAGGTACCAATCCACTGTTGAGGAATGGGCGAAGCTGATTAATGCCCCAGAGGAGCATGATGATGACATGGACATATATGCCAAGAAGAAAATGGACCACAACTCAATGTCAAATATGTACAAGGAGATCCCAAATGAAGCACTTGATACCTTCAAGTTTGGCTCAGTACATTACCTTCTGTCAGGACTGCCTACGATCAATTGGATACTAAGGCACACCTTACTGCCCAAGTCTGGAGATCACAAGATGATCAGAGGCCATGCTATCAACTTGCTACATGTGTTTGATGTGCCTCAGAAGTTCAAGGTGATGAGCCTCATAGTGGAAACAACCAAGAGGACTGCAGCAGACCAGAAGAGGAGCTGCGGATATGCCCCTCAGATTCAGGAGCTCATCAACTCCAAGATGGGCATGGGCATATATTTATTGGACAAGGAACATTTGCCCATCCGTCCAGATTTTGAGAACAATGAAGTTGTGATGACTGAGAACGAGCCATCGTCTGCACAAGCTTACGCAAAGAAGGAGAAGGCGAGGAAGGAGAAAGCTGCCAAGATGCCAACTCAAGAGGAGGCATCTGAGTATTTCTTGAAGACTAAACAAGAGTAGCTTGGTTACTTGATTGCATCCACGCTGAGGATTGAGCAAAGTCTGGCCACCCTCACTCAAAATCATCAGAGCCTAGAGAGAATCATGGAACAGAAGTTCTATGACTTGGATGTCAAAGTAAAGGAAGTTCAGTCTGAAGTGGAGCAGCTCCAAGAGGACATGCAGGAGAGGAGAGGCAGGACTACTACTCATGCCTTTGCCAGAGTGCCACGAGGCCCGAGGTCATCTTCCGTGCCAGTTGCTGACACAAGAGCCACCACCTCAGCACCAGCCACAGCCTCAGTTCCACCAGCTCCAGCATCTACTTCAGCTCCAACTCCAGCGTCTACTTCAGCATCTACCGAAGCCTTCGTCCTTGGAGTGATCCGGACTCCACCACCACCAGAAGATCAAGCCTGAGCGTCGATCTAGTGCTATGCATTTGCTAGGAACTTTTTGGTAACTTGTTGCCAAAGGGGGAGAAGATGTATAGATCATAGGCTTCGAGAGAGAGAGTGTTGCTTTTCTCTCTTGCTTTATTTGGTGGTTTTTTGAACTCGTTTGCTTTTGAGTGCTTGAGATACTATATTTGTGAGACATTGATGATCATGTGTTTGATCATAAGCTACACTTAATGCTTGCTTAATGCTATTATCTTATCTATCTTATGTGATCATTCATTATTCTTGGTGATGAGTGCATGTATTTCATTCTTATCATTTTTAAGCGCTCCACCAAGATGTATGTGACATGGAAGAGTAACCCATGACTCTAACTCTTTGTGCATTTGCAGTCCAAAGCAAATTTTTAAATATTCACAAATTTAGGGGGAGCTCTTACTTATCACATACTTCTCAAAGAGACAATATATTTCATGCTTATTATCATTTGTCGGAGCTTTGATCTATATGTTGTCATCAATTAACAAAAAGGGGGAGATTGAAAGTGCAACTATCCCTAGGTGGTTTTGGTAATTCATAACAACATATAGCTCATTGAGCTAATGCTATTCCAAGATGATTATTTCAGGAAAGCTCAATGATTGGCATGGCATGGATGTGAAAGTGGAACCCTCAAAATGCTAAGGAAAAAGGATTGGCTCAAGCTCAAAAGCTCAAGACTCTTCATTTTATATTTTAGTGATCCAAGATCACATTGAGTCTTTAGGAAAAGCCAATACTATCAAGGAGGGATGAGGTGTTGCTTAATGAGCCTCTTGCTTCATGTTCTTAGTGATATGCTCCAAAACCCTCAACTACTTTCCCATATCCACATATGACCTAAACCCTAAGCCAAACTCGGTCCTACCGATTCTTCCTATCCGGCGCCACCGAGTTTCACTTGTCATTAGCCACTGCCAAACCCTAGCAATTCGGTCCTACCGATAAGGATCTCGGTCTCACCGAGATGGGGTTGCAAACTCTCTGTTTCCCTTTCGTAACTTTTCGGTCCTCACCGAAAGAGCGAATCGGTCCCACCGAGATTGCAATGTAAACTCAGTGTTTCCCCTTTGTAACTTTTCGGTCTCGCCGAGTTCCACTCGGTCTCACCGAAAGAACAAATCGGTCCCACCGAGTTTACCTGACCAACTCTCTAGTTAGCTAATTACCAAATTCGGTCTCACCGAGTTTGTGTAATCGGTCTCACCGAGATTACGTTATGCCCAAACCCTAACCATATCGGTCCTACCGAGTTGCATGTCAATCCCACCAAAAATCACTAACGGTCACTAGGTTTACATTTTCGGTCCGACCGAGCTTATTGATTCGGTCCCACCGAGATTGGAAAACTATGTGTAACGGTTGGATTTCGTGTGGAGGCTATATATACCCCTCCACCTCCTCATCATTTGTGGAGAGAGCCATCAGAACACATACACAATTCCAACTCATATGTTCTGAGAGAGAACCACCTACTCATGTGTGGAGACCAAGACATTCCATTCCTATCATATGAATCTTGATCTCTAGCCTTCCCAAGTTGCTTTCCACTCAAATCTTCTTTCCACCAAATCCAAATCCTATGAGAGAGAGTTGAGTGTTGGGGAGACTATCATTTGAAGCACAAGAGCAAGGAGTTCATTACCTACACACCATTTGTTACTTCTTGGAGAGTGGTGTCTCCTAGATTGGCTAGGTGTCACTTGGGAGCCTCCGACAAGATTGTGGAGTTGAACCAAGGAGTTTGTAAGGGCAAGGAGATCGCATACTTCGTGAAGATCTACCGCTAGTGAGGCAAGTCCTTCGTGGGCGATGGCCATGGTGGGATAGACAAGGTTGCTTCTTCATGGACCCTTCGTGGGTGGAGCCCGTGTGGACTCGCGCAACCGTTACCCTTGGGTGGAGCCCTGTGTGGACTCGCGCAACCGTTACCCTTCGTGGGTTGAAGTCTCCATCAACGTGGATGTAGGATAGCACCACCTATCCGAACCACGGGAAAAACATCCGGTGTCTCCAATTGCGTTTGAATTCTCCAAACCCTTCCCTTTACATTCTTGCAAGTTGCATGCTTTACTTTCCGCTGCCAATATACTCTTTGCATGCTTGCTTGAATTATGTGATGATTGCTTGACTTGTCCTAAATAGCTAAAATCTGCCAAGATCTAAAATTGGGAAAAGGTTAAGTTTTTATTTGGTCAAGTAGTCTAATCACCCCCCCTCTAGACATACTTTCGATCCTACAGGGTCACACGGAGGAAGGCCTCACACACGACAATAAATGTCGTGATGTGGAGAAAGGAGTCCGGAGCTAGATCGTGGAAATCTAGCCCGTAATAGAACATCAAGCCCCTGACGAAGGGATCCAGAGTGAGGCCTAGACCTTGGAGGAAGTGGGAGACGAACACCACGTTCTCATTGGGTTTGGGAGTAGGGACGACCTGCCCTCAAGCAGGCAGCCAATGCGAAACCTCGGCGGTCAGGTATCTGGCCTCCCTCAACTTCTTGATGTCCTCTTCCGTCACGGAGGAGGGCATCCATCGGCCTTGAAGGCTGGATCCGGACATGATTGAAGATCCGGAGCACCTGACCTGGGCTTTGGGTGTTAGAACTCGAGGCGAGGGAAGGGTTTGGTTGAGCACGAGAGGGAAAAAGCGAAAACCTTGTCCCCTTATAAAGAGGGTGAATATCAAGCGTCCTCTCCGTAGCCGTTTGGGACTTGCCTATAATCCAGGAGTCCTAGACATGGTTGGGTTACCCACGACCGCATTAATGAGAATCTCGTAATTAGGGGAACAGGATCTCCGCTTCGGCAAGGCGTGTCAAGAAACCGCCTCGCGTTATGTGTGGAGTTGGTTAAGAGAAACGGTTCGAATAATCACCGGGCCATGACGTAATGTCGTGTTGCTAAAATAAGCTAGCAAATTAGATCTGCGAAAACATTATTCTCTCTACGGTGGAATGTGGAACTTATTTTGCAGGGTCGGACACTATCCTCGTATTCAAATTCTTCTGTGATGTATTCGGAGAAGGAACCCGCCTTGCAATGCCGAAGACAACTGCACGCCGGACTCATCGTCATTGAAGCCTGGTTCAGGGGCTAATGAGGGAGTCCTGGATTAGGGGGTCTCCGGACAGCCAGACTATCTCCATTGGCCGGACTGTTAGACTATGAAGATACAAGATTGAAGACTTCGTCTCGTGTCCGGATGGGACTCTACTTGGCGTGGAAGGCAAGCTAGGCAATAGGTATATGGATATCTCCTCCTTTGTAACCAACCTTGTGTAACCCTAACCATCTCCGGTGTCTATATAAACCGAAGGGTTTTAGTCCATAGGACAACAATCACAACATACAATCATACCATAGGCTAGCTTCTAGGGTTTAGCCTTTCTGATCTCGTGGTAGATCTACTCTTGTAACACCCATATCTTCAATATTAATCAAGCAGGATGTAGGGTTTTACCTCCATCAAGAGGGCCTGAACCTGGGTAAAACTTCGTGTCCCTTGCCTCCTGTTACCATCCGGCCTAGACGCACAGTTCGGGACCCCCTACCCGAGATCCGCCGGTTTTGACACCGACAATGAGTTTTTGTGTTTTGATGTACCGAAGGTAGTTCAGAGCCCTGGATATGATCACGGACATGACGAGGAGTCTCGAAATGGTCGAGATGTAAAGATCAATATATTGGACGACTATGTTCGGACACCGGAAAGGTTCCGGAAGGTTTCAAACATATACCGGAGTACCGGGGGGTTACCGGAACCCCCTGGGGGCTTAATGGGCCTACATGGGCCTTAGTGGAAATAGAGGGCAGCAAGAGGAGTGTGGGGCGCGCCCCCCAAGGCCCAAACTGAATTGGTTTAGGGCAAGGGGGGTTGACCCCCTCTTTCCTTCTCCTCATCTCCCTTTCCTGCCCCCTCTCCTACTCCTACTAGGTAAAGGAGTCCTACTCCTAGTGGGAGTAGGACTCCCCCTCTTGGGGCGCCTCTCCCTGGCCGGCCGCCTCCTCCCCTTGCTCCTTTATATACGGGGCAGGAGGGGCACCCCATAGACACAATAATTGATCATTGATCTCTTAGCCGTGTGTGGTGCCCCCCTCCACCATAATCCACTTCGATCATATCGTAGCGGTGCTTAGGTGAAGCCCTGCGTCGGTAGCATCATCATCATCGTCACCACGCCATCGTGATGACGAAACTCTCCTGTGAAGCATTGCTGGATCGAAGCTCGCGGGACGTCATCGAGTTGAACGTGTGCAGAACTCAGAGGTGCCGTGCGTTCGGTACTTGGATCGGTCGGATCGTGAAGACGTACGACTACATCAACTGTGTTGTGCTAACTCTTCCGCATTCGGTCTATGAGGGTACGTAGACACACTCTCCCCTCTCGTTGCTATGCATCACCATGATCCTGTGTGTGCGTAGGATTTTTTTTCAAATTACTGCGTTCCCCAACAGTGGCATCCGAGCCAGGTTATTGCGTAGATGTTATATGCACGAGTATAACACAAGTGAGTTGTGGGCGATACAAGAGTCATACTGCTTACCAGCATGTCATACTTTGGTTCAGTGGTATTGTTGAATGAAGCAGCCCGAACCGACATTACGCGTACGCTTACGCGAGACTGGTTCTACCGACGTGCTTTGCACACAGGTGGCTGGCTGGTGTCAGTTTCTCCAACTTTAGTTGAACCAAGTGTGGCTACGCCCGGTCCTTGCGAAGGTCAAAACAACACTAACTTGATGAACTATCGTTGTGGTTTTGATGCGTAGGTAAGAACGGTTCTTGCTCAGCCCGTAGCAGCCACGTAAAACTTGCAACAACAAAGTAGAGGACGTCTAACTTGTTTTTGCAGAGCATGTTGTGATGTGATATGGTCAAGACATGATGTTGTATTTATTGTATGAGATGATCATGTTTTGTAACGGAGTTATCGGCAACTGGCAGGAGCCATATGGTTGTCGCTTTATTGTATGCAATGCAATTGCCCTGTAATTGCTTTACTTTATCACTAAGCGGTAGCGATAGTCGTAGAAGCAATAGTTGGCGAGACGACAACGATGCTTCGATAGAGATCAAGGTGTCGTGCCGGTGACAATGGTGATCATGACGGTGCTTTGGAGATGGAGATCAAAGGCACAAGATGATGATGGCCATATCATATCACTTATATTAATTGCATGTGATGTTTATCCTTTATGCATCTTATTCTGCTTTGTTTGACAGTAGCATTATAAGATGATCTCTCACTAAATTTCAAGGTAAAAGTGTTATCCCTGAGTATGCACCATTGCCAAAGTTCGTCGTGCCGAGACACCACGTGATGATCGGGTGTGATAAGCTCAACGTTCATCTACAACGGGTGTAAGACAGTTTTACACACGCAGGATACTCGGGTTAAACTTGACGAGCCTAGCATATGCATATATGGAACACTGAGACCGAACGGTCGAGCGTGAATCATATAGTAGATATGATCAACATAGTGATGTTCGCCATTGAAAACTACTCCATTTCACGTGATGATCGGTTATGGTTTAGTTGATATGGATCACGTGATCACTTAGATGATTAGAGGGATGTTTATCCAAGTGGGAGTTCTTAAGTAATATGATTAATTGAACTTAAATTTATCATGAACTTAGTACCTGATAGTATTTTGCTTGTCTATGTTATTGTAGATAGATGGCCCGTGTTGTTGTTCCATCAAATTTTAATGCGTTCCTTGAGAAAGCAAAGTTGAAAGATGATGGTAGCAATTACACGGACTGGGTCCGTAACTTGAGGATTATCCTCATTGCTGCATAGAAGAATTGCGTCATGGAAGCACCGCTGGGTGCCAGGCCTACTGTAGATGCTGCTGATGACGTTAAGAACGTCTGGCAGAGTAAAGCTGATGACTACTTGATAGTTCAGTGTGCCATACTTTACGGCTTAGAACCAGGACTTCAACGACGTTTTGAACGTCATGGATCATATGAGATGTTCCAGGAGTTGAAGTTAATATTTCAAGCAAATGCCTGCATTGAGAGATATGAAGTCTCCAATAAGTTCTATAGCTGCAAGATGGAGGAGAATAGTTCTGTCAGTGAACATATACTCAAAATGTCTGGGTATCATAATCACTTGACTCAACTGGGAGTTAATCTTCTTGTTGATAGTGTCATTGATAGAGTTCTTCAATCACTGCCACCAAGCTACAAAAGCTTCGCGATGAACTATAATATGCAAGGGATGAATAAGACAATTCCCGAGCTCTTCGCAATGCTAAAGGCAGCAGAGGTTGAAATCAAAAAGGAGCATCAAGTGTTGATGGTTAACAAAACCACCAGTTTCAAGAAAAAGGGTAAAGGGAAGAAGAAGGGGAACTTCAAGAAGAACGGCAAGCAAGTTTCTGCTCAAGAGAAGAAATCCAAATCTGGACCTAAGCTTGAGACTGAGTGCTTCTACTGCAAAGGGACTGGTCACTGGAAGCGGAACTGCCCCAAGTATTTGGCGGATAAGAAGGATGGCAAGGTGAACAAAGGTATATGTGATATACATGTTATTGATGTGTACCTTACTAGAGCTCGCGGTAGCACCTGGGTATTTGATACTGGTTCTGTTGCTAATATTTGCAACTCGAAACAGGGACTATGGATTAAGCAAAGACCGGCTAAGGACGAGGTGACGATGCGCGTAGGAAATGGTTCCAAAGTCGATGTGATCGCCGTCGGCACGCTACCTCTACATCTACCTTTGGGATCAGTTTTAGACCTGAATAATTGTTATTTGGTGCCAGCGTTGAGCATGAACATTATATCTGGATCTTGTTTGATGCGAGATGGTTATTCATTTAAATCTGAGAATAATGGTTGTTCTATTTATATGAGTAATATCTGTTATGGTCATGCACCCTTGAAGAGTGGTCTATTTGTGTTAAATCTCGATAGTAGTGACACACATATTCATAATGTTGAAGCCAAAAGATGCAGAGTTGATAATGATAGTGCAACTTATTTGTGGCACTGCCATTTGGGTCATATTGGTGTAAAGCGCATGAAGAAACTCCATACTGATGGACTTTTGGAATCACTTGATTATGAATCACTTGGTACTTGCAAACCATGCCTCATGGGCAAGATGACTAAAATGCCGTTCTCCGGAACAATGGAGCGAGCAACAGATTTGTTGGAAATCATACATACTGATGTATGTGGTCCAATGAATATTGAGGCTTGATGACCCACAAGTATAGGGGATCTATCGTAGTCCTTTCGATAAGTAAGAGTGTCGAACCCAACGAGGAGTAGAAGGAAATGATAAGCGGTTTCCAGCAAGGTATTCTCTGCAAGTACTGAAATAAGTGGTAACAAATAGTTTTGTGATAGGACAATTTGTAGCGAGCAACAAGTAACAAAAGTAAATAAAGTGCAGCAAGGTGGCCCAATCCTTTTTGTAGCAAAGGACAAGCCTGGACAAACTCTTATATAGAGAAAAGCACTCCCGAGGACACATGGGAATGTCGTCAAGCTAGTTTTCATCACGTTCATATGATTCGCGTTCGGTACTTTGATAATTTGGTATGTGGGTGGACCGGTGCTTGGGTACTGTCCTTACTTGGACAAGCATCCCACTTATGATTAACCTCTATTGCAAGCATCCGGAACTACAACAAAAGTATTAAGGTAAACCTAACCATAGCATGAAACATATGGATCCAAATCAGCCCCTTATGAAGCAACTCATAAACTAGGGTTTAAGCTTCAGTCACTCTAGCAACCCATCATCTACTTATTACTTCCCAATGCCATCCTCTAGGCCCAAATAATGGTGAAGTGTTATGTAGTCGACGTTCACATAACACCACTAGAGGAGAGACAACATACATCTCATCAAAATATCGAACGAATACCAAATTCACATGACTACTAATAGAAAGACTTCTCTCCCATATCCTCAGGAACAAACGTAACTACTCACAAAGCATATTCATGTTCATAATCATAGGGGTATTAATATGCATATAGGATCTGAACATATGATCTTCCACCAATTAAACCAACTAGCATCAACTACAAGGATTAATTAACACTACTAGCAACCCACAGGTACCAATCCCGGACTTGGAGACAAGAATTGGATACAAGAGATGAACTAGGGTTTTGACAGGAGATGGTGCTAGTGAAGATGTTGATGGAGATTGCCCTCTCCCGATGAGAGGAGCGTTGGTGATGACGATGGCGATGATTTCCCCCTCCCGGAGGGAAGTTTCCCCGGCAGAACAGCTCCGCTAGAGCCCTAGATTGGTTCCGCCTCGTAGCGGCGGAGTTTCGTCCGAGAAGATGGCTTATGAATTTTTTCTCATGGAAAGACTCCATATAGCAGAAGATGGCCATCGGAGGGCCACCAGGGGGCCCATGAGGTAGGGGGCGCGCACCCCACCCTCGTGGGCAGGGTGTGGCCCCCCTGGTGAACTTCTTGCGCTCAATATTTTTTATATATTCTGAAATTGACTTCCGTGAAGTTTCAGGACTTTTGGAGCTATGCAGAATAGGTCTCTAATATTTGCTCCTTTTCAGCCCAGAATCCCAGCTGCCGGCATTCTCCCTCTTTATGTAAACCTTGTAAAATAAGAGAGAATAGGCATAAGTATTGTGACATAATGTGTAATAACAGCCCATAATGCAATAAATATCGATATAAAAGCATGATGCAAAATGGACGTATCAATGATGTCTACTACACAACCTTCTTGTAGACGTTGTTGGGCCTCCAAGTGCAGAGGTTTGTAGGACAGTAGCAAATTTCCCTCAAGTGGATGACCTAAGGTTTATCAATCCGTAGGAGGCGTAGGATGAAGATGGTCTCTCTCAAGCAACCCTGCAACCAAATGACAAAGAGTCTCTTATGTCCCCAACACACCCAATACAATGGTAAATTGTATAGGTGCACTAGTTCGGCAAAGAGATGGTGATACAAGTGGTATATGGATGGTAGATAATAGTTTTTGTAATCTGAAAATATAAAAACAGCAAGGTAACGAATGGTAAAAGTGAGCGTAAACGGTATTGCAATGCTAGGAAACAAGGCCTAGGGTTCATACTTTCACTAGTGCAAGTCCTCTCAACAAGAATAACGTAATTGGATCACATAACTATCCCTCAACATGCAACAAAGAGTCACTCCAAAGTCACTAATAGAAGAGAACAAACGAACAGATTATGGTATGGTACGAAACCACCTCAAAGTTATTCATTCCAATCAATCCGTTGGGTTATTCCTATAAGTGTCACAAACAGCCCTAGAGTTCGTACTAGAATAACACCTTAAGACACAAATCAACCAAAACCCTAATGTCACCTAGATACTCCAATGTCACCTCAAGTATCCGTGAGTATGATTATACGATATGCATCACACAATCTCAGATTCATCTATTCAACCAACACATAGAACCTCAAAGAGTGACCCAAAGTTTCTACCAGAGAATCACGACGAAAACGTGTGCCAACCCCTATGCATAGGTTCATGGGCGGAACCCGCAAGTTGATCACCAAAACATACATCAAGTGAATCACGTGGTATCCCATTGTCACCACAGATACGCACGGCAAGACATACATCAAGTGTTCTCAAATCTATAAAGACTCAATCCGATAAGATAACTTCAAAGGGAAAACTCAATCCATTACAAGAGAGTAGAGGGGGGAAGAAAAATCATAGGATCCAAATATAATAGCAAAGCTCGTGATACATCAAGATCGTATCACCTCAAGAACACGAGAGAGAAAGAGATCAAACACATAGCTACTGGTACATACCCTCAGCCCCGAGGGAGAACTACTCCCTCCTCGTCATGGAGAGCACCGGGATGATGAGGATGGCCACCGGAGAGGGATTGCCCCCTCCGGCAGGGTGCCGGAATGGGTCTAGATTGGCTTTCGGTGGCTACGGAGGCTTCTGGCGGCGGAACTCCCGATCTATTGTGCTCCCTGATAGTTTTAGGGTATATGGAGATATATAAGAGGAAGAAGTACGTCAGGGGAGCCACGAGGGGCCCACGAGGGTGGAGGGCGCGCCTAGGGGGGGTGGGCGCGCCCCCCTACCTTGTGGCCTCCTCGAAGCTTCCTTGACGTGGACTCCAAGTCTCCCGGGTTGCTTTCCTTCCAAAAATAAGTTCCGTGAAGTTTCAGGTCAATTGGACTCCGTTTGATTTTCCTTTTTTGCGATACTCTAAAACAAGGAAAAAACAGAAACTGGCACTGGGCTCTAGGTTAATAGGTTAGTCCCAAAAATAATATAAAATAGCATATAAATGCATAAAAAACATCCAAGGTTGATAATATAATAGCATGGAACAATCAAAAATTATTGATATGTTGGAGACGTATCAACATCCCCAAGCTTAATTCCTGCTCATCCTCGAGTAGGTAAATGATAAAAACAGAATTTTTGATGTGGAATGCTACCTAACATATTTATCCATGTATTTCTCTTTATTGTGGCAAGAATATTCAGATCCATAAGATTCAAGACAAATGTTTAATCTTGACATAAAAATAATAATACTTCAAGCATACTAACCAAGCAATCATGTCTTCTCAAAATAACATGGCCAAAGAAAGCTATCCCTACAAAATCATATAGTCTGGCTATGCTCCATCTTCACCACACAACATATTTAAATCATGCACAACCACGATGACAAGCCAAGCAATTGTTTCATACTTTTGATGTTCTCAAACTTTTTCTATCTTCACACAATACATGAGCGTGAGCCATGGACATAGCACTATAGGTGGAATAGAATGGTGGTTGTGGAGAAGACAAAAAGGAGAAGATAGTCTCACATCAACTAGGCGTATCAACGGGCTATGGAGATGCCCATCAATAGATATCAATGTGAGTGAGTAGGGATTGCCATGCAACGGATGCACTAGAGCTATAAATGTATGGAAGCTCAACAAAAGAAACTAGTGGGTGTGCATCCAACTCGCTTGCTCACGAAGACCTAGGGCATTTTGAGGAAGCCCATCATTGGAATATACAAGCCAAGTTCTATAATGAAAGATTCCCACTAGTATATGAAAGTGACAACATAGGAGACTCTCTATCATGAAGATCATGGTGCTACTTTGAAGCAGAAGTGTGGTAAAAGGATAGTAGCATTATCCCTTCTCTCTTTTTCTCTCATTTTTTTATTTGGGCCTTTCTCTCTTTTTTTATGGCCTCTTTTTTTATTTGGGCTTCTTTGGCCTCTTTTTTTTCGTCCGGAGTCTCATCCTGACTTGTGGGGGAATCATAGTCTCCATCATCCTTTCCTCACTGGGACAATGCTCTAATAATGATGATCATCACGCTTTTATTTACTTTACAACTCAAGAATTACAACTTGATTCTTAGAACAAAATATGACTCTATATGAATGCCTTCGGCGGTGTACCAGGATGTGCAATGACTCATGAGTGACATGTATGAAAGAATTATGAATGGTGGCTTTGCCACAAATACAATGTCAACTACATGATCATGCAAAGCAATATGACAATGATGATGCGTGTCATAATAACGGAACGGTGGAAAGTTGCATGGCAATATATCTCGGAATGGCTATGGAATGCCATAATAGGTAGGTATCGTGTTTGTTTTGAGGAACGTATATGGTGGGTTTATGATACCGGCGAAAGGTGCGTGGTATTAGAGAGGCTAGCAATGGTGGAAGGGTGAGAGTGTGTATAATCCATGGACTCAACATTAGTCATAAAGAACTCACATACTTATTGCAAAAATCTATTAGTTATCGAAACAAAGTGCTACACGCATGCTCCTAGGAGGATAGATTGGTAGGAAAAGACCATCGCTCGTCCCCGAACGCCACTCATAAGGAATACAATCAATAAATAAATCATGCTCCGACTATATCACATAACGGTTCACCATATGTGCATGCTACGGGAATCACAAACTTTAACACAAGTATTTCTAAAATTCACAACTACTCAACTAGCATGACTCTAATATCACCATCTCCATATCTCAAAACAATTATCAAGTATCAAACTTCTCTTAGTATTCAATGCACTCTATATGAAAGTTTTCATTATATCCCTCTTGGATGCCCATCATATTAGGACTAAATTCATAACCAAAGCAAATCACCATGCTGTTTAGAGACTCTCAAAATAATATAAGTGAAGCACGAGAGTTCATCTATTTCTATTAAATAAAACCACCACCGTGCTCTAAAAAGATATAAGTGAAACACTAGAGCAAATGACAAACTACTCTGAAAAATATAAGTGAAGATCAATGAGTAGTCGAATAATTATGCAAGTATGTGAAGACTCTCTAACATTTAATAATTTAAGATCTTGGTATTTTACTCAAACAGCAAGCAAAGCAAAAGAAAATGACATTCTAAGAATAGCAAACATCATGTGAAGAAGCAAAAACTTAGGATCAACCGAAACTAACCGATAGTTGTTGAAGAAGAAATGTGGGATGCCAACCGGGGCAACCCCAAGCTTAGAAGCTTTAGACTGCTTGAAATATTATCTTGGGATGCCTTGATCATCCCGAAGCTTGAGCTTTTGTGTCTCCTTAATTCCTCTCATATCACGGTCTCCCTAAATCTCAAAAGCTTCATCCACACAAAACTCAACAAGGACTTGTGAGATAAGTTAGTATAAACCATTGCAAAAATTTTATCATACTCTACTGTAGCAAATCACTAAAATTATTATTCAACACTGAATACTAAATTCCTCTGCATATTTAATAGTCCTATCCTTAAATAGAATCATTAAAGAAGCAAACATATGCAAACAATGCAAACATAACAGCAATCTGCCTAAACAGGACAGTCTGTAAAGAACGCAGCAACATCCATACTTCCCTAGCTCCAAAAATTATGAAATAAAATTCCCACTGTAGTAAATTTATCAGATCTTAATATGCAAACGTTTTCAACATTTTATCACATTCTGACTTTTCTAGGGAATTATTGCAACAGCGGCAAACTTTCTGTTTTCAAACAGCAACATGAAGACTTGTAAAATAGGCATAGTAAAGGCTATCAATGCCACTTTTATTGAAATAAAAGATGAAAAACATTGTTATAAATAACATCAAGCAAATCCTAACAAAATAAATTGATGCTCCAAGCAAAACACATATCATGTGGTGAATAAAAATATAGCTCCAAGTAAAGTTACCGATGAACGAAGACGAAAGAGGGGATGCCTTCCGGGGCATCCCCAAGCTTAGGCTCTTGGTTGTCCTTGAATATTACCTTGGGGTGCCTTGTGAATCCCCAAGCTTATGCTCTTGCCACTCCTTATTCCATAGTCCATCGAATCTTTACCCAAAACTTGAAAACTTCACAACACAAAACTTAACAGAAAACTCGTAAGCTCCGTTAGTATAAGAAAGCAAATCACCATCACAAGGTACTGTAGTGAACTCATTATTTATTTATATTGGTGTTAAACATACTGTATTCCAACTTCTCTATGGTTTATAAACTCTTTTACTAGCCATAGATTCATCAAAATAAGTAAACAACACATGAAAAACAGAATCTGTCAAAAATAGAACAGTCTGTAGTAATCTGGATCAAACGTATACTTATGGAACTCATAAAATTCTCAAATAAATTTCTGGACCTGAGTAATTTATCTATTAATCATATTAAAAAATAATTAACTAAATATCACCTTCCAAATAAAAATGGCAGCAATTATCATGAGCGCTAAAGTTTCTGTTTTTTACAGCATGATCAACAAGACTTTCCCCAAGTCTTCCCAAAGGTTCTACTTGGCACAAACAGTAATTAAAACATAAAACTCAATCATAACATAGGATAGATAAATTATTTATTACTAAAAATGATCAAAAAGTAAGGAACAAAAATAAAATTGGGTTACCTCCCAACAAGCGCTATCGTTTAACGCCCCTAGCTAGGCATGATGATTTCAATGATGCTCACATAAAAGATAAGAATTGAAACATAAAGAGAGCATCATGAAGAATATGACTAGCACATTTAAGTCTAACCCACTTCCTATGCATAGGGATTTTGTGAGCAAACAACTTATAGGAGCAATAATCAACTAGCATAGGAAGGCAAAACAAGCATAACTTTAAAACTTTAAGCACATAGAGAGGAAACTTGATATTATTGCAATTCCTACAAGCATATATTCGTCCCTCATAATAATTTTCAGTAGCATCATGAATGAATTCAACAATATAACCAGCACTTAAAGCATTCTTTTCATGATCTACAAGCATAGAAAATTTACTACTCTCCACATAAGAAAAATTCTTCTCATGAATAATAGTGGGAGCAAACTCAACAAAATAACTATCATGTGATTGAAAATTAAGATCAAGATGACAAGGTTCATTGTTATTATTATTCTTTAAAGCATACGTGTCATCACAATAATCATCATAGATAGGAGGCATGCTTCCATCATAATAAATTTGCTCATCAAAACTTGGGGGACAAAAAATATCATCTTCATCAAACATAGCTTCCCCAAGCTTGTGGCTTTGCATATCATTAGCATCATGGATATTCAAAGAATTCATACTAACAACATTGCAATCATGCTCATCTTTCAAATATTTAGTGCCAAACATTTTATAGACTTCTTCCTCTAGCACTTGAGCACAAATTTCCTTTCCATCATACTCACGAAAGATATTAAAAAGATGAAGCATATGAGACAAACTCAATTCCATATTTTTGTAGTTTTCTTTTATAAACTAAACTAGTGATAAAACAAGAAACTAAAAGACTCGATTGCAAGATCTAAAGATATACCTTCAAGCGCTAACCTCCCCGGCAACGGCGCCAAAAAAGAGCTTGATGTCTACTACACAACCTTCTTCTTGTAGACGTTGTTGGGCCTCCAAGTGCAGAGGTTTGTAGGACAGTAGCAAATTTCCCTCAAGTGGATGACCTAAGGTTTATCAATCCGTAGGAGGCGTAGGATGAAGATGGTCTCTCTCAAGCAACCCTGCAACCAAATAACAAAGAGTCTCTTATGTCCCCAACACACCTAATACAATGGTAAATTGTATAGGTGCACTAGTTCGGCGAAGAGATGGTGATACAAGTGGTATATGGATGGTAGATAATAGTTTTTGTAATCTGAAAATATAAAAACAGCAAGGTAACGAATGGTAAAAGTGAGCGTAAATGGTATTGCAATGCTAGGAAACAAGGCCTAGGGTTCATACTTTCACTAGAGCAAGTCCTCTCAACAATAATAACATAATTGGATCACATAACTATCCCTCAACATGCAACAAAGAGTCACTCCAAAGTCACTAATAGAAGAGAACAAACGAAGAGATTATGGTAGGGTACGAAACCACCTCAAAGTTATTCTTTCCAATCAATCCGTTGGGTTATTCCTATAAGTGTCACAAACAGCCCTAGAGTTCGTACTAGAATAACACCTTAAGACACAAATCAACCAAAACCCTAATGTCACATAGATACTCCAATGTCACCTCAAGTATCCGTGGGTATGATTATACGATATGCATCACACAATCTCAGATTCATCTATTCAACCAACACATAGAACCTCAAAGAGTGCCCCAAAGTTTCTACCAGAGAATCACGATGAAAACATGTGCCAACCCCTATGCATAGGTTCATGGGCGGAACCCGCAAGTTGATCACCAAAACATACATCAAGTGAATCACGTGGTATCCCATTGTCACCACAGATACGCACGGCAAGACATACATCAAGTGTTCTCAAATCTATAAAGACTCAATCCGATAAGATAACTTCAAAGGGAAAACTCAATCCATTACAAGAGAGTAGAGGGGGGAAGAAACATCATAGGATCCAAATATAATAGCAAAGCTCGCGATACATCAAGATCGTATCACCTCAAGAACACACGAGAGAGAGAGATCAAACACATAGCTACTGGTACATACCCTCAGCCCCGAGGGAGAACTACTCCCTCCTCGTCATGGAGAGCACCGGGATGTTGAAGATGGCCACCGGAGAGGGATTGCCCCCTCCGGCAGGGTGCCGGAACGGGTCTAGATTGGCTTTCGGTGGCTACGGAGGCTTTTGGTGGCGGAACTCCCGATCTATTGTGCTACCTGATAATTTTAGGGTATATGGAGATATATAAGCAGAAGAAGTACGTCAGGGGAGCCACGAGGGGCCCACGAGGGTGGAGGGCGCGCCTAGGGGGGTGGGCGCGCCCCCTACCTCGTGGCCTCCTTGAAGCTTCCTTGACGTGGACTCCAAGTCTCCTGGGTTGCTTTCCTTCCAAAAATAAGTTCCGTGAAGTTTCAGGTCAATTGGACTCCGTTTGATTTTCCTTTTCTACGATACTCTAAAACAAGGAAAAAAAACAGAAACTGACACTGGGCTCTAGGTTAATAGGTTAGTCCCAAAAATCATATAAAATATCATATAAATGCATATAAAACATCCAAGGTTGATAATATAATAGCATGGAACAATCAAAAATTATAGATACGTTGGAGACGTATCAATCAACTCCCCCAAGCTTAGACCTCGCTTGTCCTCAAGCGAAAGCCGAAATCGAAAAATATGTCCACATGTTTAGAGATATAGGTGTCGATAAAAGTAAAATACGGACATGAGGGCATCATGATCATTCTCAGAACAACAACTTATATAATTCTTGTCATATGATTTCTTATGCTAGAGTAATGATTCAATCACAATTTCAAGTATGAATCATAAACTTCATTGACAACTAACAAACTATAATCTCAGTCATTGGAGCAATTGCAATTTATCATAACATAGGAAAGAGTAAATATAAGAGCTTTTCAGCAAGTCCACATACTCAACTATCATATAGTCTTTAACAATTGCTAACACTCACGCAATACTTACGGGTATGGAGTTTTAATCGGACACAGAGAAAGATAGGGGCTTATAGTTTTGCCTCCCAACGTTTTACCTCAAGGGTAATGTCAACAATAATAGTTCATGAAAACTCACATCCAATTAGCCATATATACCAGGATCTTTCCAACATGTTGTGCTTGCCAAAAGATAAAATGTAAAAAGGAAGGGTGAAGATCACCATGACTCTTATGCAAGGTAGGAGATAAAAGTAAAAGATAGGCCCTTCGGAGAGGGAAGCAGAGGTTGTCATGCGCTTTTATGGTTGGATGCACAAAATCTTAATGCGAAAGAACGTCACTTTATATTGCCACTTGTGATATGGACCTTTATTATGCAGTTCGTCGCTTTTATTTCTTCCATATCACACGATCGTATAAAGCTTATTTTCTCCCACACTAATAAGTCATACATATTTAGATAGCAATTTTTATTGCTTGCACCTATGACAACTTACTTGGAGGATCTTACTCAATCCAAAGGTAGGTATGGTGGACTCTCATGGCAAAACTGGTTTAAGGGTATTTGGAAGCACAAGTAGTATCTCTACTTGGTGCGATGAATTTGGCTAGCATGAGAGGGAAAGGCAAGCTCAACCATGTTGGATGATCCATGACAATATAATTTATCTCAGATGTAAGAAAACATAACCCATTACGTTGTCTTCCTTGTCCAACGTCAACTCTTTAGCATGTCATATTTTAATGAGTGCTCACAATCATAAAAGATGTCCAAGATAGTATATTTATATGTGAAGACCTCTCTTTCTTTATTACTTCCTATCAATTGCAACGATGACCAAAACTATGTTTGTCAACTCTCAACAACTTTTATTCATCATACTCTTTCTATGTGAGCTCATTACTCTCCATAAGATCCTTATGATCTCTTTGTTTCCTTTTTATTTATTTCTCTTTTCTTTTATTCACTTAGGATCATGGTAAAATAATTAAGCCCTTGACTCAACACTAATCTTTATTATATAGCTCACGGACTCGATTACATAGAAGGATCATAAAGCAAAGCTCAAAACTAGATCATGCCATAAACTTTATTATACTAGATCAAGATATTACCAAAAGGATCGAACTAAGAAAAACGGTAAAGATAAAAGTGATGGTGATACGATACCGGGCACTCCCCCAAGCTTGGCAGTTGCCAAAGGGAGTGCCCATACCAGATACTCAATTCTTCTTTGTTGGTGGGGAAGGTGATGGTTTTGTTGATGGCATAGGTTTCTTCCTTAATTTATGCTTGAGGACAAAGTTTTGGTCCCTTAGGTCATCGATCTCCTGCTCCAGGCTCAGTATCTTTTTGCATAGTTCCTGCTTGTTTTCCTGCAAGAGGCGAAAAGGGATAAACTCGATCTTAGGTTTCTTTACTCTATCAGGGAGGCTTGACTTTTTGAACTCCACATGCATGTCCCCAAGTTGAGGTAGTGGGACTTCGTCTTCATCTGAGCTCGTCTCCTCCTTTCCCTTAGGTTCATAGTCCTCTTCTTCTTCCGTAGTCCAGTCACAATGCTCCACATCCCCATAGACTTAAGGATCGGCAAGGTAATCAGCCACATAGCTCTCTCCTTCCGAATCCTGGGACGACATGTTGCTCAAATCTGCAGCAAGACAGCTCGAAACAAAGACAGGAGATATTTGCGTGATACGAGAGTCAAAACCTCCGGGAGATTATATAATGAATTTTTACCGAACAAAATACGTAACGTGTAAGAAAACTGAGTCTGGAGAGCACACGAGGTGCCCACGAGGTAGGGGGCGCACCCAGTAGGGTAGGGCGCACCCTCCACCCTCGTGGAGGCTTCGTGTCCTTCCCGGACTGCTTCTTATTTTTCTAAATATTCCAACACGGAGAAATATTGCCTTAAAAACTGTTTTGGAGTCGGTTTACTTACCGTACCACATACCTATTCCTTTTCGGAGTCTGAAACATTCCGGAAAGTGTCCCTTATGTATTCCTCTGGGGTTACGGTTTTAATAATATTAGTTTCAACATTTATAGGATTACCTGAGATATAATGTTTAATTCTTTGACCGTTCACCACCTTCGGATTTGTGCCTTCGAAGTTGTTGATTTTTATGGCACCGGAACGATAGACCTCCTCGATAACGTAAGGACCTTCCCATTTAGAGAGAAGTTTTCCTGCAAAAAATCTTAAACGAGAGTTGTATAGCAATACATAATCACCTACATTAAACTCACGCTTTTGTATCCTTTTATCATGTCATCTTTTAACTTTTTCTTTAAACAACTTGGCATTTTTGTAGGCTTGGGTTCTCCATTCATCGAGTGAGCTAATATCAAATAACCTCTTCTCACCGGCAAGTTTAAAATCATAATTGAGCTCTTTAATAGCCCAATATGCCTTGTGTTCTAGTTCGAGAGGTAAGTGACATGCTTTTCCATAAACCATTTTATACGGAGACATACCCATAGGATTTTTATATGCGGTTCTATAGGCCCATAATGCATCATCAAGTTTCTTGGACCAATTCTTTCTAGACCTATTGACAGAATTAATTTGAGCTCTCTATTACTCAATTCTACTTGACCACTAGACTGAGGGTGATAAGGAGATGCAATTCTATGATTAACATCATACTTAGCAAGCATTTTACGGAAAGCACCATGAATAAAATGTGAACCACCATCAGTCATTAAATATCTAGGGACTCCAAACCTTGGAAAAATAACTTATTTAAGCATCTTAATAGAGGTGTTATGATCAGCACTACTAGTTGGAATAGCTTCTACCCACTTAGTAACGTAATCAACAGCAACTAAAATATGTGTATAACCATTAGAGGCGGGAAAAGGTCCCATATAGTCAAAGCCCCAAACATCAAATGGTTCAATAACGAGTGAATAGTTCATAGGCATTTCTTGACGTCTACTAATATTACCAATTCTTTGACATTCATCACAAGATAAGACAAACTTACGGGCATCTTTGAAGAGAGTAGGCCAATAAAAACCAGATTGCAATACCTTATGTGCAGTTCTATCTCCAGCATGGTGTCCTCCATAAGCTTCGGAGTGACACTTGCGTAGGATCTGTTCCTGTTCATGCTCAGGTACACAACGTCTAATAACACCATCTACTCCTTCTTTATAAAGATGTGGGTCATCCCAAAAGTAATGTCTCAAATCATAGAAGAACTTTTTCTTTTTCTGGTATGTGAAACTAGGTGGTATGAATTTGGCAACAATGTAATTAGCATAATCAGCATACCATGGAGCAGTATGAGAAGCATTTATGACATTTAATTGCTCACCAAGAAAGCTATCATCAATAGGTAGTGGGTCATCAAGCAAATTTTCTAACCTAGACAAGTTGTCTGCAACGGGGTTCTCAGCTCCCTTTCTATCAACAATATGTAGGTCAAATTCTTGTAGCGGGAGAACCCATCTAATAAGTCTAGGTTTAGTATCTTTCTTTTCCATAAGATATTTAATAGCAGCATGATTAGTGTGAATAGTTACTTTAGAATCAACAATATAAGGTCTGAACTTATCACAAGCAAATACAACTGCTAAGAATTCCTTTTCAGTAGTAGCATAATTTCTTTGAGCATTGTCTAGGGTTTTACTAGCATATTGAATAACATTTAATTTCTTATCAACTCTTTGCCCTAGAACAACACCTAGCATAATCACTAGCATCACACATAATTTCAAAGGGTAAATTACAATCAGGTGGCTGAACAATAGGTGCAGAGATCAATGCTTTCTTAAGTATTTCAAATGCTTTTACACAATCATCATCAAAGACAAATGGTATATCGTTTTGTAATAAATTAGTCAGAGGCCGAGAGATTTTTGAGAAGTCCTTAATGAACCTCCTATAAAAACTGGCGTGACCAAGGAAACTCTTATACCTTTGATGTCCTTGCGGCATGGCATCTTTTCAATAGCATGAACCTTGGATTTATCAACTTCAATACCTCTTTCAGAAACTTTATGCCCCAAGACAATACCTTCATTAACCATAAAGTGGCACTTTTCCCAATTCAAGACAAGATTAGTTTCTTCACATCTCTGCAAAAATCGATCAAGGTCGCTCAAGCAGTCATCAAAAGAGGATCCATAGACGGAAAAATCGTCCATGAAAACCTCACAAATCTTTTCACAAAAGTCAGAGAATATAGCCATCATGCATCTTTGAAAGGTAGCAGGTGCATTACATAAACCAAAAGGCATATGTCTATAAGCAAAAGTACCAAAAGGGCAAGTAAAAGTAGTCTCTGATTGATCCTTGGCTAACACGGGTATTTGAGAGAAACCAGAATAACCATCTAGAAAGCAAAAATGTGTATGTTTGGATAATCTTTCTAGCATTTCATCGATAAAAGGTAAGGGGTATTGATCCTTTTTAGTGGCCTTATTTAATTTGCGGAAATCAATTACCATCCTATAACCTGTAATAATTCTTTGAGGAATCAATTCATCTTTATCATTAGGAACGACAGTAATACCTCCCTTCTTAGGGACACAATGGACATGACTTACCCACTGACTATCAGCAACGGGATAGATTATACCTGCCTCAAGGAGCTTTAGTATTCCCTTTCTTACCACTTCTTTCATTTTAGGATTCAGCCGTCGTTGATGATCACGAACTGGTTTAGCATCTTCTTCCAAATTTATTTTATGTTGACATAGAGTGGGACTAATGCCCTTAAGATCATCAAGAGTATACCCAATAGCAGTACGATGCTTCTTTGGAGTTTTCAATAATCTCTCTTCCTCATGCTCTGAAAGGTTAGCACTAATAATAACAGGATATATCTTTTTCTCATCAAGATAAGCATATTTAAGAGTATCAGGCAACGGTTTAAGCTCAAACACGGGATCACCCTTGGGTGGAGGAGGATCCCCTAGGATTTCAACAGGCAAATTGTGTTTCAGAATAGGTTCCTATTTAAAGAATACTTCATCTATTTCCCTTCTTTCATTCATAAACATATCATTTTCATGGTCTAGCAAATATTGTTCTAAAGGATCACTAGGAGGTACGGCAATAGATGCAAGACCAATAATTTCATCCTTACTAGGTAATTCTTCTTCACGGTGTTGTCTACTGAATTTAGAGAAATTAAATTCATGAGACATATCATCTAAACCGATAGTAACAACATCCTTTTTGCAATCTATCTTAGCATTAACAGTGTTTAAGAAGGGTCTACCAAATATAATGGGACAAAAGCTATCTTGTGGGGAACCAAGAACAAGAAAATCAGCAGGATATTTAGTTTTTCCACACAAGACTTCAACATCTCTAACAATTCTCATTGGTGAAATAGTATCTCTATTGGCAAGTTTAATTGTGACATCAATATCTTCTAACTCAACAGGTGCAGTATCATGCATAATTTCTCTATATAGGTCAATAGGTATTGCACTAGCACTAGCACCCATAGCACACAAGCCATGATAACAATGATCTCCTATTTTAACAGAAATAACAGGCATGCCTACCACTAGTCTAGTTTATCTTTAGCACAAGGTTTAGCAATTCTAGCAGTTTCATCACAGAAATAAATAACATGTCCATCAATATTATCAGACAAGAGATCTTTAACAATAGCAATATCAGGTTCAAATTTAATTTGCTCAGGAGGTGTATAAGTTTTAATATTGCTTTTACGAACCACAGTTGAAGCTTTAGCATGATCCTTTATCCTAACAGGGAAAGGTGGTTTCTCAACATAAGAAGTAGGAACAATAGGATCATTATAAGTGATAGTCTTTTCTTCAACTTTAATAGGTGCAGCCACTTTTACTTCTATGGGAGGATGATATTTAAAGCACTTCTCCTTGGGGAGATCAACATAAGTAGCAAAAGATTCACAGAAAGAAGCTACTATCTCAGAGTCAAGTCCATATTTAGTGCTAAATTTACGAAAAACATCGGTATTCATAAAAGATTTAACACAATCAAACTTAGGTGTCATACCTAATTCCTTACCTTCCTCGAGGTCCCAATCTTCAGAGTTGCGTTTAATTCTTTCCAATAAATCCCATTTGAATTCAATAGTCTTCATCATAAAAGAGCCAGCACAAGAAGTATCGAGCATGGTGCGATTGTTATCAAAAAGCCGAGCATATAAATTTTGAATAATCATCTCTCTTGAGAGCTCATGATTAGGGCATGAATATAACATTGATTTAAGCCTCCCCGAAGCTTGAGTGATGCTTTCTCCTTCACGAGGCCAAAAATTATATATATAATTGCGATCACCATGAACAAGATGCATAGGATAAAACTTCTGATGAAATTCCAATTTCAATCGTTTGTAGTTCCATGACCCCATATCATCACATAGCCTATACCATGTCAATGCATCTTCCTTCAAAGATAAAGGGAAGACCTTCTTCTTAACAACATCTCCGGGTACACCTGCAAGATTAAATAATCCACAAACTTCATCAACATAGATTAGGTGCTCATCAGGATGCATTGTTCCATCTCCTGCAAAAGGATTAGCTAGCAGTTTTTCTATCATACCCAAAGGAATTTCAAAGCAGACATTTTCATTTTCATTTTCATTTTTAGTAGGTTCAGTAGGTTGAGGAGCAACTCTTTGCTCTACTGGTCGGGGTGAAGATACCCCAAACAAGCTCCTCAGAGGATTACTTTCCATAGTGACAAGTGACAGTAAATTTCAGCACACTATATAAATTTTCCTTACCAAAGGCGCTTCACTCCCTGGCAACGGCGCCAGAAAAGAGTCTTGATGACCCACAAGTATAGGGGATCTATCGTAGTCCTTTCGATAAGTAAGAGTGTCGAACCCAACGAGGAGCAGAAGGAAATGATAAGCGGTTTCCAGCAAGGTATTCTTTGCAAGTACTGAAATAAGTGGTAACAGATAGTTTTGTGATAGGACAATTTGTAGCAAGCAACAAGTAACAAAAGTAAATAAAGTGCAGCAAGGTGGCCCAATCCTTTTTGTAGCAAAGGACAAGCCTGGATAAACTCTTATATATAGAAAAGCGCTCCCGAGGACACATGGGAATATCGTCAAGCTAGTTTTCATCACGTTCATATGATTCGCGTTCGGTACTTTGATAATTTGGTATGTGGGTGGACCGGTGCTTGGGTACTGTCCTTACTTGGACAAGCATCCCACTTATGATTAACCTCTATTGCAAGCACCCGCAACTACAACAAAAGTATTAAGGTAAACCTAACCATAGCATGAAACATATGGATCCAAATCAGCCCCTTACGAAGCAACGCATAAACTAGGGTTTAAGCTTCTGTCACTCTAGCAACCCATCATCTACTTATTACTTCCCAATGCCTTCCTCTAGGCCCAAATAATGGTGAAGTGTTATGTAGTCGATGTTCACATAACACCACTAGAGGAGAGACAACATACATCTCATCAAAATATCGAACGAATACCAAATTCACATGACTACTAATAGCAAGACTTCTCCCATGTCCTCAGGAACAAACATTGTTGGGGAATGTAGTAATTTCAAAATTTTCCTATGCACACGCAAGATCATGGTGATGCATAGCAACGAGAGGGGAGAGTGTGATCTACGTACCCTTGTAGATCGACAACGGAAGCGTTTGGTTGATGTAGTCGTACGTCTCCACGGCCCGACCGATCAAGCACCAAAACTACGACACCTCCGAGTTCTAGCACACGTTCAGCTCGATGATGATCCCCGGACTCCGATCCAGCAAAGTGTCAGGGAAGAGTTCCGTCAGCACGACGGCGTGGTAACGATCTTGATGCACTACCGTCGCAGGGCTTCACCTAAGCACCGCTACAATATTATCGAGAACTATGGTGGAAGGGGGCACCGCACACGGCTAAGAATATGATCACGTGGATCAACTTGTGTGTCTAGGGGTGCCCCCTGCCCCCATATATAAAGGAGCAAGGGGAGGAGGCCGGCCGGCCCTATAGGCGCGCCAAGGAGTCCTCCTCCTCCTAGTAGGAGTAGGACTCCTACTAGGAGGGGGAAAGAAGTGGGGAGGGAGAGGGAAAGGGGGGCGCCGCCCCCCCCCCCCTCTCCTAGTCCAATTCGGACCAGGGGGAGGAGGCGTGCGGCCCACCTTTGGCTGCCCCTCTCTCTTTCCACTAAGGCCCATATGGCCCATTACTTCTACCAGGGGGGTTCCGGTAACCCTCCGGCTCTCCGGTTTTCTCCGAAATCACCTGGAACACTTCCGGTGTCCGAATATAGCCGTCCAATATATCAATCTTTATGTCTCGACCATTTCAAGACTCCTTGTCATGTCCGTGATCACATCCGGGACTCCGAACTAACTTCGGTACATCAAAACTCATAAACTCATAATATAACTGTCATCGGAACCTTAAGCGTGCGGACCCTACGGGTTCGAGAACAATGTAGACATGACCGAGACACGTCTCCGGTCAATAACCAATAGCGGAACCTGGATGCTCATATTAGCTCCTACATATTCTACGAAGATCTTTATCGGTCAGACCGCATAACAACATACGTTGTTCCCTTTGTCATCGGTATGTTACTTGCCCGAGATTCGATCGTTGGTATCTCAATACCTAGTTCAATCTCGTTACCGGCAAGTCTCTTTACTCATTCCATAATACATCATCTCGCAACTAACTCATTAGTTGCAATGCTTGCAAGGCTTATGTGATGTGCATTACCGAGAGGGCCCAGAGATACCTCTCCGACAATCGGAGTGACAAATCCTAATCTCGAAATACGCCAACCCAATATGTACCTTTGGAGACACCTGTAGAGTACCTTTATAATCACCCATTTACATTGTGACGTTTGGTAGCACACAAAGTGTTCCTCCGGCAAACGGGAGTTGCATAATCTCATAGTCATAGGAACATGTATAAGTTATGAAGAAAGCAATAGCAACATACTAAACGATCGGGTGCTAAGCTAATGGAATGGGTCATGTCAATCAGATCATTCACCTAATGATGTGATCCCGTTAATCAAATAACAACTCTTTGTTCATGGTTAGGAAACATAACCATCTTTGATTAACCAGCTAGTCAAGTAGAGGCATACTAGTGACACTCTGTTTGTCTATGTATTCACACATGTATTATGTTTCCGGTTAATACAATTCTAGCATGAATAATAAACATTTATCATGATATAAGGAAATAATTAATAACTTTATTATTTCCTCTAGGGCATATTTCCTTCAGTCTCCCACTTGCACTAGAGTCAATAATCTAGTTCACATCGCCATGTGATTCAACACTAAGAGTTCACATCACCATGTGATTAACACCCATAGTTCACATCGTCATGTGACCTATACCCAAAGGGTTTACTAGAGTCAATAATCTAGTTCACATCATTTATGTGATTAACACCCAAAGAGTACTAAGGTGTGATCATGTTTTGCTTGTGAGATAATTTTAGTCAACGGGTCTGTCACATACAGATCCGTAAGTATTTTGCAAATTCTATGTCTACAATGCTCTGCACGGAGCTACTCTAGCTAATTGCTCCCACTTTCAATATGTATCTAGATCGAGACTTAGAGTCATCCAGATCTGTGTCAAAACTTGCATCGACGTAACTTTTTACGACGAACCTTTTGTCACCTCCATAATCGAGAAATATTTCCTCATTCCACTAAGGGTAATTTTGACCGTTGTCCAGTGATCTACTCCTAGATCACTATTGTACTCCCTTGCCAAACTCAGTGGTAGGGTATACAATAGATCTGGTACACAGCATGGCATACTTTATAAAACCTATGGCTGCGGCATAGGGAATGACTTTCATTCTCTTTCTATCTTCTGCCGTGGTCGGGCTTTGAGTCTTACTCAATTTCGCACCTTGTAACACAGGCAAGAACTCTTTCTTTGACTGTTCCATTTTGAACTACTTCAAAATCTTGTCAAGGTATGTACTCATTGAAAAAAAACTTATCAAGCGTCTTGATCTATCTCTATAGATCTTGATGCTCAATATGTAAGCAGCTTCACCGAGGTCTTTCTTTGAAAAATTCCTTTCAAACACTCCTTTATGCTTTGCAAAATAATTTTACATTATTTCGGATCAACAATATGTCATTCACATATATTTATCAGAAATGCTGTAGTGCTCCCACTCACTTTCTTGTAAATACAGGCTTCACCGTAAGTCTGTATAAAACTATATGCTTTGATCAACTTATCAAAGCGTATATTCCAACTCCGAGATGCTTGCACCAGTCCATAGATGGATCGCTGGAGCTTGCTTATTTTGTTAGCACCTTTAGGATTGAAAAAACCTTCTGGTTGCATCATATACAACTCTTACTTTAAGAAATCCATTAAGGATTGCAGCTTTGTTATCCATTTGCGAGATTTCATAAAATGCGGCAATTGCTAACATGATTTGGACAGACTTTTAAGCATCGATACGAGTGAGAAAATCTCATCGTAGTCAACACCTTGAACTTTGTCGAAAACCTTTTGCGACAATTCTAGCTTTATAGAAAGTAACACTACTATCAGCTTCCGTCTTCCTCTTGAAGATCCATTTATTTTCTATGGCTTTCCGATCATCGGGCAAGTCAACCAAAGTCCATACTTTGTTCTCATACATGGATCCCATCTTAGATTTCATGGCCTCAAGCCATTTTGCGGAATCTGGGCTCACCATCGCTTCTTCATAGTTCGCAAGTTCGTCATGGTCTAGTAACATGACTTCCAGAACAGGATTAATGTACCACTCTGGTGCGGATCTCACTCTGATTTAGTAACTTGATCTGAATTTACATGATCATCATCATTAGCTTCCTCACTAATTGGTGTAGTAGTCACAAGAACAGATTTCTGTGATGAACTACTTTCCAATAAGGGAGATGGTACAATTACCTTATCAAGTTCTACTTTCCTCCCACTCACTTCTTTCGAGAGAAACTCCTTTTCTGGAAAGGATCCATTCTCAGCAACGAATAACTTGCCTTCGGATCTATGATAGAAGGTGTTCCCAACTGTCTCCTTTGGGTATCCTATGAAGACACATTTCTCCGATTTGGGTTTGAGCTTATCAAGACGAAACTTTTTCATATAAGCATCGCAACCCCAAACTTTAAGAAACGACAACTTTGGTTTCTCGCCAAACCACAGTTCATAAGGCGTCGTCTCAACGGATTTTGATGGTGCCCTATTTAACGTGAATGCAGCTGTCTCTAATGCATGACCCCAAAATGATAGTGGTAAATCAGTAAGAAACATCATAGATTGCACTATATCCAATAAAGTACGGTTATGACGTTCGGACACACCATTATGCTGTGGTGTTCTAGGTGGCATGAGTTTGTGAAAATTTTCCACATTGTTTTAATTGAAGACCAAACTCGTAACTCAAATATTTGTCTCCGCGATCAGATCGTAGAAACATTATTTTTCTTGTTACGATGATTTTCCACTTCACTCTGAAATTCTTTGAACCTTTCAAATGTTTCAGACTTATGTTTCATCAACTAGATATACCCATATCTGCTCAAATCATTTGTGAAGTTCAGAAAATAACGATACTTACCGTGAGCCTTAACACTCATCAGACCGCATACATCAGTATGTATTATTTCCAATAAGTCAGTTGCTTGCTCCGGAGAACGGAGTCTTAGTCATCTTGCCCACGAGGCATGGTTCGCAAGCATCAAGTGATTCATAATCAAGTGATTCCAAAATCCCATCAGCATGGAGTTTCTTCATGCGCTTTACACCAATATGACCTAAACGGCAGTGCTACAAATAAGTTGCACTATCATTATTAACTTTGCAGCTTTTGGTTTCAATATTATGATTATGTGTATCACTATGATCGAGATCCAACAAACTATTTTCATTGTGTGTGTAACCATATAAGGTTTTATTCATGTAAACAGAACAACAATTTATTCTCTTACTTAAATGAATAACCGTATTACAATAAACATGATCAAATCATATTCATGCTTAACGCAAACACCAAATAACACTTATTCAGGTTCAACACTAATCCCGAAAGTATAGGGAGTGTGCGATGATGATCATATCAATCTTGGAACCACTTCCAACACACATCGTCACTTCACCCTTAACTAGTCTCTGTTATTCTGCAACTCCCGTTTCGAGTTACTAATCTTAGCAACTGAACTAGTATCAAATACTGATGGGTTGCTATAAACACTAGTAAAGTACACATCAATAACATGTATATCAAATATACTTATGTTCACTTTGCCATCCTTCTTATCTGCCAATCACTTGGGGTAGTTCCGCTTCCAGTGACCAGTCCCTTTGCAGTAGAAACACTTAGTCTCAGGCTTAGGACCAGACTTGGGCTTCTTCACTTGAGCAGCAACTTGCTTGTTGTTCTTCTTGAAGTTCCCCTTCTTCCCTCTGCCCTTTTCTTGAAACTAGTGGTCTTGTCTACCATCAACACTTGATGTTTTTCTCGATTTCTACCTTCATCAATTTCCGCATTACGAAGAGCTTGGGAATCGTTTCCGTTATCCCTTGCATATCATAGTTCATCACGAAGTTCTACTAACTTGGTGATGGTCACTAGAGAATTCTGTCAATCACTATCTTATCTGGAAGATTAACTCCCACTTGATTCAAGCGATTGTAGTACTCAGATAATCTGGGCACATGCTCACTAGTTGAGCGATTCTCCTCCATCTTTTAGCTATAGAACTTGTTGGAGAGTTCATATCTCTCAACTCGGGTATTTGCTTGAAATATTTAACTTCAACTCCTGGAACATCTCATATGCTCCA
The DNA here is from genome assembly GCF_003073215.2 of Triticum urartu. Taxonomy (NCBI): domain Eukaryota; kingdom Viridiplantae; phylum Streptophyta; class Magnoliopsida; order Poales; family Poaceae; genus Triticum; species Triticum urartu. The sequence goes on from NC_053025.1 coordinate 196,447,587, forward strand.
TAACGTTCAAAACGTCTTTGAAGTCCCGATTCTAAGCCATTAAGCATGGTGCACTAAACTATCAAGTAGTCATCATATTGAGCTAGCCAAACGTTCATAATGTCAGCATCTGCTCCTGCAATAGGTCCGTCACCTAGCGGTGCATCAAGGACATAATTCTTCTGTGCAGCAATGAGGATAAACCTCAGATCATGGATCCAATCCGCATCATTGCTACTAACATCTTTCAACACAATTTTCTCTAGGAACATATCAAAATAAACATAGGGAAGCAACAACGCGAGCTATTGATCTACAACATGATTTGCAAAATACTACCAGGACTAAGTTCATGATAAATTTAAGTTCAATTAATCATATTACTTAAGAACTCCCACTTAGATAGACATCCCTCTAATCCTCTAAGTGATCACGTGATCCAAATCAACTAAACCATAACCGATCATCACGTGAAATGGAGTAGTTTTCAATGGTGAACATCGCTATGTTGATCATATCTACTATATGATTCACGCTCGATCTTTCGATCTCAGTGTTCCGAGGCCATATCTGCATATGCTAGGCTCGTCAAGTTTAACCTGAGTATTCTGCGTGTGCAAAACTGGCTTGCACCCGTTGTAGATGGACGTAGAGCTTATCACACCCGATCATCATGTGGTGTCTGGGCACGACAAACTTTGGCAACGGTGCATACTCAGGGAGAACACTTTTATCTTGAAATTTAGTGAGAGATCATCTTATAATGCTACCGTAAATCAAAGCAAGATAAGATGCATAAAATATAAACATCACATGCAATCAATATAAGTGATATGATATGGCCATCATCATCTTGAGCTTGTGATCTCCATCCTTGAAGCACCGTCGTGATCACCATCGTCACCGGCGCGACACCTTGATCTCCATCGTAGCATCGTTGTCGTCTCGCCAATCTTATGCTTCTAATGACTATCGCTACCGCTTAGTGATAAAGTAAAGCATTACAGGGCGATTGCATTGCATACAATAAAGCGACAACCATATGGCTCCTGCCAGTTGCTGATAACTCGATTACAAAACATGATCATCTCATACAATAAAATTTAGCATCATGTCTTGACCATATCACATCACAACATGCCCTGCAAAAACAAGTTAGACGTCCTCTTCTTTGTTGTTGCAAGTTTTACGTGGCTGCTACAGGCTTAAGCAAGAACCAATCTTACCTACGCATCAAAACCACAACGATAGTTTGTCAAGTTGGTGCTGTTTTAACCTTCGCAAGGACCGGGCGTAGCCACACTCGGTTCAACTAAAGTTGGAGAAACTGTCACCCGCAAGCCACCTATGTGCAAAGCACGTCGGGAGAACCGGTCTCGCGTAAGCGTACGCGTAATGTCGGTCCAGGACACTTCATCCAACAATACCGCCGAGCCAAAGTATGACATGCTGGTAACCAGTATGACTTATATCGCCCACAACTCACTTGTGTTCTACTCGTGCATATAACATCAACATATAAAACCTAGGCTCGGATGCCACTGTTGGGGAACGTAGTAATTTCAAAATTTTCCTACGCACACGCAAAATCATGGTGATGCATAGCAACGAGAGGGGAGAGTGTGATCTATGTACCCTTGTAGATCGACAACGAAAGCGTTTGGTTGATGTAGTCGTACGTCTCCACGGCCCGACCGATCAAGCACTGAAACTACGGCACCTCCGAGTTCTAGCACACGTTCAGCTCGATGACGATCCCCGGACTCCGATCCAGCAAAGTGTCGGGGAAGAGTTCTGTCAGCACGACGGCGTGGTAACGATCTTGATGCACTACCGTCGCAGGGCTTCGCCTAAGCACCGCTACAATATTATCGAGGACTATGGTGGAAGGGGGCACCGCACACGGCTTAGAATATGATCACGTGGATCAACTTGTGTGTCTAGGGGTGCCCCCTGCCCCCGTATATAAAGGAGCGCAGGGAGGAGGCCGGCCAGCCCTATAGGCGCGCCAAGGAGGAGTCCTCCTCCTAGTAGGAGTAGGACTCCTACTAGGAGGGGGAAAGAAGTGGGGAGGGAGAGGGAAAGGGGGGCGCCGCCCCCCCTCTCCTACTCCAATTCGGACCAGGGGGGAGGAGGCGTGCGGCCCACCTTTGGCTTCCCCTCTCTCTTTCCACTAAGGCCTATATGGCCCATTACTTCTCCCGGGGGGTTCCGGTAACCCTCCGGCTCTCCGGTTTTCTCCGAAATCACCCGGAACACTTCCGGTGTCCGAATATAGCCGTCCAATATATTAATCTTTATGTCTCGACCATTTCGAGACTCCTCGTCATGTCCGTGATCACATCCGGGACTCTGAACTAACTTCGGTACATCAAAACTCATAAACTCATAATATAACTGTCATCGAAACCTTAAGCGTGCGGACCCTACGGGTTCGAGAACAATGTAGACATGACCGAGACACGTCTCCGGTCAATAACCAATAGCGGAACCTGGATGCTCATATTGGCTCCTACATATTCTACGAAGATCTTTATTGGTCAGACCGCATAACAACATACGTTGTTCCCTTTGTCATCGGTATGTTACTTGCCCGAGATTCGATCGTCGGTATCTCAATACCTAGTTCAATCTTGTTACCGGCAAGTCTCTTTACTCGTTCCGTAATACATCATCTCACAACTAACTCATTAGTTGCAATGCTTGCAAGGCTTATGTGATGTGCATTACCGAGAGGGCCCAGAGATACCTCTCCGACAATCGGAGTGACAAATCCTAATCTCGAAATACGCCAAACCAACATGTACCTTTGGAGACACCTATAGAGTACCTTTATAATCACCCATTTACGTTGTGACGTTTGGTAGCACACAAAGTGTTCCTCCGGCAAACGGGAGTTGCATAATCTCATAGTCATAGGAACATGTATAAGTTATGAAGAAAGCAATAGCAACATACTAAACGATCGGGTGCTAAGCTAATGGAATGGGTCATGTCAATCAGATCATTCACCTAATGATGTGATCCCATTAATCAAATAACAACTCTTTGTTCATGGTTAGGAAACATAACCATCTTTGATTAACGAGCTAATCAAGTAGAGGCATACTAGTGACACTCTGTTTGTCTATGTATTCACACATGTATTATGTTTCCGGTTAATACAATTCTAGCATGAATAATAAACATTTATCATGATATAAGGAAATAATTAATAACTTTATTATTGCCTCTAGGGCATATTTCCTTCAAACGTAACTACTCACAAAGCATATTCATGTTCATAATCAGAGGGGTATCAATATGCATATAGGATCTGAACATATGATCTTACACCAATTAAACCAACTAGCATCAACTACAAGGAGTAATTAACACTACTAGCAACCCACAGGTACCAACCCCGGACTTGGAGACAAGAATTGGATACAAGAGATGAGGGTTTTGAGAGGAGATGGTGCTGGTGAAGATGTTGATGGAGATTGCCCTCTCCCGATGAGAGGAGCGTTGGTGATGACGATGGCGATGATTTCCCCCTCCTGAAGGGAAGTTTCCCCGGCAAAACAGCTCCGCCAGAGCCCTAGATTGGTTCCGCCAAGGTTCCGCCTCGTGGCGGCGGAGTTTCGTCCGAGAAGATGGCTTATGAATTTTTTCTCGTCGAAAGACTCCATATAGCAGAAGATGCCCATCGGAGGGCCACCAGGGGGCCCATGAGGTAGGGGGGCGCGTCCAAGGGGTAGGGCGCGCCCCCCACCCTCGTTGGCAGGGTGTGGCCCCCTGGTGAACTTCTTGCGCTCAGTATTTTTATATATTCTGAAATTGACTTCCGTGAAGTTTCAGGACTTTTGGAGCTGTGCAGAATAGGTCTCTAATATTTGCTCCTTTTCAGCCCAAAATCCCAGCTGCCGGCATTCTCCCTCTTTATGTAAACCTTGTAAAATAAGAGAGAATAGGCATAAGTATTGTGACATAATGTGTAATAATAGCCCATAATGCAATAAATATCGATATAAAAGCATGATGCAAAATGGACGTATCAAGGCTCGCGGCGGGTATCATTATTTTCTCACCTTCACAGATGATTTGAGCAGATATGGGTATATCTACTTAATGAAACATAAGTCTGAAACATTTGAAAAGTTCAAAGAATTTCAGAGTGAAGTGGAAAATCATCGTAACAAGAAAATAAAGTTTCTACGATCTGATCGTGGAGGAGAATATTTGAGTTACGAGTTTGGTCTACATTTGAAACAATGCGGAATAGTTTCGCAACTCACGCCACTCGGAACACCACAGCGTAATGGTCTGTCCGAACGTCATAATCGTACCTTACTAGATATGGTGCGATCCATGATGTCTCTTACTGATTTACCGCTATCGTTTTGGGGTTATGCTTTAAAGACGGCTGCATTCACGATAAATAGGGCACCATCTAAATCCGTTGAGACGACTCCTTATGAACTATGGTTTGGCAAGAAACCAAAGTTGTCGCTTCTTAAAGTTTGGGGCTGCGATGCTTATGTGAAAAAGCTTCAACCTGATAAGCTCGAACCCAAGTCAGAGAAATGTGTCTTCATAGGATACCTAAAAGAAACAGTTGGGTACACCTTCTATCATAGATCCGAAGGCAAGACTTTTGTTGCTAAGAATGGATCCTTTCTAGAGAAGGAGTTTCTCCCGAAAGAAGTGAGTGGGAGGAAAGTAGAACTTGATGAGGTAACTATACCTGCTCCCTTATTGGAAAGTAGTTCATCACAGAAATCGGTTCCTGTGACACCTACACCAATCAGTGAGGAAGCTAATGATGATGATCATGAAACTTCAGATCAAGTTACTACCAAACCTCGTAGGTCAACCAGAGTAAGATCCGCACCAGAGTGGTACGGTAATCCTGTTCTGGAGGTCATGTTGCTAGACCATGATGAACCTACGAACTATGAGGAAGCAATGATGAGCCCCGATTCCGCAAAATGGCTTGAGGCCATGAAATATGAGATGGGATCCATGTATGAGAACAAAGTGTGGACTTTGGTTGACTTGTCCGATGATCGGCAAGCCATCGAGAATAAATGGATCATCAAGAAGAAGACAAACGCTGATGGTAATGTTACTATCTACAAAGCTCGACTTGCTGCGAAAGGTTTTCGATAAGTTCAAGGAGTTGACTACGATGAGACCTTCTCACCCGTAGCGATGCTTAAGTCCGCCCGAATCATGTTAGCTATTGCCGCATTTTATGATTATGAAATTTGGCAAATGGATGTAAAGACTGCATTCCTAAATGGATTTCTGGAAGAAGAGTTGTATGATGCAACCTGAAGGTTTTATCGATCCAAAAGGTACTAACAAAGTGTGCAAGCTCCAGCGATCCATTTATGGACTGGTGCAAGCTTCTCGGAGTTGGAATAAACGCTTTGGTAGTGTGATCAAAGAATATGGTTTTATACAGACTTTTGGAAAAGCCTGTATTTACAAGAAAGTGAGTGGGAGCTCTGTAGCATTTCTAATATTATATGTGGATGACATATTGTTGATTGGAAATGATATAGAATTTCTGGATATAGCATAAAAGGATACTTGAATAAGAGTTTTTCAATGAAGGACCTCGGTGAAGCTGCTTACATATTGGGCATCAAGATCTATAGAGATAGATCAAGATGCTTAATTGGACTTTCACAAAGCACATACCTTGACAAAGTTTTTTAAGAAGTTCAAAATGGATCAGGCAAAGAAAGGGTTCTTGCCTGTATTACAAGGTGTGAAGTTGAGTAAGACTCAATGCTCGACCACTGCAGAAGATATAGAGAAAATGAAAGATGTTCCCTATGCTTCAGCAATAGGCTCTATCATGTATGCAATGTTGTGTACCAGACCTGATGTGTGCCTTGCTATTAGTTTAGCAGGGAGGTACCAAAGTAATCCATGAGTGGATCACTAGACAGCGGTCAAGAACATCCTGAAGTACTTGAAAAGGACTAAGGATATGTTTCTAGTTTATGGAGGTGACAAAGAGCTCATCATAAATGGTTACGTTGATGCAAGCTTTGACACTGATCCGGACGATTCTAAAATCGCAAACCAGATACGTGTTTATATTGAACGGTGGAGCTGTCAGTTGGAGCAGTTCTAAACAGAGCATCGTGGCGGGATCTACATGTGAAGCGGAGTACATTGCTACTTCAGAAGCAGCAAATGAAGGAGTTTGGATGAAGGAGTTCGTATCCGATCTAGGTGTCATACCCAGTGCATCGGGTCCAATGAAAATCTTTTGTGACAATACGGGTGTAATTGCCTTGGCAAAGGAATCTAGATTTCACAAGAGAACCAAGCACATCAAGAGACGCTTCAACTCCATCCGGGATCAAGTCCAGGTGGGGGACATAGAGATTTGCAAGATACATATGGATCTGAATGTTGCAGACCCATTGACTAAGCCTCTTCCACGAGCAAAATATGATCAGCACCAAGGCTCCATGGGTGTTAGAATCATTACTGTGTAATCTAGATTATTGACTCTAGTGCAAGTGGGAGACTGAAGGAAATATGCCCTAGAGGCAATAATAAAGTTATTATTTATTTCCTTATATCATGATAAATGTTTATTATTCATGCTAGAATTGTATTAACCGGAAACATGATACATGTGTGAATACATAGACAAACAGAGTGTCACTAGTATGCCTCTACTTGACTAGCTCGTTGATCAAAGATGGTTATGTTTCCTAGCCATAGACATGAGTTGTCATTTGATTAACACGGATCACATCATTAGGAGAATGATGTGATTGACTTGACCCATTCCATTATCTTAGCACTTGATAATTTAGTATGTTGCTATTGCTTTCTTCATGACTTATACATGTTCCTATGACTATGAGATTATGCAACTCCCGTTTACCGGAGGAACACTTCGTTGTTGGGGAACGTAGTAATTCCAAAAAAATTCCTACGCACACACAGGATCATGGTGATGCATAGCAACGAGAGGGGAGAGTGTGTCCACATACCCTCGTAGACCGAATGCATAAGCGTTAGCACAACGCGGTTGATGTAGTCGTACGTCTTCACGATCCGACCGATCCAAGTACCGAACGCACGACACCTCTGAGTTCTGCACATGTTCAACTCGATGACGTCCCACGAGCTCCGATCCAGCAAAGCTACAAAGGGCAGTTTCGTCAGCACGACGGTGTGGTGACGGTGATGATGATGCTACCGACGCAGGGCTTCGCCTAAGCACCGCTACTATATAACCGAGGTGGAATATTGTGGAGGGGGCACCGCACACGGCTGGAATAGATTTACTGATCAACTTGTGTGTCTAGAGGTGCTCCCTATCCCCGTATATAAAGGAGTGGAGGAGGGGAGGGCCGGCCCTCTCTAGGGCGCGCCTTGGGGAGTCCTACTCCCACCGGGAGTAGGATTCCCCCCCCCCTTTCCAACTTGGAGTAGGAGAGGGAAGGAAGAGGAAGGAGGGAGGAAGGAAAGGGGGGCCGACCCCCTCCCAATTCGGATTGGGCTTGGGGGGCTGCGCCACCTCCCTTTCTCCTTTCCCCTCCTTTCCACTAAAGCCCAATAAGGCCCATATACCTCCCGGGGGGTTCGGATAACCTCCCGGTGCTCTGGTATATTCCCGATCTCACCCGGAACCATTCCGGTATCCAAATATAGTCGCCCAATATATCGATCTTTATGTCTCGACCATTTAGAGACTCCTCGTCATGTCTGTGGTCATATCCGGGACATCGAACTACCTTCGGTACATCAAAAACAAAAACTCATAATATGATCGTCACCGAACTTTAAGCGTGCGGACCCTACGGGTTCGAGAACTATGTAGACATGACCGAGACACGTCTTTGGTCAATAACCAATAGCGGAACTTGGATGCTCATATTGGCTCCCACATATTCTTCAAAGATCTTTATCGGTCAAACCGCATAACAACATGCGTTGTTCCCTTTGTCATCGGTATGTTACTCGCCCGAGATTCGATCGTCGGTATCTCAATACCTAGTTCAATCTCGTTACCGGCAAGTCTCTTTACTCGTTCTGAAATGCATCATCCCGCAACTAACTCATTAGTTACAATGCTTGCAAGGCTTATACTGATGTGCATTACCGAGAGGGCCCAGAGATACCTCTCCGACAATCGGAGTGACAAATCATAATCTCGAAATACGCCAACTCAACAAGTACCTTCGGAGACACTTGTAGAGTACCTTTATAATCACCCAGTTACGTTGTGACGTTTGGTAGCACACAAAGTGTTCCTCCGGTAAACGGGAGTTGCATAATCTCATAGTCATAGGAACATGTATAAGTCATGAAGAAAGCAATAGCAACAAACTAAACGATCATCGTGCTGAGCTAACGAAATGGGTAAAGTCAATCACATCATTCTCCTAATGATGTGATCTCGTTAATCAAATTACAACTCATGTCTATGGTTAGGAAACTTAACCAGCTTTGATTAACGAGCTAATCAAGTAGAGGCATACTAGTGACACTATGTTTGTCTATGTATTCACACATGTATTATGTTTCCGGTTAATACAATTCTAGCATGAATAATAAACATTTATCATGAAATAAGGAAATAAATAATAACTTTATTATTGCGTCTAGGGCATATTTTCTTCAGTCTCCCACTTGCACTAGAGTCAATAATCTAGTTCACATCGCCATGTGATTTAACGCCAATAGTTCACATCACCATGTGATTAACACCCATAGTTCACATCGTCATGTGACCAACACCCAAAGGGTTTACTAGAGTCAATAATCTAGTTCACATCGCTATGTGATTAACACCCAAAGAGCACTAAGGTGTGATCATGTTTTGCTTGTGAGAGAAATTTAGTCTACGGGTCTGCCACATTCAGATCCGTATGTATTTTGCAAATTTCTATGTCAACAGTGCTCTACACGGAGCTACTCTAGCTAATTTCTCCCACTTTCAAAATGTATCCAGATTGAGACTTAGAGTCATCTAGATCAGTGTCAAAATTTGCATCGACGTAACCCTTTACGACGAACCTTTTGTCACCTCCATAATTGAGAAACATATCCTAATTCCACTAAGGATAATTTTGACCGATGTCCAGTGATCTACTCCTAGATCACTATAGTACTCCCTTGATAAACTCAGTGTAGGGTATACAATAGATCTGGTACACAGCATGGCATACTTTATAGAAACTATGGCCGAGGCATAGGGAATGACTTTCATTCTCTTTCTATCTTCTGCCGTGGTCGGGCTTTGGGTCTTACTCAATTTCACACCTTGTAACACAGGTAAGAACTCTTTATTTGACTGTTCCATTTTGAGCTACTTAAAAATCTTGTCAAGGTATGTACTCATTGAAAAAACTTATCAAGCGTCTTGATCTATCTCTATAGATCTTGATGCTCAATATGTAAGTAGCTTCACCAAGGTCTTTATTTGAAAAACTCCTTTCAAATACTCCTTTATGCTTTCTAGAAAATTTTACATTATTTCGGATCAACAATATGTCATTCACATATATTTATCAGAAATGCTGTAGTGCTCCCACTCACTTTCTTGTAAATACAGGCCGCACCACAAGTCTGTATAAAACTATATGCTTTGATAAACTCATCAAAGCGTATATTCCAACTCTGAGATGCTTGCACCAGTCCATAGATGGATCGCTGGAGCTTGCACATTTTGTTAGCACCTTTAGGATTGAAAAAACCTACTGGTTGCATCCTATACAACTCTTCTTTAAGAGATCCATTAAGGAATGTAGTTTTGACATCCATTTGCCAGATTTCATAAAATGTGGCAATTTGCTAACATGATTCGGACAGACTTAAGCATCACTACGAGTGAGAAAATCTCATTGTGGTCAACACCTTGAACTTTGTCAAAACCTTTTTCGACAAGTCTAGCTTTGTAGATAGTAACACTACTATCAGCGTCCGTCTTCCTCTTGAAGATCCATTTATATTCTATGGCTTGCCGATCATCGGGAAAGTCAACCAAAGTCCACACTTTGTTTTGATATATGAATCCCATCTCAGATTTCATGGCCTCAAGCCATTTCATGGAATCTGGGCTCATCATCGCTTCCTCATAGTTCATAGGTTCGTCATGGTCAAGTAACATGACCTCCAGAACAGGATTACCATACCACACTGGTGCAGATCTCACTCTGGTTGACCTATGAGGTTCGGTAGTAACTTGATCTTTATATGATCAACATCATTAGCTTCCTCACTATTTGGTGTAGGAGTCACAGGAACAGATTTCTGTGATGAACTACTTCCCAATAAGTGAGCATGTACAGTTACCTCATCAAGTTCTACTTTCCTCCCACTCACTTCTTTCGAGAGAAACTCCTTCTCTAGAAAGGATCCATTCTTAGCAACGAATGTCTTGCCTTCGGATCTGTGATAGAAGGTGTACCCAAATGTCTTCTTTGGGTATCCTATGAAGACACATTTCTCCGATTTGGGTTTGAGCTTATCAGGGTGAAACTTTTTCACATAAGCATCGCAACCCCAAACTTTAAGAAACGCCAACTTTGGTTTCTTGCCAAACCACAGTTCATATGGTGTCGTCTCAACGGATTTAGATGGTTCCCTATTTAACATGAATGCAATTGTCTCTAATGCATAACCCCAAAATGATAGTGGTAAATTGGTAAGGGACATCATAGATTGTACTATATCCAATAAAGTATGGTTATGACGTTCGGACACACCATTATGCTGTGGTGTTCTAGGTGGCATGAGTTTGTGAAACTATTCCACGTTGTTTAAATTGAAGACCAAACTCGTAACTCAAATATTCGCCTCTGCGATCAGATCGTAGAAACTTTATTTTCTTGTTATGATGATTTTCCACTTCACTCTAAAATTCTTTGAACTTTTCAAATGTTTCAGACTTATGTTTCTTCAAGTAGATATACCCATATATGCTCAAATCATCTGTGAAGGTCAAAAATAACGATACCCGCTGCGAGCCTCAACACTCATCGGATCGCATACATCAGTATGTATTATTTCTAATAAGTTAGTTGCTCGCTCCATTGTTCCGGAGAACGGAATTTTAGTCATCTTGCCCATAAGGCATGGTTCGCAAGCATCAAGTGATTCATAATCAAGTGATTCCAAAATCCCATCAACATGGAGTTTCTTCATGCGCTTTACACCAATATGACCTAAACGGCAGTGCCACAAATAAGTTGCACTATCATTATTAACTTTGCATCTTTTGGCTTCAATATTATGAATATGTGTATCACTACGATCGAGATCCAACAAACTATTTTCATTGTGTGTGTGACCATCGAAGGTTTTATTCATGTAAACACAATAACAATTATTCTCTGACTTTAAATGAATAACCGTATTGCAATAAACATGATCAAATCATATTCATGCTCAACGCAAACGCCAAATAACATTTATTTAGGTTTAACACTAATCCCGAAAGTATAGGGAGTGTGCAATGATGATCATATCAATCTTGGAAGCACTTCCAACACACATCGTCACTTCACCCTCAATTAGTCTCTGTTTATTATGTAACTCATGTTTCGAGTTACTAATTTTTAGCAACCGAGCAAGTATCAAATACCCAGGGGCTACTATAAACACTAGTAAGGTACACATCAATAACATGTATATCAAATATACCTTTGTTCACTTTGCCATCCTTCTTATCCGCCAAATACTTGGGGCAGTTCTGCTTCCAGTGACCAGTCCCTTTGCGGTAGAAGCACTTAGTTTCAGGTTTTAGGTCTAGAATTGGGCTTCTTCACTTGAGCAGCAAGTTGCTTGCCGTTCTTCTTGAAGTTCCCCTTCTTCCCTTTGCCCTTTTTATTGAAACTAGTGGTCTTGTCAACCATCAACACTTGATGCTTTTCTTGATTTCCACCTTCGTCGATTTCAGCATCATGAAGAGCTTGGGAACTATTTCTGTTATCCCTTGCATATTGTAGTTCATCACGAAGTTCCAGTAACTTGGTGATAGTGACTAGAGAATTCTGTCAATCACTATCTTATCTGGAAGATTAACTCCCACTTGATTCAAGTGATTGTAGTACTCAGACATTCTGAGCACATGCTCACTAGCTAAGCTATTCTCCTTCATCTTGTAGGCAAAGTGCTTGTCAAAGGTCTCATACCTTTCGACATGGGCATGAGTCTGAAATACTAATTTCAACTCTTGGAACATCTGATATGCTTTGTGGCATTCAAAACGTCTTTGAAGCCTCGATTCTAAGCCGTAAAGCATGGTGCACTAAACTATCAAGTAGTCATCATATCGAGCTCGCCAAACGTTCATAACGTCTGCATCTACTCCTGCAATCGATCTGTCACCTAGCGATGCATCAAGGACATAATTCTTCTGTGCAGTAATGAGGATAATCCTCAGATCATGGATCCAATCCGCATCACTGCTACTAACATCTTTCAACTTAGTTTTTCTCTAGGAACATATCAAAATAAACGGGAAGCTACATCGCAAGCTATTGATCTACAACATAGTTATGCAAATACTATCAGGACTAAGTTCATGATAAATTAAAGTTCAATTAATCATATTACTTAAGAACTCCCACTTAGATAGACATCCCTCTAATAATCTAAGTGATCGCGTGATCCATATCAACTAAACCATAACCAATCATCACGTGAAACGGAGTAGTTTTCAATGGTGAACATCACTATGTTGATCATATCTACTATATGATTCACGCTCGACCTTTCGGTCTCAGTGTTCCGAGGCTATATCTGCATATGCTAGGCTCGTCAAGTTTAACCCGAGTATTCTACGTGTGCAAAACTGGCTTGCACCCGTTATAGATGAACATAGAGCTTATCACACCCGATCATCACATGGTGTCTCGGCACGACGAACTTTGAAAATGGTGCATACTTAGGGAGAACACTTTTATCTTGAAATTTAGTGAGGGATCATCTTAGAATGCTACCGTCAATCAAAGCAAAATAAGATGCATAAAAGATAAACATCACATGCAATCAATATAAGTGATATGATATGGCCATCATCATCTTGTGCTTGTGATCTCCATCTCCAAAGCACCGTCATGATCACCATTGTCACCGGTGTGACACCTTGACCTCCATCGTAGCATCGTTGTCGTCTCGCCAAATATTGCTTCTACGAAAATCGCTACCGCCTAGTGATAAAGTAAAGCAATTACAAGGCGATTGCATTGCATACAATAAAGCGACAACCATATGGATCCTGCTGGTGTCTACTACACAACCTTCTTCTTGTAGACGTTGTTGGGCCTCCAAGTGCAAAGGTTTGTAGGACAGTAGCAAATTTCCCTCAAGTGGATGACCTAAGGTTTATAATTCCGTAGGAGGCGTAGGATGAAGATGGTCTCTCTCAAGCAACCCTGCAACCAAATAACAAAGAGTCTCTTGTGTCCCCAACACACCCAATACAATGGTAAATTGTATAGGTGCACTAGTTCAGCGAACAGATGGTGATACAAGTGGTATGTGGATAGTAGATAATAGTTTTTGTAATCTGAAATAATAAAAACAGCAAGGTAGCAAGTGATAAAAGTGAGCGTAAATGATATTGCAATGTGTGGAAACAAGGCCTAGGGTTCATACTTTCGCTAGTGTAAGTTCCCTCAACAATACTAACATAATTGGATCATAAACCTATCCCTCAACTTGCAACAAAGAGTCACTCCAAAGTCACTAATAACGGAGAATGAATGAAGAGATTATGGTAGGGTACGAAACCACCTCAAAGTTATTCTTTCCAATCAATCCGTTCGCCTATTCCTATAAGTGTCACAAACAGCCCTAGAGTTCGTACTAGAATAACACCTTAAGACACAAATCAATCAAAACCCTAATGTCACCTAGATACTCCAATGTCACCTCAAGTATCCGTGGGTATGATTATAAGATATGTGTCACACAATCTCAGATTCATCTATTCATCCAACACAAAGGACCTCAAAGAGTGCCCCAAATTTTCTACCGGAGAATCACGATGAAAACGTGTGCCAACCCTTATGCATAGGTTCATGGGCGGAACCCGCAAGTTGATCACCAAAACATACATCTAGTGAATCACGTGATATCCCATTGTCACCACAGATATCCACGGCAAGACATACATCAAGTGTTCTCAAATCTTTAAAGACTCAATCCGATAAGATTACTTCAGAGGAGAAACTCGATTCATTACAAGAGAGAAGAGGGGGAGGAGAAACATAAGATCCAACTATAATAGCAAAGCTCGCAATACATCAAGATCGTATCATCTCAAGAACACGAGAGAGAGAGAGAGATCAAACACATAGCTACTGGTACATACCCTCAGCCCCGAGGGAGAACTACTCCCTCCTCGTCATGGAGAGCATCGGGATGATGAAGATGGCCACCGGAGAAGGATTGCCCCCTCCAGCAGGGTGCCGGAACGGGTCTAGATTGGTTTTCGGTGGCTACGGAGGCTTCTGGTGGCAGAACTCCTGATCTATGTTGCGTTTTGGAAGTTTTAGGTCACGTGGGTATATATGGGTGCAGGAGGTACGTCAGGGGAGCCACGAGGGTCCCACGAGACAGGGGGGCACGCCCTAGGGGGGCGCCCCCCACCCTCGTGAGCACCTCGTTCCTTCCTTGACGTAGGGTCCAAGTCCATCGGGTGTGTTTCCTTCCAAAAATAACTTCTCCAGTTGATTTTGTTCCGTTTCGACTCCGTTTGATATTCTTTTTTCTCGAAACACTAAAATAGGCATAAAACAGCAAATCTAGGCTGGGCCTCCGGTTAATAGGTTAGTCCCAAAAATAATATAAAAGTGGAAAATAAAGCCCAATATTGCCTAAAACAGTAGATAATATAGCATGGAGCAATCAAAAATTATAGATACGTTGGAGATGTATCAAGCATCCCCAAGCTTAATTCCTGCTCGTCCTCGAGTAGGTAAATGATAAAAAGATAATCTTTGATGTGGAATGCTAGTTGGCATAATTTTAATGTAATTCTTCTTACTTGTGATATGAATATTCAGATCCGAAAGATTCAAGACAAAAGTTCATATTGACATAAAAATAATAATACTTCAAGCATACTAATAAAGCAATTATGTCTTCTCAAAATATCATGGCCAAAGAAAGCTATCCCTACAAAATCATATAGTCTGGCTATGCTCTATCTTCACCGCACAAAGTATTTAAATCATGCACAACCCCGTTGACAAGTCAAGCAATTGTTTCATACTTTTGATGTTCTCAAACTTTTTCAATCTTCACGCAATATATGAGCGTGAGCCATGGACATAGCACTATAGGTGGAATAGAATGGTGGTTGTGGAGAAGACAAAAAAGGAGAAGATAGTCTCACATCAACTAGGCGTATCAATGGGCTATGGAGATGCCCATCAATAGATATCAATGTGAGTGAGTAGGGATTGCCATGCAACGGATGCACTAGAGCTATAAGTATATGAAAGCTCAACAAAAGAAACTAGTGGGTGTGCATCCAACTTGCTTGCTCACGAAGACCTAGGGCATTTTGAGGAAGCCCATCATTGGAATATACAAGCCAAGTTCTATAATGAAAGATTCCCACTAGTATATGAAAGTGACAACATAGGAGACTCTCTATCATGAAGATCGTGGTGCTACTTTGAAGCACAAGTGTGGTAAAAGGATAGTAGCATTGTCCCTTCTCTCTTTTTCTCTCATTTTTTTATTTTTTTATTTGGGCCTTCTCTTTTTTATGGCCTTTTTTATTTGGGCTTCTTTGTCCTCTTTTTTTTTCGTCCAGAGTCTCATCCCAACTTGTCAGGGAATCATAGTCTCCATCATCCTTTCCTCACTGGGACAATGCTCTAATAATGATGATCATCACACTTTTATTTTTCTTACAACTCAACAATTACAACTCGATACTTAGAACAAAATATGACTGTATATGAATACCTCCGGCGGTGTACCGGGATGTGCAATGACTCATGAGTGACATGTATGAAAGAATTATGAACGGTGGCTTTGCCACAAATACGATGTCAACTACATGATCATGCTAGCAATTTGACAATGATGGAGCATGTCATAACAAACAGAACAGTGGAAAGTTGCATGGCAATATATCTCGGAATGGCTATGGAAATGCCATAGTAGGTAGGTATGGTGGCTGTTTTGAGGAAGGTATATGGTGGGTGTATGATACCGGTGAAAGGTGTGCGGTATTAGAGAGGCTAGCAATGGTGGAAGGGTGAGAGTGCGTATGATCCATGGACTCAACATTAGTCATAAAGAACTCATATATTTATTGCAAAAATCTACAAGTTATCAAAGCAAAGTATTACGTGCATGCTCCTAGGGGGATAGATTGGTAGGAAAAGACCATCGCTCGTCCCCGACCGCCACTCATAAGGAAGACAATCAATAAATAAATCATGCTCCGACTTCATCACATAACGGTTCACCATACGTGCATGCTACGGGAATCACAAACTTCAACACAAGTATTTCTCAAATTCATAACCACTCAACTAGCATGACTCTAATATCACCATCTCCATATCTCAAAACAATTATCAAGTATCAAACTTCTCATACTATTCAACACACTCATAAGAGAATTTTATTATTCTTGAATACCTAGCATATTAGGATTTTAAGCAAATTACCATGCTATTAAGACTCTCAAAATAATCTAAGTGAAGCATGAGAGTTCATCTATTTCTTCAAAATAAAACTACCACCATGCTCTAAAAGATATAAGTGAAGCACTAGAGCAAATGACAAACTACTCCGAAAGATATAAATGAAGATCAATGAGTAGTCGAATAATTATGCAACTATGTGAAGACTCTCTGACATTTAATAATTTCAGATCTTGTTATTCTATTCAAACAGCAAGCAAAGCAAAAGAAAATGACATCTAAGAATAGCAAACATCATGTGAAGAAGCAAAAACTTAGGATCAACTGATACTAACCGATAGTTGTTGAAGAAGAAAGGTGGGATGCCAACCGGGGCATCCCCAAGCTTAGATGCTTGATACTTCTTGAAATATTATCTTTGGGTGCCTTGGGCATCCCCAATATTGAGTTTTTGTGTCTCCTTAATTCCTCTCATATCACGGTCTCCCTAAATCTCAAAAGCTTCATCCACACAAAACTCAACAAGCACTCGTGAGATAAGTTAGTATAAACCATTGCCAAAACCTTATTATACTCTACTGTAGCAAATCACTAAAATTATTATTCAACATTGCATACTAAATGCCTCTGCATATTTAATAGTCCTATCCTCAAATAGAATCATTAAAGAAGCAAACATATGCAAACAATGCAAACATAACAGCAATCTGCCTAAACAGGATAGTCTGTAAAGAATGCAGCAACATCCATACTTCCCTAGCTCCAAAAATTACGAAAGGAAATTACCACTGTAGTAAATTTATCAGAGATTAATATGCAAAAGGTTTCAACATTTTATCACATTCTGACTTTTCTAGGGAATTATTGCAACAGCGGTAAACTTTCTGTTTTCAAACAGCAACATGTATACTTGTAACATAGGCATAGTAAAGGCTATCAATGCCACTTTTATTGAAATAAAAGATGCAAAACATTGTTCCAAATAAAAGTAAGCAAATCCTAACAAAATAAATTGATGCTCCAAGCAAAACACATATCATGTGGCGAATAAAAATATAGCTTCAAGTAAAGTTACCGATGAACAAAGACGAAAGAGGGGATGCCTTCCGGTGCATCCCCAATCATAGGCTCTTGGTTGTCCTTGAATATTACCTTTGGGTGCCTCGGAAATCCCCAATCTTAGGCTCTTTCCACTCCTTATTCCATAGTCCATCGAATCCTTACCCAAAACTTGAAAACTTCACAACACAAAACTTAACAGAAAACTCGTAAGCTCTGTTAGTACAAGAAAATAAATCACCACTTAAATGTACTGTAATGAAATCATTCTTTATTTATATTGGTTTTAAACCTACTGTATTCCAACTTCTCTATCATTTATAAACTATTTTACTAGCCATAGATTCATCAAAATAAGCAAACAACACACGAAAAACAGAATCTGTCAAAAACAGAACAGTCTGTAGTAATCTGGATCAAACATATACTTCTGGAACTCATAAAATTCTCAAATAAATTGCTGGACCTGAGGAATTTATCTATTAATCAACTGCAAAAATAATTAACTAAATAGCGCTCTCCAATAAAGAATGGCAGCAATTCTCGTGAGTGCTCAAGTTTCTGTTTTTGACAGCATGATCAACAAGACTTCCCCCAAGTCTTCCCAAAGGTTCTACTTGGCACGAACACTAATTAAAAGCATAAAACCACATCTAAACAGAGGCTAGATGAATTATTTATTACTAAACAGGAACAAAAAGCAAGGAACTAAAATAAAATTGGGTTGCCTCCCAACAAGCGCTATCGTTTGACGCCCCTAGCTAGGCATGATGATTTCAATGATGCTCACATAAAAGATAAGAATTGAAACATAAAGAGAGCATCATGAATAATATGACTAGCACATTTAAGTCTAACCCATTTCCTATGCATAGGGATTTTGTTAGAAAACAACTTGTGGGAACAAGAATCAACTTGCATAGGAAGGTAAAACAAGCATAACTTTAAAACTTTAAGCACATAGAGAGGAAGCTTGATATTATTGCAATTCCTAAAAGCATATATTCCTCCCTCATAATAATTTTCAGTAGCATCATGAATGAATTCAACAATATAACCAGCACCTAAAGCATTCTTTTCATGATTTACAAGCATAGAAAATTTACTACTCTCCACATAAGCTAATTTCTTCTCATGAATAATAGTGGGAGCAAACTCAACAAAATAACTATCATGTGATTGAAAATTAAGATCAAGATGACAAGTTTCATGGTTATCATTGTTCTTTAAAGCATACGTGTCATCACAATAATCATCATAGATAGGAGGCATGCTTTCATCATAATAAATTTGCTCATCAAAGCTTGGGCGACAAAAAAATATCATTTTCATCAAACATAGCATCCCCAAGCTTGTGGCTTTGCATATCATTAGCATCATAGATGTTCAAGGAATTCATACTAACAACATTGCAATCATGCTCATCATTCAAATATTTAGTGCCAAACATTTTATAGATTTCTTCTTCTAGCACTTGAGCACAATTATCCTTTCCATCATACTCACGAAAGATATTTAAAAGGTGAAGCGTATGAGACAAACTCAATTCCATTTTTTATAGTTTTCTTTTATAAACTATACTAGTGATAAAACAAGAAACTAAAAGACTCGATTGCAAGATCTAAAGATATACCTTCAAGCACTCACCTCCCCGGCAACGGCGCCAGAAAAGAGCTTGATGTCTACTACACAACCTTCTTCTTGTAGACGTTGTTGGGCCTCCAAGTGCAGAGGTTAGTAGGACAGTAGAAAATTTCCCTCAAGTGGATTACCTAAGGTTTATCAATCCGTAGGAGGCGTAGGATGAAGATGGTCTCTCTCAAGCAACCCTGCAACCAAATAACAAAGAGTCTCTTGTGTCCCCAACACACCTAATACAATGGTAAATTGTATAGGTGCACTAGTTCAGCGAAGAGATGGTGATACAAGTGGTATGTGGATAGTAGATAATAGTTTTTGTAATCTGAAATAATAAAAACAGCAAGGTAGCAAGTGATAAAAGTGAGCGTAAACGATATTGCAATGTGTGGAAACAAGACCTAGGGTTCATACTTTCGCTAGTGTAAGTTCCCTCAACAATACTAACATAATTGGATCATAAAACTATCCCTCAACATGCAACAAAGAGTCACTCCAAAGTCACTAATAGCGGAGAACGAACGAAGAGATTATGGTAGGGTACGAAACCACTTCAAAGTTATTCTTTCCAATCAATCCGTTGGGCTATTCCTATAAGTGTCACAAACAGCCCTAGAGTTCGTACTAGAATAACACCTTAAGACACAAATCAATCAAAACCCTAATGTCACCTAGATACTCCAATATCACCTCAAGTATCTGTGGGTATGATTATACGATATGCGTCACACAATCTCAGATTCATCTATTCATCCAACACAAAGGACCTCAAAGAGTGCCCCAAAGTTTCTACCGGAGAATCACGACGAAAACGTGTGCCAACCCCTATGCATAGGTTCATGGGCGGAACCCGCAAGTTGATCACCAAAACATACATCAAGTGAATCACGTGATATCCCATTGTCACCACAGATATCCACGGCAAGACATACATCAAGTGTTCTCAAATCTTTAAAGACTCAATCCGATAAGATTACTTCAAAGGGGAAACTCGATTCATTACAAGAGAGAAGAGGGGGAGGAGAAACATAAGATCCAACTATAATTGCAAAGCTCACGATACATCAAGATCGTATCATCTCAAGAACACGAGAGAGAGAGATCAAACACATAGCTACTGGTACATACCCTCAGCCCCGAGGGAGAACTACTCCCTCCTCGTTATGGAGAGCACCGGGATGATGAAGATGACCACTGGAGAAGGATTGCCCCCTCCGGCAGGGTGCCGAAACGGGTCTAGATTGGTTTTCGGTGGCTATGGAGGCTTCTGGCGGCGGAACTCCCGATCTATGTTGCGTTTTGGAAGTTTTAGGTCACATGGGTATATATGGGTGCAGGAGGTACGTCAGGGGAGCCACGAGGGTCCCACGAGACAGGGGGGCGCGCCCTAGGGAGGGTGGCGCCCCCCACCCTCGTGAGCACCTCGTTCCTTCCTTGACATAGGGTCCAAGTCCATCGGGTGTGTTTCCTTCCAAAAATAACTTCTCCAGTTGATTTCGTTCCGTTTCGACTCCGTTTGATATTCCTTTTTCTCGAAACACTGAAATAGGCATAAAACAGCAAATCTGGGCTGGGCCTCCGGTTACTAGGTTAGTCCCGAAAATAATATAAAAGTGGAAAATAAAGCCCAATATTGCTTAAAACAGTAGATAATATAGCATGGAGCAATCAAAAATTATAGAAACGTTGGAGACGTATCACCTGCCAGTTGCCGATAACTCCATTACAAAACATGATCATCTCATAAATATAGCATCATGTCTTGACCATATCACATCACAACATGCCTTGCAAAAACAAGTCAGACGTCCTCTACTTTGTTGTTGCAAGTTTTACGTGGCTGCTACGGGCTGAGCAAGAACCGTTCTTACCTACGCATCAAAACCACAACGATAGTTCATCAAGTTAGTGTTGTTTTAACCTTCTCAAGGACCTGGCGTAGCCACACTCGGTTCAACTAAAGTTGGAGAAACTGGCACCCGCCAGCCACCTATGTGCAAAGCACGTCGGTAGAACCAGTCTCACGTAAGCGTACGCGTAATGTTGGTCCGGGCCGCTTCATCCAACAATACCGCCGAACCAAAGTATGACATGATGGTAAGCAGTATGACTTGTATCGCCCACAACCCACTCCGTGTAATTGCTACTATCATCTTTCAACTTTGCTTTATCAAGGAACGCATTAAAATTCAACGGAACAACAACATGGGCCATCTATCTACAATAACATAGACAAGCAAAATACTATCAGGTACTAAGTTCATGATAAATTTAAGTTCAATTAATCATATTACTTAAGAACTCCCACTTAGATAGACATGTCTCTAATCATCTAAGTGATCACGTGATCCATATCAACTAAACCATAACCGATCATCACGTGAAATGGAGTAGTTTTCAATGGTGAACATCACTATGTTGATCATATCTACTATATGATTCACGCTCGACCTTTCGGTCTCAGTGTTCCGAGGCTAGATCTGCATATGCTAGGCTCGTCAAGTTTAACCCGAGTATCCTGCATGTGTAAAACTGTCTTACACTCGTTGTAGATGAACGTTGAGCTTATCACACCCGATCATCACGTGGTGTCTCGGCACGACGAACTTTGGTAATGGTGCATACTCAGGGAGAACACTTTTACCTTGAAATTTAGTGAGAGATCATCTTATAATGCTACCATCAAACAAAGCAGAATAAGATGCATAAAGGATAAACATCACATGCAATTAATATAAGTGATATGATATGGCCATCATCATCTTGTGCCTTTGATCTCCATGTCCAAAGCACCATCATGATCACCATCGTCACCGGTGCGACACCTTGATCTCTATCGAAGCATCATTGTCATCTCGCCAACTATTGCTTCTACGACTATTGCTACCGCTTACTGATAAAGTAAAGCAATTACAGGGCGATTGCATTGCATACAATAAAGCGACAACCATATGGCTCCTGCCAATTGCCGATAACTCTGTTACAAAACATGATCATCTCATACAATAAATACATCATCATGTCTTGACCATATCACATCACAACATGCCCTGCAAAAACAAGTTATACGTCCTCTACTTTGTTGTTGCAAGTTTTACGTGGCTGCTACGGGCTGAGCAAGAACCGTTGTTACCTACGCATCAAAACCACAATGATAGTTCATCAAGTTAGTGTTGTTTTAACCTTCGCAAGGACCGGGCATAGCCACACTTGGTTCAACTAAAGTTGGAGAAACTGACACCAGCCAGCCACCTGTGTGCAAAGCACGTCGGTAGAACCAGTCTCGCGTAAGCGTACGCGTAATGTCGGTCCGGGCCGCTTCATCCAACAATACCGCCAAACCAAAGTATGACATGATGGTAAGCAGTATGACTTGTATCGCCCACAACTCACTTGTGTTCTACTCGTGCATATAACATCTACTGTAAGTGCATCTAGTGCCCCTTAGTGATTTTGGTGTATTGAAGACTTATAGGTTAAGGGACTGATGCGTTTGTGAGTGTACACAGGTCTATAAGTCTATGAGGAGTTTGATATTTACAGAAAAAGTCGACCCCTAAAAATGAAGTTCTTCGATTGAAGAATTTGGATTTCTGAAGACTTTGAAAGTGAAGAAATTGGTGTAATCCTAAAGACTTGGTATTCATTCGAGGAACATGGAGCATGAAGACTTTTGTTTTCGTAGTTTCATTTTCTCTTTCTTGAGTCATAGGAAACACCGTACTATTAAAGGGGGTCGAGGAAATACTAAGGAAAAAATCCCATGTGATGCTCAACTCAAATCCTACACCTACCAATCCCTTCGAGTGAAGCCATTGGAAATCTCATACAGTTTAGTCATATTCTTCAGTGGCAGAGACGAAGTTCTTCTGGTCTCTGAGGAATTTGTTCCGACTAAGGAGTTAGGGATTCGCCAGTGCGGATTGCCTACACAGTGAGGAACATGATAGCCCTGAGGAATTTGATACTCAAAATTCTGACTGTTGTTGTGCTATGCGCCAGCTGTCCCAAAATATCTACCCACCTAACGGTCATATCATTGAAGGGAATTTATGTCTTATCATGTCGGGCTGCTCCCTAGGCTATAAACAGTCGCCCCCTACAACCACTAGCTGGTTGGCTGCTCTGAGAGAAACTGACACTTGTCATTTGAGAGCATCCCATCCTCCGAGGACTTCAAGTGAGGAAAACCCAAAGCCAAACACCTACAAACCCAAAGTGATTGAGCATCACTGAAGAGAGTGATCCTGCGTGGATCCGACGCTTGTTACCTTTGAAGACTGTGCATCTTCCAGACGGTTAGGCGTCATGGTCTAGAGCATCCAAGAGGAAATTGTGGATCGCCAAGTGACCAAGTCTGTGAAGGTTGGGAAGTCACCTGAAGACTTACCACGAGTGATTGGGCGAGGTCTGTGTGACCTTAGCTCAAGGGGAATACGGTGAGGACTGAGTGTCATGAGCTGCGTGTTCAGGACTGGGTGTCCGGGACTGTGTGTCCTTAGGTTTAAATACCTAGCCGCCCTAACCAGACGTACAACTGTCACAACAGTTGGAACTGGTCTACCAAATCATTGTCTTCACCAAGCTACCTGGTTCCATTTCCTCAACCCTTCCATTTCCTCATTTATGTGTCGTGTGCTTGTTCATATCTGTTTGAAGACTTAGACTAAAGACTTTCTCTATTTCCTCAGTTCAATTTCTTTAGTTTGTTTGTCTTATCCTGTGTTATCCCGTGTTTACGCTTTCTGTACTCTGTGCTTGTTTTCATTTCATCATGAAGACCATTCTCATGCATTGTTATGTTTACTTCTGAGTACTTATTCCGTTGCAAGTAGTTCTTCACTCAGGAATTTCCTCACCCTGAAATTCCTCGGTGAAGAATTCATAAAAATCGCCTATTCACCCCCCCCTCTAGTCGATATAACGCACTTTCATCTACGCATAAAACAAGGCTCGGATGCCACTGTTGGGGAACGTAGTAATTTAAAAAAATTCCTACGCACACACAGGATCATGGTGATGCATAGCAATGAGAGGGGAGAGTGTGTCCACGTACCCTCGTAGACCGAATGCGGAAGCGTTAGCACAACGCGGTTGATGTAGTCGTACGTCTTCATGATCCGGCCGATCCAAGTACCGAACGCACGACACCTCTGAGTTCTGCACATGCTCAACTCGATGATGTCCCGCGAGCTCCGATCCAGCAAAGCTTCACAGGGGAGTTTCATCAGCACGATGGCGTGGTGACGGTGATGATGATGCTACCGACGCAGGGCTTCGCCTAAGCACCGCTATGATATAACCGAGGTGGAATATGGTGGAGGGGGGCACCGCACACGGCTAGAATAGATCAACTGATCAACTTGTGTGTCTAGAGGTGCCCCCCTGCCCCCTGTATATAAAGGAGTGGAGGAGGGGGGTCGTCCCTCTCTAGGGCGCGCCATGAGGAGTCCTACTCCCACTGGGAGTAGGATTCCCCCCCCTTTCCAACTTGGAGTAGGAGAGGGAAGGAAGAAGGAGGGAGAAAGGAAAGGGGGGCCGACCCCCCCCCT
The DNA here is from genome assembly GCF_003073215.2 of Triticum urartu. Classification (NCBI taxonomy): domain Eukaryota; kingdom Viridiplantae; phylum Streptophyta; class Magnoliopsida; order Poales; family Poaceae; genus Triticum; species Triticum urartu. Next base: position 196,472,455 of record NC_053025.1, read on the forward strand.
CCCAATTCGGATTGGGCTTGGGGGCCGCGCCACCTCCCTTGCTCCTTTCCCCTCCTTTCCACTAAATCCCAATAAGGCCCATATACCTCCTGGGGGGTTCCGATAACCTCCCGGTGCTCCGGTATATTCCCGATCTCAACCGGAACCATTCCGGTATCCAAATATAGTCGTCCAATATATCGATCTTTATGTCTCGACCATTTCTAGACTCCTCGTCATGTTTGTGATCATATTCGGGACTCTGAACTACATTCGGTACATCAAAAACAAAAACTCATAATACGATCGTCACCGAACTTTAAGCGTGTGGACCCTACGGGTTCAAGAACTATGTAGACATGACCGAGACACGTCTCTGGTCAATAACCAATAGCGGAACCTGGATGCTCATATTCGCTCCCACATATTCTTCGAAGATCTTTATCGGTCAAACCGCATAACAACATACGTTGTTCCCTTTGTCATCGGTATGTTACTTGCCCGAGATTCGATTGTCTGTATCTCAATACCTAGTTCAATCTCGTTACCGGCTAGTCTCTTTACTCGTTCTGTAATGCATCATCCCGCAACTAACTCATTAGTTACAATGCTTGCAAGGCTTATAGTGATGTGCATTACCGAGAGGGCCCAGATATACCTCTCCGACAATTGGAGTGACAAATCCTAATCTCAAAATACGCCAACTCAACAAGTACCTTCAGAGACACCTGTAGAGTACCTTTATAATCACCCAGTTACGTTGTGACGTTTGGTAGCACACAAAGTGTTCCTCCGGTAAACGGGAGTTGCATAATCTCATAGTCATAGGAACATGTATAAGTCATGAAGAAAGCAATAGCAACAAACTAAACGGTCATCGTGCTAAGCTAACGTAATGGGTCAAGTCAATAAAATCATTCTCCTAATGATGTGATCCCGTTAATCAAATGACAACTCATGTCTATGGTTAGAAAACTTAACCATCTTTGATTAACGAGCTAGTCAAGTAGAGGCATACTAGTGACACTATGTTTGTCTATGTATTCACACATGTATTATGTTTCCGGTTAATACAATCCTAGCATGAATAATAAACATTTATCATGAAATAAGGAAATAAATAATAGCTTTATTATTGCCTCTAGGGCATATTTCCTTCATTTGTGTGCTACCAAACGTCACAACGTAACTGGGTGATTATAAAGGTGTCTCCGAAGGTACTTGTTGAGTTGGCGTATTTCGAGATTAGGATTTGTCACTTCGATTGTCGGAGAGGTATATCTGGGCCCACTCGGTAATGCACATCACTATAAGCCTTGCAAGCATTGTAACTAATGAGTTAGTTGCGGGATGATGTATTATAGAATGAGTAAAGAGACTTGCCGGTAACGAGATTGAACTAGGTATTGAGATATCGACGATCAAATCTCGGGCAAGCAACATACCGATGACAAAGGGAACAACGTATGTTGTTATGCGGTTTGACCGATAGAGATCTTCGTAGAATATGTGGGAGCCAATATGAGCATCCAGGTTCCGCTATTGGTTATTGACCGGGGACGTGTCTCGGTCATGTCTACATAGTTCTCGAACCCGTAGGGTCCGCATGCTTAAAGTTCGGTGATGATCGGCATTATGAGTTTTTGTGTTTTGATGTACCGAAGGTAGTTCGAAGTCCCGGATATGATCATGGACATGACGAGGAGTCTCGAAATGGTCGAGACGTAAAGATCGATATATTGGACGACTATGTTCGGATACCGGAAAGGTTCCGGAAGGTTTCAGACATATACCGGAGTACCGGGAGGTTACCGGAACCCCTCGGGGGGCTTAATGGGCCTACATGGGCCTTAGTGGAAATAGAGGGCAGCAAGGGGAGTGTGGGGCGCGCCCCCCAAGGCCCAAACCAAATTGGTTTAGGGCAAGGGGGTTGGCCCCATCTTTCCTTCTCCTCCTCTCCCTTTCCTTCCCTCTCTCCTACTCCTACTAGGAAAAGGAGGAGTCCTACTCCTAGTGGGAGTAGGACTCCCCCTCTTGGCGCGCCTCTCCCTAGCCGGCTGCCTCCTCCCCTTACTCCTTCATATACGGGGGCAGGAGGGGCACCCCATAGACAGAACAATTGATCATTGATCTCTTAGCCGTGTGCGGTGCCCCCTTCCACCATAATCCACCTCGATCATATCGTAGTGGTGCTTAGGTGAAGCCCTGCATCAGTAGCATCATCATCACCGTCACCACACCGTCGTGCTGATGAAACTCTCCTGTGAAGCTTTGCTGGATCGGAGCTCGCAGGACGTCATTGAGTTGAACGGGTGCAGAACTCGGAGGGGCCGTGCGTTCGGTACATGGATCAGTCGGATTGTGAAGACGTACGACTACATCAACCGCGTTGTGCTAACGCTTCCGCATTCGGTCTATGAGGGTACGTAGATACACTCTCCCCTCTCGTTTCTATGCATCACCATGATCCTGTGTGTGCGTAGGATTTTTTTTGGAATTACTACGTTCCCCAACAGGTTTAGGATCCAGATTATCTATGAACAATATTTGAATCTTCTCTGAATTCTTTTATGTATGATTGGTTTATCTTTGCAAGTCTCTTCGAATTATCAGTTTGGTTTGGTCTACTAGATTGATCTTTCTTGCAATGGGGGAAGTGCTTAGCTTTGGGTTCAATCTTGCGGTGTTCGATCCCAGTGACAGAAAGGGAAACGACACGTATTGTATTTTTGCCATCGAGGATAAAAAGATGGGGTTTATATCATATTGCATGAATATATCCCTCTACATCATGTCATCTTGCTTAAGGTGTTACTCTGTTCTTATGAACTTAATACTCTAGATGCATGCTGGATATCGGTCGATGTGTGGAGTAATAGTAGTAGATGCAGGCAGGAGTCGGTCTACTTGTCACGGACATGATGCCTATATACATGATCATGCCTAGATATTCTCATAATTATTCGCTTTTCTATCAATTGCTCGACAGTAATTTGTTCACCCACCGTAATACTTATGCTATCTTGAGAGAATACACTAGTGAAACCTATGCCCCCCGGGTCTATTTTCCATCATACAAGTTTCCAATCTATTTTATTTTGCAATCTTTACTTTCAGTCTATATCATAAAAATACCAAAAATACTTATCTTATTATTATCATCTCTATCAGATCTCACTCTTGCAAGTGGCCATGAAGGGAGGACAACCCCTTTATCGCGTTGGTTGCGATGTTCTTATTTGTTTGTGTAGGTACGAGGTGACTCGCGCGTGGTCTCCTACTGGATTGATACATTGGTTCTCAGAAACTAAGGGAAATACTTACGCTGCTTTACTGCACCACCCTTTCCTCTTCAAGGGAAAACCAATGCAGTGCTCAAGAGGTAGCATGTCAACAATAGGTTCACTAGAAGCATGCAAAGTCCTATCATTCTTATTTTTCTTCTTCTTAGAAGAACTAGGTGCATCAACATTAGTTCTCTGAGAATCTTGCTCAATTCTCTTAGGGTGGCCCTCAGGATACAAATGTTCCTGAGTCATTTTACCCCCTCTAGTCACAACTCTAATAGCACTTTCATTTTTCTTATTGTCTAGTTCATTGAGCAAATCATTCTGAGCTTTAAGTACTTGTTCTACTTGAGTGGTAACCATAGAAGCATCTTTACTAATAAGTTTAAGTTCACCTTTAACTCTAGACATATAATCACTCAAGTATTCAATCGTATAAGCATTACATTTCAATTGTCTACCAACATAAGCATTGAAGTCTTCTTGTTTAACAATAAAATTATCAAACTCATCCAAGCACTGGCTAGCAGACTTATTACGAGGAATATCACCTTCATCAAATCTATAGAGAATTTACCTTTACTACCTGTGTCGGGTTATCAAGACCATGTATTTCTTCAATATGTGGTAAATTCTTAACATCTTTAGCTTTAATACCCTTTTCTTTCATAGATTTCTTTGCCTCTTGCATATCTTCGGGACTGAGAAATAGAATACCCCTTTTCTTCAGAGTTGGCTTAGGAGTTGGTTCAGGAAGTGTCCAATCATTATCATTACTCAACATATTATTCAATAGCAATTCAGCTTGATCAACATTTCTTTCCCTAAAAACACAACCAGCACAACTATCCAGGTGGTCTCTGGAAGCATCGGTTAGTCCATTATAAAGATATCAAGTATTTCATTTTCTTGAGAGGATGATCAGGCAAAGCATTAAGTAATCGGAGAAGCCTCCCCCAAGTTTGTGGGAGACTCTCTTCTTCAATTTGCACAAAATTATATAATTCCCTTAAGGCAGCTTGTTTCTTATGAGTGGGGAAATATTTAGCAAAGAAGTAATAAATCATATCCTGGGGACTGTGCACACAACCAGGAACAAGAGAATTAAACCATGTTTTAGCATCACCCTTTAATGAGAACGGAAATAACTTGAGGATATAGTAGTAACGAATTTTCTCCTCCTTAGTGAACAGGGTGGCCATATCATTCAATTTAGTAAGATGTGCCACAACAGTTTCAGATTCATAGCCATAAAAAGGATCAGATTCAACCAAAGTAATTAACTCAGGGTTGACAGAGAAATCATAATCCTTATCGTAAATACAGATATGTGAAGTAGCAAAAGCAGGTTCATATTTCATTCTAGCATTCAAAGATTTTTCTTTCAGCTTAGCTAACAGTTTCTTAAGATCATATCTATCATTGCAAGCTAAAAAGTCTCTAGCAGTTTCTTCATCCATAACATAACCCTCAGGCACAACAGGCAATTCATATCTAGGGGGAGAATCTTCATCATCACTTTCATCAATATTATCAGTTTCAATAATTTCATTCTCTCTAACCCTAGCAAGTTGTTCATCAAGAAATTCACCTAATGGAACATTATTATCAAGCATAAAAGTAGTTTCCTCATAAGCATCATGCAAAGCAGAAGTGGCATCATCAATAACATGCGACATATCAGAATAAATAGCAGGAGTAGGTGTCGCAAGTTTACTCAAAACAGAAGGTGAATCTAGTGCAAAGCTAGATGGCAGTTCCTTACCTCCCCTCGTAGTTGAGGGAAAAATCTTGGTTCTTTCATCTTTCAAGTTCCTCATAGTGATCAACAGATATAAATCCCAAGTGACTCAAAGAATAGAGCTATGCTCCCCGGCAACGGTGCCAGAAAATAGTCTTGATAACCCACAAGTATAGGGGATCGCAACAGTTTTCGAGGGTAGAGTATTCAACCCAAATTTATTGATTCGACACAAGGGGAGCCAAAGAATATTCTCAAGTATTAACAGTTGAGTTGTCAATTCAACCGCACCTGAAAAAATTAATATCTGCAGCAAAGTATTTAGTAGCAAAGTAATATGGAAGTAGCGGTAACGGTGGCAAAAGTAATAATAGTAGTTTTTGTAGTGATTGTAACAGTGGCAACGGAAAAGTAACTAAGCAAAGATCAATGTGTGAAAAGCTCGTAGGCAATGGATCAGTGATGGATAATTATGTCAGATGCGATTCCTCATGCAACAGTTATAACATAGGGTGACACAGAACTAGCTCTAGTTCATCAATGTAATGTAGGCATGTATTTTGAATATAGTCATACGTTCTTATGGAAAAGAACTTGCATGACATCTTTTGCCCTACCCTCCCGTGGCAGTAGGGTCCTATCGGAAACTAAGGGATATCAAGGCCTCCTTTTAATAGAGTACCGGAACAAAGCATTAACACTTAGTGAATACATGAACTCCTCAAACTATAGTCATCACCGGGAGTGGTCCCGATTATTGTCACTTTGGGGTTACCGGATCAGAACACATAGTAGATGACTATTGACTTGCAAAATAGGATCAAGAACTCACATATATTCATGGAAATATAATAGGTTCATATCTGCAATCATGGCACTCGGGCCCTAGTGACAAGCATTAAGCATAGCTGTAACACCCCGGATGTGATTTACCTTATATGTACTCCACCTCTTGCCATTTCCGGCGCTAAGTTATTTTTATTTCCTCGGTTTCAGGTTTTTTTGTCTCCGTGTGTTGTGTCGTTGTCATGCATCTCATACCATGTCATCATGTGCATTGCATTTGCATACGTGTTCGTCTCATACATCCGAGCATTTTCCCCGTTGTCCGTTTTGCATTCCGGCGCTCCTATCTCCTCCGGTGGTCCTTTCTACCTTCTTTTCGTGTGTGGGGGTTAAACATTTCCGGATTGGACCAAGACTTGCCATGCAGCCTTGGTTTACTACCGGTAGACCGCCTGTCAAGTTTTGTACCATTTGGACTTCGTTTGATACTCCAACGGTTAACCGAGGGACCGAGAAGGCCTCGTGTATGTTGTAGCCCAACACCCTTCTATTTTGGCCCAAAACCCACCAAAACTCTCTCCATCATCTAGAGCATTCGATCACGATCGCGTGGCCGAAAACCGCACCTCTTTTGGACTCTCCTAGCTCCCTCTATGCCTATATATAGCCCCTCCTCCGAAATCCCGGGTCTCTTCCCCCCTAAAAACCCTAAAAAAATCCCCTCTCCGCGCGCCGGACGTGTCCGTACGCGCCGGACACACCGCGCCGCCGCGCCGCACCAGTGGCGTCCCGCCACGTGGAGCCCGCCGCCCGCCGCTGCCGAGGCCTGCGGAACCCGATCTGGGCCCCCGCGGCCCGTCTCCTCGTCGTCGCCGCCCGCGGGAGGAGCCGCCCGAGCGCCGCCCGCCTCTCCTCTCACCGGCCGCCGCCTCCTTTCACTGGCGAGCAGTCATGAAGCTATGTACCTAGGGTAGGGTCATGGACCTATCCTAACTTCCCTACCCAAGGACATCTCTAGAAGAAATCACCTTTCAATCGACTTGGAGGTGTTCCACTCGACAGACTCGAAGACACTCGACCAAAAAGCAATTACTCGACCAAGATCCAACCACTCGACGGCCAGGAGACCTAAAGTCACTCCGCACGCTAACGGTCGGTCATTAAGTAGCTTTTATGGTCATCATAGCACTTTATTACTAGCGTTATTAGTAACGCCCTGCCTTAATGTACATTGAACCCTTCGTAAAGTGGGTTGGCCGGGGTCCTGGCGCACTCTATATAAGCCACACCCCTCCTCCGAGACAAGGGTTCGCACCTCTGTAACTCATACACACATAATCCATTCGACCGCCTCCGGGCTCCGAGACGTAGGGCTTTTACTTCCTCCGAGAAGGGCCTGAACTCGTAAACCCTGCGTCCTTACAACCTCTCCATAGCTAAGACCTCGCCTCTCCATACTTACCCCCTACATTACTGTAAGACTTAGAACCACGACAATTGGCGCCCACCGTGGGGCAGGTGTTTTAGCGTTTTGTTGGAGGAGTTGCGATCTTTTCCGACCCGAATCATCATGGTTTTCGATGGAGTTTTGGTGGAGGGCCGCGAGATCCGTCTCGGCGCGCTCATGTTCATCGCCGACGACTCCGCCTGGCTTCAGGAGGCTCCGCTCGACGTGGGCGCGCTCCCTGTCCGCGGGGCAACGCACTTTAGCGTGTGCGTCCGCGGCGTTCTCCTGCGGCAACCATCGACCCCCTACCGGTCGGTTCCTGTGTTGTCCTCCCTCCCCGCTTCCGCCCGGTGCAAGCGCTCCGGTCGGTCGAGGCTTCAGCGGTGGGTGCGACACGCGGTGGCCCGTCAGTCGTCCACCCCTCAAGTTGCGGCGATCGAGCCCGACAAATCCCTCTACGGCCTGTTCGACTGGCTCCGAAGAGACTGCATCCGAGTGCGGCAGCAGCGATCCGGCGGCAGAGGTTCTGATGGTCGATGGACCGCCTAGTCCCCCCGGTTTTACCCGCACTGACGGAGGCGCAGAAGGAGGCGACCCGTCGCGTCCCCATGAGGAGTATCTTCCCGAGCCTCTCATGTCGTTGCAGAGAGAAGAACTTCGCCGCCGGAACATGGATGCACTGCACACTCCTATCGTTGGAGAAACCCCCGAGGCTCGCGCCTTGGAGGACGCGCGCCTGGCAAACTTGGCCGAGCGCACTCGACTGGAGAACCTCCAGCGAGCACTCGACGAGCGTGCGCGACAACGGGTTCCCGAATCCAGTCGACGTCAGTGAGGGAGTCCTGGATTAGGGGGTGTTCGGGTAGCCGGACTATACCTTCAGCCGGACTCCTGGACTGTGAAGATACAAGATTGAAGACTTCGTCCCGTGTCCGGATGGGACTTTCCTTGGCGTGGAAGGCAAGCTTGGCGATGTGGATATTCAAGATCTCCTACCATTGTAACCGACTCTATGTAACCCTAACCCTATCCGGTGTCTGTATAAACCGGAGGGTTGTAGTCCGTAGGCAATCAACTCCATACACAACAATCATACCATAGGCTAGCTTCTAGGGTTTAGCCTCCTTGATCTCGTGGCAGATCTACTCTTGTACTACCCATATCATCAATATTAATCAAGCAGGAGTAGGGTATTACCTCCATCGAGAGGGCCCGAACCTGGGTAAAAAACATCGTGTCCCTTATCTCCTGTTACCATCCGGCCTTGACGCACAGTTCGGGACCCCCTACCCGAGATCCGCCGGTTTTGACACCGACATTGGTGCTTTCATTGAGAGTTCCTCTATGCCGTCACAATCAGGAAGGATGCCTCCTCCCGTCTTTAAAGACGGCGCCGTTGCTAAGGGAGCCTTGGCTGTCGGCCAAACCCTCTGGCTAGGTGGTTTCCTCATGACCGCCTGTTCGGCTGTTGCGCCGACGGTGACCTCTCGGGTCATCAAAAGCAACCTACACGTCAGCTCGGAGCTCGTCGAGCAGCTAGATCCAATGGAGCTCTCTTCCATAAACGAGCTCTTGGATCGCATCGCCGCCCTGGGGGTCGCTACGGATTACGACCAGGTTGGCCTTAAACCCGATCTAAGGGAAATTAACTCTCCCCAAGTCACCCACCACGTTGCCGTGGTAGAGGCGCAGTGCGGCGACCCTTCATCTATTTTAAAGACTAGCTACGTCCGAATTCCTGACTCCTCCAAGCCGGATACCCGCTGAGAGGAGGATGTAACTCAAGACCTGAGCTTAGGATCAGGCAACGGGCTAGATTCGTTGGACAACATCCAAGAATCCGAACTTCAGAGTTTAGAAACTCTTCGGCCTCCGAATCTTGGATTGGGTGAGGTTTCAGATTCAGCGACACTCGCCCACCTGAACATAAGAGATCTCTCCCAAATCAGGCAGAGGCCCGAGGAAACAGTACATCATTACTGGGCCAGATTCCTCCTGGTTATGAACAAGATAAAGGATTGCCGCGAGGGAGACGCAATCTCAATTTTCTGCAGTAATTGCACGGACGAGGGAATCCTTAACGCCGTAAGTCGTCGTGATATTACACGCTTCGCTGACTTGGCATCCATAGTACAAAAATACTGTGTGATGGAAAGCGCCTGGAAAACCGAAATAAAGTTTTGGGATAATCCGGCCTTGAATAGTAATCCCGTCCGAACTAAGAGGGTGCATCATCATAGGACACCCGGGATAAACACCAAAAAACCAAAACCCTCTACAGGGCACGGAACCGTACTGGAAAGGTGGCTTGATGGACCCTATAGAATTCACAGTACAGAGGACGCCACACCAACTCACAGCCTTAGAGCATGTTGGATACTCCGGCAGGTGGCCAAAATTGGCGAGGACCTCTTAATTCTGGAAGCCGCAGAAAGCCAGCCCGAGGACACCAGTACCGTTCTCACAGTCTTCGAGACTTTCGCATCAAACAATATGGGAAAAAGAACACTCCGCAGCCTCGCCGAAGTCTATCAAGTTGCAACAATAAATCCATGGAGCGACACTGCTATTACCTTCAACGCAAGTGATGAACCTAGATTCCGAACAGCCCGAGCACCAGCCGCATTGGTGCTCAGTCCCATAGTGGACGGCTTTTGCCTCACCAAGGTGCTCATGGATGGACGCAGCGGACTGAACCTCATTTATGAGGAAACCCTTCAAAAAATGGAAATAGACTGGAACCGCATCGAGCGAAGCAGCACAACCTTTAGAGGAATAATCCCCAGTTGGGAAGCGTGCTGCACAGGAAAAATCACACTAGATGTGGTGTTCGGCACGCCGGATAATTATAGGTCCGAAGAAGTCACGTTTCAGGTGGCCCCGTTTAAGAGCGGATATAACGCTTTACTAGGGCGAGAAGCATTCACAATCTTCCAAGCAATACCCCATTACGGGTACATGAAGCTTAAGATGCCTGGGCCGAATGGAATTATCACTCTAGCTAGTGATCCGGACACAGCACTCCGCGCCGAAAACAAGACGGCCGCATTAGCCCTTGAGGCGCTATCCGAAGCCTTAGTGGCCGAGGAACTGACTGCGCTGCACTCCACGGTTAACAGGGATGATGTGATACTCGATAAGAGATCCAAATCCACATCCTTCAAGCCAGCCGACGAAATAGTCAAATTCCAGGTCCATCCAACGGACCCCAATAAAATAGCTTCAATCGGGGCACGACTGAACCCTGATGCAGACGCCTCACTGCGAGAGTTCCTACGAGAGAACTGGGACATCTTCACCTGGCACCCTTCAGACATGCCAGGGATCCCACGCAGGCTGCCCGAACACATCTTAAATATCCTAAAAGGATTTAAACCTGTCAAACAAGCCCTTCGGCGTTTTTCCGAACCCAAGAGACAGGCTATGGGAGAGGAGCTAGCCAAGCTATTGGAGGCCGGATTCATCAGAGACATAAAACATCCGGACTGGCTAGCAAACCTGGTGATGGTACCAGAGAAGGACAAATCCTGGCGCCTGTGTGTCGACTTTAAAGACCTTAACAAGGCTTGCCCAAAGGATCCCTTCCCCCTCCCCCGCATCGACCAAATTATCGATGCCACCGCAGGACACGATTTGTTGTGTTTCCTCAACGCATACTCCGGTTACCATCAAATCAAGATGGCAGAATCAGACCAAGCTGCAACAGCATTCATCACACCATACGTCCCATTCTGCTTCAACACAATGCCCTTCGGGCTAAAAAACGCCGGTGCAACATATCAGCGCATGATCCAGACATGTCTGGCAAATCAGATCGGCAAAAGAGTGGAGGCGTATGTGGATGATGTGGTCGTCAAATCAAGACATGTCGAATCTCTAGTAAACGACTTGAGGCTTACATTCGATAACCTCCGAAAATATGACATCAAGCTCAACCCGGAAAAATGCCTCTTCGGCGTTCCAGCCGGAAAGCTCTTGGGCTTCATTGTATCCGGTAGAGGAATTGAAGCAAATCCAGCCAAGATCCGAGCTTTCTCATAATTGGATATCCCAAAGGACCTCAAACAAATACAAAAATTAACTAGATGCGTGGCGGCTTTAAGCCGCTTCATCTCCCGCTTGGGAGAAAAGGCACTACCCCTCTGTCGCCTCCTTCGGCGCACCGAACACTTCGAGTGGACGGAGGCCGCCACGGCCGGACTTGATGAAATAAAAGCCATATTGGCAACAAACCCAGTCCCGGCCGCGCCGAACACCGGCGAACCAATGTTATTGTACATTGCAGCAACACATCAAGTTGTCAGCGCAGTACTCGTTGTCGAGCGGGAAACGGATGGACACAAATTCCCCCTTCAAAGGCCGGTCTACTACGTATCCACCGTCCTCACTCCATGAAAATCACGGTACCCGCATTATCAAAAGATTGCATACGCGGTATTCATGGCATCCCGGAAGCTACGACACTACTTTCAAGAGTGTTACATAACAGTAGCCTCGGAAGTACCACTCAACGATATTATCAACAACCTCGACGCAACGGGCCATATTGCAAAATGGGCCATCGAGCTTCTCCCGTTCGATATAACCTATAATCCACGGCGAGCTATTAAATCGCAAGTTTTGGCCGACTTCGTCGCAGAATGGACGGAGGTCGAGCTCCCTAAAGAGTACGGCACATATTCAAACTAGATTATGCATTTCGACGGCTCCAAAATGTTGGCTGGACTGGGGGCTGGCATCGTCCTGACGTCCCCCACAGGAGACACAGTCCAATATGTGCTCCGGATCATGTACATGGATTCCAACAATGCAGCCGAATATGAGGCCCTCCTACATGGCCTCCGGATAGCAGTATCCATGGGTATCCAGCGCCTAGAGGTACGCGGGGATTCAAACCTCGCGATATCCCAAATAAATGGAGACTTCGATGCCAAGGACCCAAAAATGGCAGCTTACCGCAACGCCGTCCTAAAAATGTCAGCTCGGTTCGAAGGGCTGGAGTTTCACCATATAGCCCGAGAAAACAATCAAGCAGAGGACGTCCTGGCATGCATCGGAGCAAGACGCGATGCAGTCCCCCCCAACATCTTTTTGGAAAGATTGTTCAAGCCATCCGTAGCATGGGAGGGGGAACCCGCAAATAACAGCCCGGACCCAGCCGCACCACTCGACGCTGAACAATCTGACACAATTGGAGGATCTGCCAATGAAATTACACCTTCAGCCCACGTAATAATGGCGGTCATCGCCCCGTGGACAGAACCATTCCTAGCCTACCTTACTAGGCAGGAACTCCCGGAGGACCAAAACGAGGCCCGCTGCATAGTGCGGTGATCTAAAGCCTATAGAGTCCATGAGGGAGAGCTTTATAAGAAAAGCACTACCGGAGTCCTTCAAAGGTGCATCTCCGAAGAGGAAGGGCGGAACCTTCTGGCTGAAATTCATGCCGGACTCGGTGGTCACCACGCCGCTGCTTGGTCCCTTGTTAGCAAGGCTTTCCGTACAGGCTTTTATTGGCCGACGGCCCGGGCAGACGCTCAGGACCTAGTCCAACGATGCGCTGGTTGCCAACTTTTTGCCAACCAAAGCCATATGCCACCCACCGCACTCCAAACTATACCCATCACCTGGCCTTTTGCGGTCTGGGGGCTTGACATGGTCGGACCCCTTAAAGGTGGGACCGATAGGAAAAAATACTTACTGGTCATGGTGGATAAATTCACCAAATGGATAGAGGCCAAGCCTGTTAAAACGGCCGAATCCGGACCTGTGATAGACTTCATATCCGGGGTTGTACACCGTTATGGCGTCCCCCACAGCATCATAACCGATAACGGTACAAACTTTACCGCCGACGAGGTAAAACTCTGGTGCAAAAACATGGGCATCAAGCTCGATTATGCTTCCGTCTATCACCCACAAACCAACGGCCAGGTCGAACGTGCAAATGGTCTTATCATGAGCGGCATTAAACCCAGACTGGTGCGGTCCCTCAAGGAATCTAACACGCACTGGGTAGAGGAGCTTGACTCCGTGCTATGGGGGCTGCGGACCACGCCAAATCGCACCACCGGATACACACCATTTTTTATGGTGTACGGCGCAGAGGCAGTTCTGCCCTGCGACATAATTCATGACTCACCTAGAGTGCGCATGTACGAAGAAAGAGAAGCCGAGCTCGATCGGCAGGACAACTTGGACGCCCTGGAGGAGGAGCGTGATGTGGCAAAAGCCCGTTCTGCATTTTATCAACAGCAGGCCCGAAGATATCAAAGCAGAGAAGTACGGGCCAAAAATTACAATGTTGGCGAACTAGTTCTATGCCTGCCGGATAAGAAAAAGGACAAACTCAAGCCCAAGTGGGAAGGTCCATTCATAATCGACCAAGTCCTGACTGGCGAGGCGTACCGCCTGCGAGATGCGTCGGATAACCAACTCGAGCCGAACCCGTGGAACGCCACCCGTCTCCGAAGATTCTATGACTAGCGCCGGACTCTGTGTTCGTCTCCTTCCTCTGTCCATTTTTTGCATTTTTCTGTCTTACATTTCTCTCCTTCCCCTCTTTTATTTTATAGCCCTTAAAGGCTCATCTAGTGACGCGCCACTCACGCTCATTAAACCTGGGGTCTTCTTTAACAGAAGCTTATTTATACGGGCTTCACGCCCAACACATGCGTCAAACTTCCGCATGTACCTTTTTTCTTCACCATTATATACGTGAGAGTGGAATCTCTCTCAAGGGAATAAGACCCCGGTTTTTGTCACCTGGGAGGCCGGCATTAACCCTGGGTAATCAGCCGTGATGGCTACCAAGGTATTGTCCTTGCTTAGCTGATGGAACACCCCGTCGATAAGCTCCACCGATATGTCCGGATCCTCTTCGGAGTCCGGATCGAGGGACCGTTCTGGGTCCTCGGGTTGTGGAGGGTGGCTATTTATATCCTTTACCACCTGTCGCAGTTCCTGCATTGAAGTCATTAGACTACATATCTAACCGTGGGAGTACAAAACAAACGGGCAAGCGCAGTTGTTCACTTACCCAACTTGGAGGATCGTACATAGTAAATCCGGCCTGTGGGTTGACGCGGAGGAATTCCTCCTTTTCTCCCTTGTACAAAGAGGATAAGATCTTTACTAGGGCGGCAGCTGAAGCCGGCCCCTTACGACCGTAACGGGTGGCTTCATCCTCCCCGTTGAAATCCCACATGGGGTGGCCTCTATATTGAAGTGGCTGCACCCCCCCCCCCCCCGCATAATGCATGCAGCCATGACTTCAATCATGGTTACTCCGGAATGAGCCAACAGTCTTATCCGGCCCATCAGGTAAAGGACGTCTCTGTCGCTTTCTCTCTGAGAGCTCCGCGGACGCCAGCTCAAGCGTTTCTTCAATGGAGCACTGTTGAACTCAGGGAGACCGACCCGGATAGGGTCCGGTAGCGGGACGTCATCTATATAAAACCATTCCGAAGGCCAGTCCTCGGACGCCTTCTTCGGGGTTCCGGATAGGTATCCAGTCCCGGCGATGCGCCATACTTCGGCTCCGCCCACTTGGTATATAGACCCCTCTTTAGAACGGGGCACCAGGCAGAATAACCTCTTCCACAGCGCGAAATGAGCCTCAACGCCTAAAAATAGCTCGCAAAGGGCGACGAAACCCGCAATATGCAATACGGAGGCGGGCGTGAGGTTGTGCAGCTGGAGGCCGTAGAACTCCAGAAGCCCGTGGAGAAATGCGTGAATTGGAAATCCCAGTCCCCTTATTAGATAGGGGACGAGGCACACCCGCTCTCCTTTACAAGGATTGGGGGTGCACTCCGCTTGTTTTCCGCCATTATAGGTGGCGAGACCGGCTCGGACCGGGACCATGTATGCCTGAGGGAGAAATCCCTTGGCCTGAAGTGATGCTAACTCGCTATGCGGGATGGTGCAACTCTCCCAGTCCCCGGGTTTGGGACCGGAGGGGCGAGGGGAGGAGCTGCGACGGCTGGTCATGTTGGAATGGACCTTTGTTGGAAGCGCTCTGATGATAACTCGCAGAAAGGAGAAGATGTGGTTTGGACCTAAATCCCCATCCCGTTAAATAGGCAGCTCGTTTATACGGCTAGGGGTGTGGATGTAAAAACACCCTGGCTTTTCGCATTCGTTTGAACACGTGGAAGATGGCCATTATTGGGCGTGGAAGCCGAGGAGCACTACATTACAAAAATCGGACATTATTCCTACAGGTACACAAGATTTGGAGAGGAACCCGCCTTGCAATGCCGAACAATCTGCGCGCCGGACTCATCGTCATTGAAGCCTGGTTCGGGGGCTACTGAGGGAGTCCTGGATTAGGGGGTGTTCGGGTAGCCGGACTGTACCTTCAGCCGGACTCCTGGACTGTGAAGATACAAGATTGAAGACTTCGTCCCGTGTCCGGATGGGACTTTCCTTGGCGTGGAAGGCGAGCTTGGCGATGCGGATATTCAAGATCTCCTACCATTGTAACCGACTCTATGTAACCCTAACCCTATTCGGTGTCTATATAAACCGGAGGGTTGTAGTCCGTAGGCAATCAACTCCATGCACAACAATCATACCATAGGCTAGCTTCTAGGGTTTAGCCTCCTTGATCTCGTGGTAGATCTACTCTTGTACTACCCATGTCATCAATATTAATCAAGCAGGAGTAGGGTATTACCTCCATCGAGAGGGCCCGAACCTGGGTAAAAAACATCTGAAAGCACAAGTGCTCCCTAGGTGGTTTTGATAATTGATGACAACATATCTCTTGTTGGACTAACATTTCGATCTAGCATGTTTCAGATAAGTTCAACAATGGAGTGGCATGGACTAAAGGTTGTGGGAACTCCTTCAAGATGCTAAGGACAAAGGATTGGCTAAAGCTTCAAGCTCAAGACTCCTCATTTTACATTTTAGTGATCCAAGATCACATTGAGTCTTTAGGAAAAGCCAATACTATCAAGGAGGGATGAGGTGTTGCTTAATGAGCCTCTTGCTTCATGTGCTTAGTGATATGCTCCAAAACCCTCAGCTACTTTCCCACTTCCACATATGACCTAAACCCTAAGCCAAACTCGGTCCTACCGATTCTTCCTATCCGGCGCCACCGAGTTTCACTTGTCATAAGCCACTGCCAAACCCTAATCAGTTCGGTCTCACCGATGGGATCTCGGTCTCACCGAGATGGGCTTGCAAACTCTCTGTTACCCATTGCAATATTCTCGGTCCCACCGAGATATGAAATCGGTTCCACCGAGTTTGCTTGGCCAAATCTCAGTTTCACTTATTACCCAAATCGGTCCCACCGAGTTTGAGTAATCGGTCAAACCGAGTTTTGGATTTACCCTAACCCTAGCACATCAGTCCCACCAAGTTGATCCAGTCGGTCCCACCAAAATCCCTAACGATCACTAGGTTTACCTTTTCGGTCCGACCGAGTTTGTTGATTCGGTCCCACCGAGATTGGAAAACTGTGTGTAACGGTTGGATTTTGTGTGGAGGCTATATATACCCCTCCACCTCCTCTTCATTCGAAGAGAGAGCCATCAGAATGCATACACCATTCCAACTCATATGTTCTGAGAGAGAACCACCTACTCATGTGTTGAGACCAAGATATTCCATTCCTACCATATGAATCTTGATCTCTAGCCTTCCCCAAGTTGCTTTCCACTCAAATCTTCTTTCCACCAAATCCAAATCCTATGAGAGAGAGTTGAGTGTTGGAGAGACTATCATTTGAAGCACAAGAGCAAGGAGTTCACTACCTACACACCATTTGTTACTTCTTGGAGAGTGGTGTCTCCTAGATTGGCTAGGTGTCACTTGGGAGCCTCCGACAAGATTGTGGAGTTGAACCAAGGAGTTTGTAAGGGCAAGGAGATCACCTACTTAGTGAAGATCTACCGCTAGTGAGGCAAGTCCTGTGTGGGCGATGGCCATGGTGGGATAGACAAGGTTGCTTCTTCGTGGACCCTTTGTGGGTGGTTGCTTCTTCGTGGACCCTTCGTGGGTGGAGCCCTGTGTGGACTCGCGCAACCGTTACCCTTTGTGGGTGGAGCCCTCCGTGGACTCTCGCAACCGTTACCGGTTGAAGTCTCCATCAACGTGGATGTAGGATAGCACCACCTATCCGAACCACGGGAAAAACATCCGTGTCTCCAATTGCGTTTGATTTCTCCAAACCCTTCCCTTTACATTCTTGCAAGTTGCATGCTTTACATTCCGCTGCTCATATACTCTTTGCATGCTTGCTTGATATGTATTGTGTGTGTTGAAATTGTGCCTAAACTCCACTTAAACCGAAAAAGCTTAAAAATTGCAACTTTAGCATTAAGTGTCTAATCACCCCCCCTCTAGACACATCTACTTCTAGATCCTACAACATCGTGTCCCTTGTCTCCTGTTACCATCCGGCCTTGACGCATAGTTCGGGACCCCCTACCCGAGATCCACCGGTTTTGACACCGACAGTCAGCTCTTCCCGCCCCCGCAGGTATATCGGACTCTGATTCGGAATTTAGCAGCTGCGGCCCGTATAGTGGAGTCGATTCAGCCTTCCCAGTCAGAGGCTGGCAGAGGCTTGCTACAGATCAGAGCGTTACTCCGGGCAGCAGGAGATCAGAATTCCGCTGTTTCTCAGTCACGGAACAGAATTCACAGCAGATCCGTCGCCGCGGACACAGTCCAGTCGGCTCACAGCCCGAGATCGCCCCCGAAGCGTGAGGGACGTGGAGACCGGCGTGACCAGTATGGGAACCATGAGCAGTATGATCACCGAGTCGATCGTGACGGCCGACGTCGAGTGCTCACGCCTCCCCCTAGGAGCGGGTCGTATGTGCCCCGCCAGCAGGATGACAGGCGCCCTCATAGTGGTGGGCGAAGGATTCCAGTCGATCCCAGATGGCCAGGCTTTGACGCGAGATCCATCCTCGTCCAGGGTCTGGTCGACAGGAACAGGGCTCACTGAGAAGGCCACGGCAGAGATGCGCCTGCCAGCAGCAGAGTACATGTTTCGGGACCAGAGTGCTTTAGTAGAGCCATCAGGGCTGCTGTGATTCCTCCCAATTTCAAGTTGGCGACTGGAGTCAGTAAGTTCACCGGTGAGTCCAAGCCCGATACTTGGCTTGAGGACTACCGAGTGGCCGTCCAGATTGGCGGCGGCAATGATGAAGTGGCCATGAAGCACCTGCCTCTCATGTTGGAGGGCTCGGCCAGAGCGTGGCTAAACCAGTTAGCACCTAGTAAAATTTACACTTGGGAAGATCTCTCCCGAGTGTTCGTCACCACATTCGAAGGCACATGCAAGCGACCGGCGGGACTGACGGAACTGCAGTCCTGTGTGCAAAAGCCGAATGATACTTTGAGGGATTACATCCAGAGATGGATCACGTTACATCACTCGGTGGAGAATGTGCCTGACCACCAAGCAGTTTGTGCTTTCAAGGAAGGCATCAAGTACAGAGAACTGAATTTGAAATTCAGTCGAACCGGAGATATGTCCCTGAAAAGGATGATGGAGATTGCCACCAAGTACGCTAACGGCGAAGATGAGGATCAACTCAGGAGTGGCAAGCTCAAGTCAGTCGCCCAAGAAACTAGAGGCAATTCCAGTCAGAAACAGAAGCAGAAAGCCGAGCCAGCGGCTCCCAGAGAAGCCTTAGCTTTGGCCCAAGGAAAGTCTAAAGGGAAACCTAAAGGGCCTTGGAACCCCAAAAAGGTTAAAGACCAGGAGGGAAATGATGTGTTGGACTTACCGTGTCTCGTCCACACGAAGAAAGATGAAGAGGGTAATTTTATTTACCCGAAACATACCACTCGGCAGTGTCGACTCTTGATCCAGCAGTTCCAGGGCAAGCAGCCCAAGGGTAAGGAAAAGGAGTCAGACAAGGTCGAGGACAAAGAGGACAGTGATGACGGATACCCTCAAGTCAATTCCACCCTGATGATTTTTGCTGATGTTGAGAGAAAAAGTCGACTGAAAGTTATTAACCGAGAGGTGAATATGGTCGCTCTGGCGACACCTAGTTACCTGAAATGGTCTCAGACTGCCATAACATTCGACCAGTCCGACCACCCAACGCACATCGCCACTCCTGGGAGGCAAGCTTTGGTGGTCGACCCAGTTGTTGAAGGCACTCGACTGACCAAAGTCCTGATGGATGGTGGCAGTGGTTTGAACATATTATACGCTGAGACGTTGAAGGGGATGGGCATTCCGATGTCCAGACTCAGTGCCAGCAACATGAGTTTCCATGGAGTCATTCTTGGGAAGAAGGCTGAATCACTCGGCCAGATTGCTCTTGATGTGGTTTTCGGTGATTCCAAGAATTACCGCAAAGAAAAATTAACATTTGAAGTTGTAGACTTCCAGAGTGCCAATCACGCTATTTTGGGCAGGCCGGCTTATGCACGCTTCATGGCCCGACCATGTTACGTGTATCTCAAATTGAAGATGCCTGGCCCCAAAGGTGTGATCACCATTACGGGCAATCGGAAGAAAGCGGAAGAATGTTTTCAGAAGGGTTCAAAGATCGCCGATGCACAGATGGCAGTGGTGGAGTTGCAGGAATACCAGAAGACTGCAGACCCGAGTGATCTATTGCGAGCCAAGAAGCCCGCTACAGAGTCATCTTTCCAGTCGACTGGCGACACGAAGACAGCTCACATCCACCCGACCGACCCCAGCGCCGCCCCGACTCATATCTCGACAACACTCGACTCCAAATAGGAAGAAGCGCTCATCTAGTTCCTCCGTGAGAACTGGGACATCTTCGCATGGAAGCCTTCTGACATGCCAGGTGTTCCCAGGGAGCTGGCTGAGCATCGCCTGAGAGTCGACTCAAAAGTAAAACCTGTCAAGGAACATCTTCGACGGTCCGCCGTCCAAAAGAGAAAAGCTATTGGCGAAGAGGTGGCTCGGCTCTTAGCAGCGGAGTTCATCCGAGAAATCTACCACTCCGAGTGGCTCGCCAACGTGGTCATGGTCCCCAAGAAGGACAAGTCACTTCGCATGTGCATTGACTTTAAACATATCAATCGGGCCTGCCCGAAAGATCATTTTCCTCTCCCCCGCATCGACCAGATAGTCGACTCGACTGCGGGATGTGAGCGACTGTCTTTCTTAGACACCTATTCCGGGTACCATCAGATCCGTCTGTATGGACCTGACGAGATCAAGATAGCTTTCATCACTCCATTCGGGTGCTTCTGTTATGTTACCATGTCGTTCGGCCTCAAGAATGCCGGAGCCACATTCATGAGGATGATTCAGAAGTGTTTACTCACTCAAATCAGTCGGAACATGGAAGCATACATGGATGATATTGTGGTCAAGTCACGGAAGGGTTCCGACCTGCTGACTGACCTTGCTGAAACCTTTGCCAACCTCAGGAGGTATGATATCAAGCTTAATCCATCAAAGTGCACATTCGGAGTCCCTGGAGGAAAGTTACTCGGCTTTCTCGTTTCCGAACGGGGAATCAACGCCAATCCAGAAAAGGTTGGCACTATACTCCGAATGAAAAACCCTGTGCGAGTGCACGACGTCCAGAAGCTTACTGGTTGTTTGGCCGCCCTAAGTCGATTCATATCTTATCTCGGTGAAAAGGCATTACCTCTTTACCGATTGATGAAGAAGTCCGACAAGTTCGAGTGGACTCCCGAAGCTGATGCAGCATTTGCAGAGCTCAAAGCTCTGCTCTCCACCCAGCCGGTGCTTGCTGCCCCAATCCGCAAAGAGCCTTTGCTGCTTTACATTGCAGCCACAGGACAAGTCGTCAGTACGGTACTTACGGTCGAGCGGGAAGAAGAAGGGAAAACCTTCAAAGATCAGCGCCCAGTATATTATATTTCTGAAGTCTTGACCCCATCGAAGCAAAGATATCCTCACTATCAGAAGCTTGTATATGGGATCTATATGACCACCAAGAAAGTTGCTCACTACTTCTCTGATCATTCCATTACAGTCGTCAGCGACGCTCCATTATCAGAGATCCTGCATAACAGGGATGCAACTGGTCGAGTGGCAAAATGGGCGATTGAACTCCTTCCCCTTGATATCAAGTTTGAGGCAAAGAAAGCTATCAGGTCCCAAGCAATCGCAGATTTCGTCGCCGAGTGGATTGAATAGCAGCTGCCGACTCAGATTCACTCGGAGCATTGGACTATGTTTTTCGACGGCTCCAAGATGCTGAGTGGTTCCGGTGCCGGAGTGGTGTTGGTCTCCCCCAGAGGAGATAAACTCAGATATGTTCTTCAAATCCATTTTGATTCCTCCAATAACGAGGCGGAATATGAAGCACTTTTATGTGGGTTGCGCATGGCCATCTCACTCGGCGTCCGTCGCCTCATGGTCTATGGCGACTCAGATTTGGTGGTTAATCAGGTGATGAAGGAGTGGGATGTCAGAAGTCCAGCCATGACTGGTTATTGCAATGCAGTGAGAAAGCTGGAGAAGAAATTCGAGGGGTTAGAGCTTCATCACATACCCCGACTGAAAAATCAAGCAGCTGATGATTTGGCAAAAATAGGTTCCAAAAGAGAAGCCATTCCCAGCAATGTGTTTTTGGAACACATCCACACACCATCAGTCTAGGAGGATCCCTTCACGGAAGAGGCCCCGCAGCCAAAAAGCGCCACGGATCCGACTGAAGTTGAAGTTCCAGCTGTGGTCGATCTGATAATGGAAGTGCTGGTTATCACTCCCGTCTGGACAGAACCATACATCGCGTACATCCTAAGGAAAGAACTCCCAGAAGACGAGGAAGAGGCTCAACAGATCGTCCGTCGATCCAAGGCCTTTACAGTCATAAAGGGACAGTTATATAGGGAAAGCGCGACTGGGGTCGGCCAGAAGTGTATCACACCAGAAGAAGGTCAGATGATCCTTAACGATATCCACTCGGGGACCTGTGGTCATCATGCGTCCTCTCGGACCATTGTGGCTAAAGCATACCAAGCGGGGTTCTACTGGCCAAGGGCCAATGAGATGGCTAAAGAGATAGTCAACAAATGTGAAGGGTGTCAGTATTACTCCAATATGCCGCACAAGCCCGCGTCAGCCTTGAAAACCATTCCACTCATCTGGCCCTTCGCTGTTTGGGGGCTGGACATGGTTCGTCCACTGAGAACAGGCAGGAGCGGCTTCACTCATGTGCTGGTAGCAGTCGACAAGTTCACCAAATGGATTGAAGCCAAGCCTATCAAGAATCTCGATGCTTGCACCGCTATCAGTTTCATCAGAGAGTTGATATTCAGATATGGAGTTCCGCACAGTATCATCACGGACAATGGGTCAAACTTCGATTCCGACAAGTTCAGGGCCTTTTGTGCCTCTCAGGGCACTCGGGTCGACTATGCTTCGGTCGCTCACCCCCAGTCGAATGGACAAGCAGAAAGGGCAAATGGCCTAATTCTCAAAGGGCTAAAACCCCGATTGATGTGCGATCTCAAGCACGCGGCAGGTGCATGGGTCGACGAGCTCCCATCAGTCCTTTGGGGATTGAGGACAACCCTGAATCGATCGACCGGAAGAACCCCATTCTTTCTGGTCTACGGAGCCGAGGCAGTCTTACCGAGTGACCTGCTTCACAACGCTCCCAGAGTCAAGCTCTACTCAGAAGATGAAGCAGAACAAGCCCGGCAGGACACAGTCGACCTCCTAGAAGAAGAAAGAGAAATGGCCCTGATCCGATCGACCATCTATCAGCAAGACTTGCGTCGATTCCATGCCAGAAACGTGAAGAGCCGAGCCTTCCAAGAAGGAGACTTAGTCCTTCGAGTGGATCAGAAGAAACCACACAAGCTTGCTCCTACTTGGGAAGGCCCCTTCATAGTCACCATAGTCCTCCACAATGGAGCATACCACCTCTACAATGTCGATCGCCAGATTGATGAGCCACGAGCCTGGAATGCGGAGCTACTCCGCCCCTTTTATACTTGAATCCTCACTCGGATGAGATGTAATAAGAAAAACTCCTGTAGTTTATTTATCAAAGACAAGTGCGTTATAATTTTCCCAGTGATTATTATTGTTTTTGTTTGCGTAAGAAATCCCCCAGTGGGTGGCTTAGCTGCGAATCCGCTTCGCCTAAGTTTGTAAAAACAGTTTCATACCGAGTGGCGAGCCAGCCTCCCACTCGGGGGCTTAGCTGCGAATCCGCTTCGCCTAAGTTTGAAAAAATCCTACCGAGTGGAGAGCAATCCTCCCACTCGGGGGCTTAGCTGCAGTCAAGTACTCGCCTAAGTCCTCTCACTAGAATACTTAGCTGCAGTCAGGCACTCGCCTAAGTTTGAAAAAATCCTACCGAGTGGAGAGCAATCCTCCCACTCGGGGGCTTAGCTGCAGTCCAGTACTCGCCTAAGTCCTCTCACTAGAAGACTTAGCTGCAGTCAGGCACTCGCCTAAGTTTGAAAAAATCCTACCGAGTGGAGAGCAATCCTCCCACTCGGGGGCTTAGCTGCAGTCCAGTACTTGCCTAAGTCCTCTCACTAGAAGACTTAGCTGCAGTCAGGCACTCGCCTAAGTTTGAAAAAATCCTACCGAGTGGAGAGCAATCCTCCCACTCGGGGGCTTAGCTGCAGTCCAGTACTCGCCTAAGTTCTCCCACTTAGAGACTTAGCTGCAGTCAGGCACTCGCCTAAGTTTGAAAAAATCCTACCGAGTGGAGAGCAATCCTCCCACTCGGGGGCTTAGCTGCAGTCCAGTACTTGCCTAAGTCCTCTCACTAGAAGACTTAGCTGCAGTCAGGCACTCGCCTAAATTTGAAAAAATCCTACCGAGTGGAGAGCAATCCTCCCACTCAGGGGCTTAGCTGCAGTCCAGTACTCGCCTAAGTACGAAACACATCTCAATCCTCAAGGACGACGAGGGGCGGGTCGACTGCCACCTTCTCCTGGAGAGCTTTGCCACAAATACAATGCGCGATTCATCCCGCTCTACAGTAACGAAGTACGGGTCGACTGCCACCTTCTCCTGGAGAGCTTTGCCACAAATACAATGTGCGCTCCGTCCCCCTCTGCAGTAACAGAGTGTGGGTCAACCGTCGCCTTCCCTTGGGGAGCTTCGCCCCAAATATAAGACAAGGGTCGACTGCTTCCCTCTCCTTCGGAACTGCGCTGCGAGTGCAAAAGTTGTCTCGAATGAAGAATGGGTTCACTCAGCAGGAGATTCATAAAGATATTCGACGGTAAACCAAGTTCAGATAAATTCTAAAGGTTCCAGACCACAGATCGAAGTACTCGGGCATGCAGCCCGAAAAAGTTTAACGGTTACAAAAACCACTCGGCATTCCGAGGCAAATTTAAGGTGGGACATAAGAGTTTGTTCACTCCACGGGAGGAGGGCTAGCAGGCTCGACGAACTCATCCAGGTCGACGCCGTCGGCTATCCGAGTGGCTACAGCGATGAAAGTCTCCATAAAGGTTCGGAAGTCATGCTTCTGGGTGTTGGCGACCTTGATTGCTACCAATGTGTCTTGTCGCACCTCCTTGCAGTGGACACGAACCAAGGACAGAGCCACATCAGTGCCACACCGAGCAGAAGACTTCTTCCACTCCTACACTCGGTCAGGGATTCCGTTAAGTCGAGTCATCAAAGACTCGAGATCGTTTTGGAGCGTAGCCTCTGGCCAAAGTGCCGGGTCGATCCGTGACATGGCGACCTTCAGTCGAGCCAATTAGTCCACGGCACTGTCAATGCGAGATTCCAGTCGGAGCAAATTCATGGCAGCTTCATCTTTCACGGGAGAGTTGATTGGATCCAATCCTGGTTCGATTCGGCCAGTCTCCTCTTCAAAGTTCTGGCAAAACTCTGCATTCACAATCCAAGGATAAGTCAATTTTCATACACTGAGTCGACATAAAGGAAAATCAGTCAGAACTAAATCTGCACCTTCAAGCTTGATATACAACTTCTTGGCAAGGCTCCTCAGGTAGCTCTCCAGATCGTCCCTCCTACGAGCGACGCCTTCCATCTTTTCATTCAGGTTGAGGTTCTCCTTCTTCCAACGTGTGCACTCCCTGTTGGCTTCATTCAGAGCAGTCTTCAGCCTGGTATTCTCTTCTTCCAACTGGCCGACTGAAGCCAGCTTCTGTTCGGCCAGAGCGGTCCTGTCGTCAGCCTCCTTCTGGGCAGCAGACAAATCCTGATCCTTTTTCGCCAAAGCTTCTCTCAGTTTTTCTGCAAAGAAATGATGATTGATTCAGAAATAGCGGAAGGGTGCTCGAGCCTAAAACTGACCAGTCGACAAACTCGTCTTACCTGCGGCGCCGTCTCTGACCTTTTGCAGCTCTGTCCTGGCCAGCTCCAAGTCAAGGTTCAGTTGAATCTGCTGCTTCTCCAAGTCAGCAAAGCGAGCTACTAGATCACAAGATTTCTGAAATCAAAGGGGAGAAGTTACTTTTACAGCAAAAAAAATACTAAGACTACGGTCGACTGCCCGCAGTCCACCATAGTCTCGGGGACTACACCCAGTGGGTGCACTTAGCATGCCCCCACCGGTTCTGATCCCACTCGACCGGTCCGCCGGAGTCGAGCGAGGGGAATAAAAAAAAGAGAAGAGAGAGAGAAAGTAGAACTCAGACCACAATCGACTGCCAGCAGTCGACCGCAGTCTCGGGGACTACACCCAGTGGGTGCACTTGGCGTGCCCCCACCGGTTCTGGTCCCACTCGACCAAGTCGAGCGGAAGAAACAAACTACCAGTTCGGTTTTACTCGACAAAATACAAAGACTATAGTCGACTGCCAGCAGTCCACCGTAGTCTCGGGGACTACACCCAGTGGGTGCACTCAGCGTGCCCCCACTAGCCCAAAAAAAATTCAATTGACACACCCAGTGGGTGTATAGATGAAAAGATTTTCGGAAAGAATCTTCAGATAGCATATCCTAACAGAACAAGCGGTGACCAACTAACCTGAACATTGCTCTGGAGAGCCGAGCTAGTATCATAGGCGGCTTGGCTGGCGTCCCGCACCGTCTTCATCTTCTCCATCATAATGCCCGCCTGGCGTATGGCTTCCCTAGCAGCATTCACCTCGTCCTCTGGGACATGATGGGTTGCAAAAAGTGAAGGCGGGTCGACAAGGGCGTGATCAGTCGAAGAAGAAGGCAAGGCACTCGACAGGGGCTCCGCGAAGGTAACAGAACCCCGATTGACGTCACCAGTGTCCTGAACGACTAGTTCCGCCCTCGGCGTCGACTGTAGCGCCTCACTTACAGGAGCTCGCCTACTCTTCCTTGTCAAAGACCTCTCGGGCTCTTCATCATCATCAGGGAGGTCAATAATGTTGGGAGCTGTACAAAGTTCAAATTGCCAAAATCACGTCACCCATCATCGTCACGATGCAATTGAATCGACCAAAGAAAGATAGTATGGCAGAAATCATACCCGGATTAGAAGTGACCGCATCCTCCATCACCTCATCATCATCCCTGTAAGCTGAGGTCCCGGAGGTGGCAGCGCTAACAATTCCAAAGTTCGTCCAGTTAAAACAAGAAAAACAAACAGCACGGAGCATCGAGTGAATACAAGGAGAGACACTCACGCGGAGGCGACAGGGATATCGATCTTGATCTTCGGCAGCGCCTTCCGAGTCTTCGGTTCTGCAACTTTGGGGTGCTTTGGCGCCTTCTCAGTCGTGGTTGGTGAAGAGATCCGAGGACGCTTCGAAGACTGACCAGCCTGAGCAGTCGCCTTGTCGCGGGCACTCGGCCGATCCTGGTCAAGCTTGGATCGTCTCTCTACACGAGGAGGCGGCTCGACTTCTTCCTCATCACTCGAGTCGTCGCTTCCTCCATCCCCTTCACCATCGGAAGTCCACTCGCCACTTTCGCCACCACTCGCCTCACCTTCCAGAGCTTGCTCTTGCTCCCCGTTGGGCATCGAATACATTTCACTAATGGCCTGAAAGAAAGCAAGGAGAACAAAGTCAATCAACGCAATACAGACAGCTGCGCTAGTGAATTCAGATTACAAGCAAAAACTCAGAATCAGACCTGCTCTGGTGCACGCGACTGGTCGAATGGGGGAACTCTCCTGGCTCCTCTGGGGTTGTCCTTGTTCCCGGTATGCTCGACAGCCACTTCTCCAGCGTGTTGTCATCGACCTCCTCCGGGTGGATCCGAGTGGAGTCTTCTAGACCCGAATACATCCACATCGGGTGGTCTCGGGCTTGGAGAGGTTGGATGCGCCGCTGAAGGAAGACCTCCAAAAGATCCATACCAGTGACCCCGTCATGAATGAGCTGGACCACTCGGTTGACCAACACCTTCACGTGCGCCTTCTCCTCCGGGAGCACCTTCAAAGGGGAGGGTTTTTCCACTCGATCCATGGTAAAGGGAGGGAGGCCAGTCGATTGCCCTGGCGTCGACTGGTCTTTGCAGTAGAACCAGGTCGACTGCCATCCGCGAACTAAATCGGGAAGAATCATGGCCGGAACGGAGCTTTTTCCCCTCGTCTGGATGCCAAGACCCCCACACATCTGGATCACTTGGGTCCTCTCATCACTCGGATTAGCCTTTTTCACTGTCTGGGAGCGACAAGTGAAAATATGCTTGAAAAGACCCTAGTGAGGTCGACAACCCAAGAAGTTCTCACACAAGGAAATGAACGCGGCAAGATAAACGATTGAGTTGGGGGTAAAATGATGGAGTTGAGCCCCAAAGAAGTTCAGAAACCCTCGGAAGAAAGGATGAGGAGGCAAGGAAAACCCACGGTCGACATGGGTGGCAAGAAGAACGCGCTCACCCTCCCGGGGTTGAGGCTCGGATTCCTTCCCCGGAAGCCGCGCCGAGTCATAGGGGATCAGCCCTCCCTCGGCCAGGTCATCGAGGTCTTCTTGGGAGATCCTTGAGTGGATCCAGTCGCCCTGGATCCAACCCCTCGGCAGGCCAGTCCGCGAGGAAGATCCGCCCCAACTCGTCGCCTTCCCCTTCGATCTCGCCGTCGCCTTCTTCGCCCGCTCCAGAGCCGCTGTCTTCTCCTTCAACATTGTCGCCGACGGGACGCGTGTGGTGCGGTGGCGCTGGGGCGAGAGCGAGCGCAGCAGAGAGGCGTGAGGAGGAGAAGAGGTAATGGGGCGGACTGTTCGGGGGACTCTGGTCCAACGCCTTATATGAGGCCGCTTCCGAGTGGCTGACAGGTAGGCCCAGATGGCTCTGTCAAATCCCGTAACGACCGCACGAGCGATACATGGCGAAAAAGGTGGCGCAGGGATCGAGGCGGCTCCGCTCTATCTCGTCCGATTACTGCGGCCTCACCCGTCCCGCGCGCTTCCCAAAATTCAGATCCCACTAAATCCGCGGACAGCAAATAACTTGTCAGACCAAAGATCTCCTCCGCACCGTCACTCGGAGCCTTACAAGTAAAGAAACTCACTCGACGAAGAATTAAGAATGGATCAAGGCGACTGAAAAGGAAGTTGCTGCCATCGCTCGGGTCCATTGATCTAGAGCAAGATATGCTCACGGCATGAAAAACGAGTCGGAGAGGTCCTCAGCTCCTTCCCCACTCAAACCTCGATCCATTCGGGGGCTAATGATGAAGCTATGTACCTAGGGTAGGGTCATGGACCTGTCCTAACTGCCCTACCCAAGGACATCTCTAGAAGAAATCACCTTTCAATCGACTTGGAGGTGTTCCACTCGACAGACTCGAAGACACTCGACCAAGAAGCAATTACTCGACCAAGATCCAACCACTCGACGGCCAGGAGACCTAAAGTCACTCCGCACGCTAATGGTCGGTCATTAAGTAGCTTTTATGGTCATCATAGCACTTTATTACTAGCGTTATCAGTAACGCCCTGCCTTAATGTACATTGAACCCTTCGTAACGTGGGTTGGCCGGGGTCCTGGCGCACTCTATATAAGCCACCCCCTCCTCCGAGACAAGGATTCGCACCTCTGTAACTCATACACACATAATCCAGTCGACCGCCTCCGGGCTCTGAGACGTAGGGCTTTTACTTCCTCCGAGAAGGGACTGAACTCGTAAACCCTGCGTCCTTACAACCTCTCCATAGCTAAGACCTCGCCTCTCCATACTTACCCCCTACATTACTGTCAGACTTAGAAACACGACAAGCAGCGCCACCTCGTCGCTCCGGCGACCGCGCCACCGAGCACCACCGCGGCGGACCCGAGCCGGCGCCGCCCCATCCACGCCCGGCGCCGACCTCGCCGCTCCGGCCGCCCACCGCCTCCTCCTCGTCGCCGGCATGCGCCACCACCGCCAAGTCCCCGCTCCGGCCATCTACAGTGTACCCCGGCGAGAGATCCGGCCGCCTCGACTTCCGTGCCCGATCCGATCTGGATCTGGAACCCTAATCCTCGGTTGACTTTTCCCCCATTTCAGCAATATTTTTGCATTATTCATCGCATCATAACTTTGCATCCGTAGCTCCGTTTTGCGCATGTAGCATATCGAAATGTTCGTCTCAGAGAGTAGATCATTTCATCCCATTGCATCATTTTTATTTGAGCTCATCTTGATGCCCGAAATGCTGTTGGAAGAGAGCTATTTGAGATTATTGTTAGATCTGCTGCACCAAATAGCTATTTGTCATTTTTGCCATGATTAATGTGTGCGTGATATGCCCCTGATCTCTACATGTGTTTTGTTATATGCCATGTCATCTTTACAGAGGTGCTTACCATGAATTTTTGTGATATGTGTGGTGACTAGCACAAGCTTGCAAAGTAGTGCATTCATTAATGCTGATTTCAGGGACTTAGAATTTCTCCAAGTCCTTGATCTGTTTTTATCAATATGCCATATGTTCATGTTGTTTCCTAGTGATCCGTGCCTCTTTTGAGGATGATCAGTAAGGATGATTTGTTAATATTGTGGTGCTCTATCCATCCATGTCTTTGTTTGCATTTATCGACTACCCTAGCTTGAGTCAATCGAGCTCTACTTTTGCTACTTCGTGAATCCTGGCAGATTGTTTACTTGTTAGCGATTTTCCCGAGGATGTTGTTGTTGATCCGTGCATGCTATGTTGTTGTTCTTGCCATGTCTAGTTTATATAATATGTATTCTTGATGGGTGTATGCTTAGTTTGTCATGCCATGCTCTGTAGTGAGTGCATCGAGCTCATGAACATGCCTACTCGTTAACAGATTTGCATGCTCCAGTTTTTCACTAAGTCTGTAATCTGATTATGTTTTTGCCATGTTCACATGCTTGCAATTGTATTTTCTGATCCCTTTTGGCTCAAGGTCACTAAGGGACTTTTGTTAAGTGCTTTGAGTAGCTCCATGTCATGCCTTGCTTTGCCATGTTAATTTCCTGTAGCATGTACTTTTCATGCTCTAAAGGGTGCTTCCTGATGATAAATTCCAGACTTGTGTTAATTTCACTAAGTCTGAAACCTGTTTACCATTTGCACTTTTGCCATGCTTGTTTTAACCTGTTAATGGATGAATTGGCCGTAGCTCACTGTTCATCTTTTTTCAAGCATCATGAGTGGATCCCTTCCATGTATTTTGTTGCCATGTTTGAGTGCTGTAGCATATTTATCTTAATGCATTTAGATGACTACTTGCTGTTTATTGCAGACCGTTGCCATATTTGTTTTGCTTGTCATTTTCAAACCGTGCATCCGATTCCGGTGTTCTTTATATCGATTTCAACCAAAATCACCTCACCTTTCCAGTGGCACTCTTGGATTTCCAAGTTGAGGCCAGGTTAAATCATTCCTTGTCAAATCTTGCATATGCATCACATATCGCATCCCGCATAGCATACCATGTTTGCATCATGTTGTTTGAGCTTTGCACGTGGTTGATTGTGTTCCTTTTGATTGTTTGTCTTGTTTGAGTAGAGCAGGGAGACGAGTTCTCTAATGAGGAGCCCGTTGAGTTTGCTTACGAGGATCAAGTCAACTCTGACAACTTTGCAGGCAAGATGATCATACCCTCGAAATCACTTCTATCTTTGCTTGCTAGATGCTCGCTCTTTTGCTATGCCTATGCTACGTTGCCTACCACTTGCTTATCATGCCTCCCAAATTGCCATGTAAAACCTCTAACCCATCATGTCCTAGCAAACCGTTGATTGACTATGTTACCGCTTCGCTCAGCCCCTCTTATAGCGT
Source organism: Triticum urartu (assembly GCF_003073215.2). Lineage (NCBI taxonomy): Eukaryota > Viridiplantae > Streptophyta > Magnoliopsida > Poales > Poaceae > Triticum > Triticum urartu. Next base: position 196,503,800 of record NC_053025.1, read on the forward strand.
TGCTAGTTGCAGGTGAAGATTGGAGATCGTTCCTTGTTGGAACATTGTTTATTGTTGGGATATCATTATATTATCTTGTTATTTTTTAATGCATCTATATACTTGGTAAAGGGTGGAAGGCTTGGCCTTTTTGCCTAGTGTTTTGTTCCACTCTTGCCGCCCTAGTTTCCGTCATATCGGTGTTATGTTCCTGGATTTTGCGTTCCTTACGCGGTTGGGTGATAATGGGAACCCCTTGACAGTTCGCCTTGAATAAAACTCCTCCAGCAATGCCTAACCTTGGTTTTACCATTTGCCACCTAGCCCCTTTTTCCCTTGGGTTTCCGAAGCCCGAGGGATTTGTTGGCACATTCGGGCGGTGTTGCTGGACTTGTTTTATCTTTGTAAAAGTTGTCTTGTAGAATCGGGATGCCGAGTCTAATCGGAATGTCTCGGGAGAAGGTTTATCCTTCATTGACCGTGAGAGCTTGTGATGGGCTAAGTTGGGACTCCCCTGTAGGGATTTGAACTTTCGAAAGCCGTGCTTGCGGTTATGGGCAGATGGGAATTTGTTTATGTCCGATTGTAGATAACATGAACCTTAACTTAATTAAAATGAATCAACTGCGTGTGTAACCGTGATGGTCTCTTCTCGACGGAGTCCGGGAAGTGAACACGGTGTTGGAGTAATGTTTGCCGTAGGTTGTTCTATAATTCTTCGTTCGCGCTTCGCCTTCTCTTCTCGCTCTCTTTTGCAAACAGGTTAGCCTCCATATATGCTAGTCGCTTGCTGCAGCTCCACATATTACCTTGCCTTACCTATAAGCTTAAATAGTCTTGATCGCGAGGGTGCGAGATTGCTGAGTCCCCGTGGCTCACAGATTACTTCCAAACCAAATGCAGGAACCGATGACTCCGTTCCAGATGATGCGCTTGAGCTCAAGTGGGAGTTCGACGAAGACTCACGCCGTTACTATGTGTCTTTCCCTGTTGATCAGTAGTGGTGCCCAGTTGGGGCGATCGGGACCGTGTCGCATGTTGGGGTTGAACTTTTATTTTGGTACCGTAGTCGGACCATGAGTGTATTGGATGATTGTAATGCTATTTATGTACTTTGTGTGACGTGGCGAGTGTAAGCCAACTATGTACCTTTCCCCTTATTATCTATTTACATGGGTTGTTGTGAAGATTACCTTACTTGCGACATTGCTTTCAATGCGGTTATGCCTCTAAGTCGTGCTTCGACACGTAGGAGATATAGCCGCATCGAGGGCGTTACAAGTTGGTAATCAGAGCCTTCCCCGACCTTAGGAGCCCCCACTGCTTGATCGAATTAGCTGACGAGTTTGAGTCTAGAAAAATGTTTTGAGTCATTTAGGAATTATATATCGGAGAGTTTAGGAATTTTCTTTTTACTCCTCAGTCCCTTCATCGCTCTGGTAAGGCATCCTGACATAGAGTTTTGTCTGTTCTCTTCTCAAATTTCACAAAAAAAAATTAGGATCACGTGGGTATCTTGGAATCGTTCTGATCGATTTGTGACGAGAACATTGTTCTTGGTGCCTCCTGTCATTTAGGGGTTGTGGCAGTGTCCCGGGGAGTTGAGCTCCAAGGTGTTGTCGTCACAATTTTATCGTTGCAGTTCTGGAATACCTGAGTTTAGTTCACCGACATCGAAAATCTCTTTTATGCAGTTGTTGGTGAGATAATCTCGATGCCACCCAGTACTGGGGCGGGAGTTCGGGAGTATTGCCATAACTTGTATAACGGATGCTTTTCGAAGGTTGAGGTAGACAATTTCCGAAGTTTTCTCGGTTATGTGTTGAAGGATGGATACAGCTGGATGTAGGATTTGCTAGATTTGGGTGAGATATTATGCTTCCCATGTATCCCCAACACCTGATTGCATAACCGGAAAGGTTCGGGAGTTTCATAGGTGGGAATTCTTGTAGCTCTAGTTCTTCTTCCATGGATATTTGGTTTGAGATTGGGTGATCCTTATCGAGTATTCGTTCTTGTTCCGTACCTTGTTGATTTTATTTCTTCTACCTAAATTCTAAGTGGCTTCTCAATTTATGGATATGTGACCATTTCAATTGGAATGCATTCGTTCATTTTGTTCGGATGTGAAGACTATATGTTGCAATTTCAACCCGTTTGGTTCAGCTCCATTTTTTGTCTATCAATGTGCTAATGGATGTCAACCTGTTCAGGATGGCTCCTCCAACGCGCACGACTCCGAATCCTGATCCGCCACCACCACCTCCACCTCCGGAGACATGGCAAGCTGTGATGGCCGCTACCAATGCAAACACGCAGTTGATCATGCAAATTCTTCAAGAGCGCAACCAAGCGAACCAAGGCAACCAAGGCAACAATCAGTATCACTTTGCTACACTCAACCAGTTCCTTGCTAACCAGCCAAAGACCTTCAGCAATTGTGTTGAGGCAACTGACGCTGATGATTGGCTCGTGGACTTATGCAAGCATTTCGAGTGCAGTAACGCCAGGCCTGAGGACTTTGTCAAGTTCGCTTCCTTCCAACTCAAAGACCAAGCTGTAGAATGGTTTCAGCAGTACAAAGATTCCAGAGGAGGCCATGAGATTACCTGGGATGAATTCTGTCAAGACTTCAAAGCTCATCATATTCCTCAGAGCATGGTTGAAAGCAAGCGTGAGGAATTCCGCAACCTGAAGCAAGGCTTTATGTCTGTCTATGACTACAACAAGATGTTTCAGAAGCTCGCCCGCTTTGCTAAGCAGGACGTCCCTGACGAGAAGAGCATGATATACCAGTTCAGGGGTGGTCTCAGAGAAGAAATCCAGCTAGCTCTTGTTCTCTTTGAGCCCATGAGGTACGATGAGTTTTACAACATGGCATTGAAGCAAGAGGCTGCTGAACTGAAGTGCGATGCTTCCAAGAAGCGAGTCAGAGATGCTACTCCTTCTTCCTCAACTCAAGTGGCTAAGCAGCAGAAGTATTGGCTTCCTCCTCCTCCGTTCCGCCAGCCTTATCAGCAGAAGAGCAAAGGTGGCAGTGGATCTTCCCACCCACCCAACCCTGGCTTTCAGAACAAGACTTCGTCTCAAGCTCCAAGATCGAGTGCTCCGTATCACCGTCCGCTTTCAGAGGTCACGTGCAACAAGTGCCAACAGAAGGGTCACTATGCCAACAAATGCTTCAATCAGAGGCGTCTCCCTCCTCCTCCTCCTGTGAAATCGGCAAGTACAGCTGTGGTCAAGCATAACCCCAAGTACACCAAGGTCAACATGGTGAATGCAGCTCAGGCAGAGGACTCGTCAGATGTCATCATGGGTAACCTTCCTGTTAACGATATTCCTGCAAGAGTTCTTTTTGACACTGGTGCATCACATTGTTTTATTTCCAAACCTTTTGCATCAAAGTATGAGTGCGATTATCAGTATCTGCAAAGTTCTTTGCAAATCGTGTCACCGGGCAAGCAAATGACAGCTAATTTCTGTGTCCCGGATATTTCTATCACGTTGAGCGACTACAAATTTCTAGCTTCTCCTATTGTTCTGGGCGACTCGGATATTGATCTTATTCTCGGAATGGATTGGCTTTCTAAGCATAAGGCGCATCTTGATTGTGCTGCCAGGCAGATTCAATTGACTCATTCGTCTGAGGATGTAATTGTCTTTGCCGCTCGTGATGATACCATCCGTCTGTTTTCTCTCAATGAGAAGGGTGAACTGGATGCCATCTCTCAAATTCCAGTCGTTTGCGAATATCAAGACGTCTTTCCAGAAGAGCTTCCGGTAATGCCTCCGCACTGACCAGTTGAATTCGTCATCGATCTTGAGCCTGGCACGGAACCTGTTTGCAAACGTCCTTACAAGCTCAGAGCTGAAGAGTTGAAGGAGCTGAAGAAGCAACTCGATATTCAAGAGCGAATGGGTCTCATCCGACCTAGTTCTTCTCCGTGGGGTTGTGGAGTTCTTTTTGTGAAGAAGAAGGATGGAACGGACCGACTTTGTGTTGACTACCGTCCATTGAACAAGAAGACTATCAAGAACAAGTACCCACTTCCCAACATCAATGAGCTGTTCGAACAACTCAAAGGTGCCCAAGTATTCTCCAAGCTTGATCTCCGTATGGGTTATCACCAGATTCGAATCCGTGAGCAAGATACTCCCAAGACGGCTTTCAGAACAAGCTATGGTTCATATGAATACACTGTCATGTCTTTTGGCCTCGTCAACGCTCCTCCGACTTTCTCTCGCATGATGAACTTCATCTCCAATGCCTACACAAATGACTTTGTTTTGGTCTATCTCGACGACATTCTGGTCTTTTCGAAGAACAAGGAAGATCATGCCAAGCACTTGCGTTTGGTGCTCGATAAGCTCAGGGAACATCAGTTCTACGCCAAGTTCTCAAAGTGCGAGTTTTGGCTCGATGAGGTTCTATATCTCGGGCATATCATCTCTGCCAAGGGCATAGCGGTGAATCCTGAGAAGGTGTCTACAATTGTGAATTGGGAACCACCTCAGAACGTGAAGCAACTTCGCAGCTTCCTTGGTCTCGCAAGCTACTGTCGAAGGTTCGTTGAGAACTTTTCAAAGATCGCGAAGCCTCTTTCAAACCTTCTCCAGAAGCACGTCAAGTACGTTTGGTCTCCGGAATGTGACATCGCTTTCAACACTTTGAAAGAGAAATTGGTCACTGCTCCAGTTCTGACTCCTCCTGATGAATCCAAACCGTTCGAGGTCTTCCGTGATGCCTCTCTTCAAGGTCTTGGTGCGGTTGATGCAAGAGAAGAAAGTTGTGGCTTATACCTCTCGCCAGTTGAAGCCCAACGAGAAGAACTACCCCACTCATGACCTCGAGTTGGCGGCAGTTGTGCATACTCTTTTGACTTGGAGACATCTCTTATTGGGAAGAAAAGTGGACATTTTCACTGACCACAAGAGTCTCAAGTACATCTTCACTCAGCCTAATCTCAACCTCAGGCAGACTCGTTGGGTCGAAATGATTCAAGAGTATAATCCGAGTATCGAGTATACTCCAGGCAAGGCCAATGTGATTGCTGGCGCATTGAGCAGGAAGGCTTACTACAACAGTCTGATTATCAAGCCTTACCAACCCGAGCTTTGTGAAGCTTTCCGCAAACTCAATCTGCAAGTTGTTCCTCAAGGTTTCCTCGCCAACCTTCAAGTCTCTCCCACTTTGGAAGAGCAGATTCGTGAGGCTCAACTGCTTGATTCTATGGTGAAGAAGGCGAAGATTGGGATTGCCAAGAGTCAACCCAAGTACAAGTGCTATCTCCTTGATGACAAGGATACTCTCTTCTTTGAGGATCGTATTGTTGTGCCAAAGGTGACCTTCATAAAGTTATCATGCATGAGGCGCACAATTCTCTCCTCTCCATCCACCCTGGGAGTACGAAGATGTATCAGGACCTCAAGCAGGCTTATTGGTGGACTCGAATGAAGCATGAGATTGCTAAATTCGTGAATGAATGTGATGTCTGCAGAAGAGTGAAGGCAGAACACCAAAGACCAGCTGGTCTCCTCCAACCTCTTGCCATTCCAGAATGGAAGTTTGACCACATTGAGATGGACTTCATGACTGGGTTTCCAAAGTCCAAGCGTGGCAATGATGCTATATTCGTTGTCATCGACAAACTCACTAAAGTGGCTCACTTTCTGCCTATCAAAGAGTCTATCACTGCAGCTCAATTGGCGGAGCTGTATACCTCTCGGATTGTCTCTCTGCACGACATTCCATAGGTGATCTCTTCAGACCGTGGCAGCATCTTTACCTCCAAGTTTTGGGATTCTTTTCAGAAGGCCATGGGCACCAACATCCGCTTCAGCACAGCTTTCCACCCTCAAACTAGCGGTCAAGTCGAGTGTGTCAATCAGATTCTTGAAGATATGCTCAGGGCTTGTGTGATCTCCTTCGGCATGAAGTGGGAAGATTGTCTTCCATACGCCGAATTCTCCTACAACAACAGTTTTCAAGCCAGTTCGGGCAAGGCCCCATTCGAAATTCTGTATGGCAGGAAGTGTCGTACTCCTCTTAACTGGTCAGAGACCGGTGAACGTCAACTTCTTGGAAATGACTTGATCACAGAGGCAGAGGAGATGTGCAAAGTCATTCGAGATAACCTCAAAGCAGCGCAATCGCGCCAGGAGAGCTACTATGATAGTAAGCATTGTGATTTGGCTTTCGAGATCGGAGACCATGTTTACCTCCGCGTCTCTCCAATGAAAGGTACTCGTCGCTTCGGTATCAAAGGGAAGCTTGCCCCTAGATACGTGGGTCCTTTCAAGATCGTCAGCAAGAGAGGCGATCTCGCCTATCAACTCGAGCTTCCTTCAAACTTTGCAAATGTGCACGACGTGTTCCATGTCTCTCAGCTCCGCAAGTGCTTCAAGACTCCTGACCGCACCGTCAACTTAGAAGACATTGATCTCCAAGAAGACCTTTCTTATTGTGAGCACCCAGTTGCTATTCTTGAAGAGACTGAATGCAAGACTCGCAATAAGTCAATCAAATTCCTCAAAGTCAAGTAGTCACACCATTCCGACCGTGAAGCCACCTGGGAACGCGAGGATCACCTCCGTTCTAAGGACCCGGCGTTCTTCCAGTCCTAGATCTCGGGACGAGATCCTTTCGTAGTGGTGGAGTGTTGTAACACCCCGGATGTGATTTACCTTATATGTACTCCAACTCTTGCCGTTTCCGGCGCTAAGTTATTTGTATTTCCTCGGTTTCGGGTTTTTTTGTCTCCGTGTGTTGTGTCGTTGTCATGCATCTCATATCATGTCATCATGTGCATTGCATTCGCATACGTGTTCATCTCATGCATCCGAGCATTTTCCCCATTGTCCGTTTTGCATTCCGGCGCTCCTATCTCCTCCGGTGGTCCTTTCTACCTTCTTTTCATGTGTAGGGGTTAAACATTTCCGGATTGGACCGAGACTTGCCATGCGGCCTTGGTTTACTACCGGTAGACTGCCTGTCAAGTTTCGTACCATTTGGACTTCGTTTGATACTCCAACGGTTAACCGGGGGACCGAGAAGGCCTCGTGTGTGTTGCAGCCCAACACCCTTCCATTTTGGCCCAAAACCCACCAAAACTCTCTCCATCATCTAGAGCGTTCGATCACGATCGTGTGGCCGAAAACCGCACCTCTTTTGGACTCTCCTAGCTCCCTCTATGCCTATATATAGCCCCTCCTCCGAAATCCCGGGTCTCTTCCCCCCTAAAAACCCTAAAAATCCCCTCTCCACGCGCCGGACGTGTCCGTACGCGCCGGACACCCCGCGCCGCCGCGCCACACCAGTGGCGTCCCGCCACATGGCGCCTGCCGCCTGCCGCCGCCGAGGCCCGCCGAGGCCGATCCGAGCCCCCGCGGCCCGTCTCCTCGTCGTCGCCGCCCGCGGGAGGAGTCGCCCAAGCGCCGCCTGCCTCTCCTCTCACCGGCCGCCGCCTCCTTTCACCGGTGAGCAGCGCCACCTCATTGCTCCGGCGACCGTGCCACCGAGCACCACCGTGGCCGACCCGAGCCGGCGCCGCCCCGTCCGCGCCCGGCGCCGACCTCGCCGCTCCGGCCGCCCACCGCCTCCTCCTCGTCGCCGGCGTGCGCCACCACCGCCAAGTCCCCGCTCCGGCCGTCTACAGTGTACCCCGGTGAGAGATCCGGCCGCCTCGACTTCCGTGCCTGATCCGATCTGGATCTGGAACCCTAATCCTCGGTTGACTTTTCCCCCGTTTCAACAAAATTTTTGCATTATTCATCGCATCATAACTTTGCATCCGTAGCTTCGTTTTGCTCGTGTAGCATATCAAAATATTCACTTCAGAGAGTACATCATTTCATCCCATTGCATCATTTTCATTTGAGCTCATCTTGATGCCCGAAATACTGTTGGAAGAGAGCTATTTGAGATTATTGTCAGATCTGCTGCACCAAATAGCTATTTGTCATTTTTGCCATGATTAATGTATGCATGATATGCCCCTGAGCTCTACATGTGTTTTGTTATATGCCATGTCATCTTTATAGAGGTGCTTACCATGTATTTTTGTGATATGTGTGGTGACTAGCACAAGCTTGCAAAGTAGTGCATTCGTTAATTCTGATTTCAGGGACTTAGAATTTCTCAGTCCTTGATCTATTTTTATCAATATGCCATATGTTCATGTTGTTTCCTAGTGATCCGTGCCTCTTTTGAGGATAATCAGTAAGGATGATTTGTTAATATTGTGGTGCTCTATCCATCCATGTCTTTGTTTGAATTTATGGACTACCCTAGCTTGAGTCAATCGAGCTCTACTTTTTCTATTTCGTGAATCCTGGCAGATTGTTTACTTGTTAGCGATTTTGCCGAGGACGTTGTTGTTGGTCCGTGCATGCTATGTTGTTGTTCTTGCCATGTCTAGTTTATATAATATGTATTCTTGATGGGTGTATGCTTAGTTTGTCGTGCCATGCTCTGTAGTGAGTGCATCGAGCTCGTGAACATGCCTACTCGTTAACAGATTTGCATGCTCCAGTTTTTCACTAAGTCTGTAATCTAATTATGTTTTTGCCATGTTCACATGCTTGCAATTGTATTTTCTGATCCCTTTTGGCTCAAGGTCACTAAGGGAGTTTTGTTAAGTGCTTTGAGTAGCTTCATGTCATGCCTTGCTTTGCCATGTTAAGTTCCTGTAGCATATAGTTTTCATGCTCCAAAGTGTGCTACCTGATGTGAAATTCCAGACTTGTGTTAATTTCACTAAGTCTGAAACCTGTTTACCATTTGCACTTTTGCCATGCTTGTTTGAACCTGTTAATGGATGAATTGGCCGTAGCTCAGTGTTCATCTTTTGTCAAGCATCATGAGTGGATCCCTGCCATGTATTTTGTTGCCATGTTTGAGTGATGTAGCATATTTATCTTGATGCATTTAGATGGCTACTTGCTGTTTATTGCAGACCGTTGCCATATTTGTTTTGCTTGCCATTTTCAAACCGTGCATCCGATTCCGGTGTTCTTTACATCGATTTCAACCAAAATCACCTCACCTTTCCAGTGGCACTCTTGGATTTCCAAGATGAGGCCAGGTTAAATCATTCCTTGTCAAATCTTACATATGCATCACATATCACATCCCGCATAGCATACCATGTTTGCATCATGTTATTTGAGCTTTGCACATGGTTGATTGTGTTCCTTTTGCTTGTTTGTATTGTTTCGGTAGAGCCGGGAGACGAGTTCGCTAACGAGGAGCCCGTTGAGTTTGCTTACGAGGATCAAGTCAACTCTGACAACTTTGCAGGCAAGATGATCATACCCTCAAAATCACTTCTATCTTTGCTTGCTAGATGCTCACTCTTTTGTTATGCCTATGCTACGTTGCCTACCACTTGCTTATCATGCCTCCCAAATTTCCATGTCAAACCTCTAACCCACCATGTCCTAGCAAACCGTTGATTGGCTATGTTACCGCTTCGCTTAGCCCCTCTTATAGCGTTGCTAGTTGCAGGTGAAGATTGGAGATCGTTCCTTGTTGGAACATTGTTTATTGTTGGGATATCATTATATTATCTTGTTATTTTTTAATGCATCTATATACTTGGTAAAGGGTGGAAGGCTCGGCCTTTTTGCCTAGTGTTTTGTTCCACTCTTGCCGCCCTAGTTTCCGTCATATCGGTGTTATGTTCCCGGATTTTGCGTTCCTTACGCGGTTGGGTGATAATGGGAACCCCTTGATAGTTCGCCTTGAATAAAACTCCTCCAGCAATGCCCAACCTTGGTTTTACCATTTGCCACCTAGCCTCTTTTTCCCTTGGGTTTCCGGAGCCCGAGGGTCATCTTTATTTAACCCCCCCCCCGGGCCAGTGCTCCTCTGAGTGTTGGTCCAAACTAGAGTCCTGTGCAGCACCCCCTCGGGGAAACTCGAGGTTTGGTTTTAGTTGTATGGAGAGCTCATCTGAGTGTGCCCTGAGAACGAGATATGTGCAGCTCCTATCGGGATTGGTTGGCACATTTGGGTGGTGTTGCTGGACTTGTTTTATCTTTGTCGAAGTTGTCTTGTAGAACCGGGATGCCGAGTCTGATCGGAATGTCTCGGGAGAAGGTTTATCCTTCGTTGACCGTGAGAGCTTGTGATGGTCTAAGTTGGGACTCCCCTGCAGGGATTTGAACTTTCGAAAGCCATGCCCGCGGTTATGGGCAGATGCGAATTTGTTAATGTACGATTGTAGATAACATGAACCTTAACTTAATTAAAATGAATCAACTGCGTGTGTAACCGTGATGGTCTCTTCTCGGCGGAGTCCGGGAAGTGAACACGGTGTTGGAGTAATGTTTGCCGTAGGTTGTTCTATAATTCTTCGTTTGCGCTTCGCCTTCTCTTCTCGCTCTCTTTTGCAAACAGGTTAGCCACCATATATGCTAGTCCTTGCTGCAGCTCTACATATTACCTTGCCTTACCTATAAGCTTAAATAGTCTTGATCGCGAGGGTGCGAGATTGCTGAGTCCCTGTGGCTCACAGATTACTTCCAAACCAGATGCAGGAACCGATGACTCCGTTCCAAATGATGCGCTTGAGCTCAAGTAGGAGTTCGACGAAGACTCATGCCGTTACTATGTGTCTTTCCCTGTTGATCAGTAGTGGTGCCCAGTTGGGGCGATCAGGGCCGTGTCGCATGTTGGGGTTGATCTTTTATTTTGGTACCGTAGTCGGACCATGAGTGTATTGGATGATTGTAATGCTATTTATGTACTTTGTGTGACGTGGCGTGTAAGCCAACTATGTACCTTTCCCCTTATTATCTATTTACATGGGTTGTTGTGAAGATTACCTTACTTGCGACATTGCTTTCAATGCGGTTATGCCTCTAAGTCGTGCTTCGACACGTAGGAGATATAGCCGCATCGAGGGCGTTACAATAGCAAAGTCATAGCAACATCAATCTCAGAACATAATGGATACTAGGGATCAAACCCTAACAAAACTAACTCGATTACATGATAAATCTCATCCAACCCATCATTGTCCAGCAAGCCTACGATGGAATTACTCACGCACGGAGGTGGGCATCATGAAATTGGTGATGGAGGAAGGTTGATGATGACAATGGCGACGGATTCCCCTCTCCGGAGCCTCGAACGGACTCCAGATCAGCCCTCTCGAGAGAGATTAGGGCTTGGCGGTGGCTCCGTATCGTAAAACGTGATGAATCCTTCTCCTTTATTTTTTTCTCCCCGAACATGAATATATAGAGTTGGAGTTGAGGTCGGTGGAGCCTCAGGGGGCCCACGAGATAGGGGGCGCGCCCCCACCCTCGTGGACAGGGTGTGGGCCCCCTAGTGTTGATTCTTTCTCCAGTACTTTTTATAAATTCCAAAAATATTCTTAGTGAAGTTTCAGGTCATTCCGAGAATTTCTATTTCTGCACAAAAATAACACCATGGCAATTCTGCTAAAAACAGCGTCAGTCCGGGTTAGTTCCATTCAAATCATGCAAGTTAGAGTCCAAAACAAGGTCAAAAGTGTTTGTAAAAGTAGATACGATGGAGACGTATCAGCCATCACCACGACCTCTGCCCCGCATCCATCTAAAAGGCTTGCCCCTTGCACGTGCAGTGAAACCACCTTGGTTGTTGCCTTGCCCGCTCGGAAAGGATCTACTCCGTGCCATCAACCAGTCGCCATACTCTATCTCTTTTCTGTCCCATGGAATCCATCTCCACACTCTTCCATGTTATGTGGCCTAGGATGCCACAGACATAAGTAGCCAAGTTTTTCATATTTTACCAACAGAAAAATTATCTCCTTGCCATTGACATTCAGCCGTGTAAATCGGGTCAGAGGATTTGATACTTCAATCTTGGCCCTGACTCGGACATCGTTTCCTTCATAACCCCTAGCTAGGTTCAACTCTACACTCTTGACCTAGCCAATTCTCTGTGCTAGCTGGTCTCCTATGCGTTGGGACCGGTAGAGATATGGGATATCATGAATTTGTGTCCATACAATTATAAATTCTAGAGTAACTGAACCCGGTCTGCCATTTCCATCATACTCCTCAATCATTACCACCAAACCACGAAAAATCCACAGTCCGTGTTGCATGATCTTGTTCCAATCTCCCAGACAGAAGCACTGGATCATGAAGAGATCATCGCTATCCTCCCTAATTTCTGGTTTGTGCGTCAGGTTCCAAGCATAACCCATTGTGTCCTTGAAAGAATCTGGATTGAAGAACTTGTTGTTGGAAATATGCCCTAGAGGCAATAATAAAAGCATTATTATTATATTTCTTTGTTCATGATAATTGTCTTTATTCATGCTATAATTGTATTATCCGGAAATCGTAATACATGTGTGAATAATAGACACCAACATGTCCCTAGTAAGCCTCTAGTTGACTAGCTCATTGATCAACAGATAGTCATGGTTTCCTGACTATGGACATTGGATGTCATTGATAACGGGATCACATATTAGGAGAATGATGTGATGGACAAGACCCAATCCTAAACATAGCTTAAAGATCGTATAGTTCGTTTGCTAGAGTTTTCCAATGTCAAGTATCCTTTCCTTAGACCATGAGATCGTGTAACTCCCGAATACTGTAGGAGTGCTTTGGGTATACCAAACGTCACAACGTAACTGGGTGACTATAAAGGTATACTACGGGTATCTCCGAAAGTGTCTGTTGGGTTGACATGGATCAAGACTGGGATTTGTCACTCCGTATGACGGAGAGGTATCACTGGGCCCACTCGGTAATGCATCATCATAATGAGCTCAATGTGACCAAGTGTCTGGTCACAGGATCATGCATTACGGTACGAGTAAAGTGACTTGCCGGTAACGAGATTGAACGAGGTATTGGGATACCGACGATCGAATCTCGGGCAAGTAACATACCGATGGACAAAGGGAATTGCATACGGGGTTGCTTGAATCCTCGACATCGTGGTTCATCCGATGAGATCATCGTGGATTATGTGGGAGCCAACATGGGTATCCAGATCCCGCTGTTGGTTATTGACCGGAGAGTCGTCTCGGTCATGTCTACATATCTCCCGAACCCGTAGGGTCTACACACTTAAGGTTCGGTGACGCTAGGGTTGTAGGGATATGTATATGCAGTAACCCGAATGTTGTTCGGAGTCCCGGATGAGACCCAGGACGTCACAAGGAGTTCCGGAATGGTCCGGAGGTAAAGATTTATATATGGGAAGTCCTGTTTCGGCCATCGGGACAAGTTTCGGGGTCATCGGTATTGTGCCGGGACCACCGGAAGGGTCCCGGGGGTCCACCGGGTGGGGCCACCTGTCCCGGGGGGCCACATGGGCTGTAGGGGGTGCGCCTTGGCCTACATGGGCCAAGGGCACCAGCCCCAAGAGGCCCGTGTGCCTAGGGTTTCAAGGGGGAAGAGTCCTAGGAGGGGAAGGCACCTCCTAGGTGCCTTGGGGGGGAGGGAAACCTCCCTTGGACGCCGCCCCCCTAGGAGATTGGATCTCCTAGGGCCGGCGCCCCCCCTAGGCCCTCCTATGTATAGTGGGGGAAGGAGGGCTTTTCATCGATGCCTTTGGTTGCCTCCTTCTCCCTCTCCAACACCCCCTCCTCCTCCATAGCGCTTGGCGAAGCCCTGACGGAGTACTGCAGCTCCATCACCACCACGCCGTCGTGCTGCTGCCGGAGCCATCTTCCTCAACCTCTCCTTCCCCCTTGCTGGATCAAGAAGGAGGAGACGTTACGCTGACCGTACGTGTGTTGAACACGGAGGTGCCGTCCGTTCGGTGCTAGGATCTCCGGTGATTTGGATCACGTCGTGTTCGACTACCTCATCCCCGTTCTTTGAATGCTTCCGCTCGCGATCTACAAAGGTATGTAGATGCATCCGATCACTCGTTGCTAGATGAACTCATAGATGGATCTTGGTGAAACCATAGGAAAATTTTTGTTTTCTGCAACGTTCCCCAACAGTGGCATCATGAGCTAGGTCTATGCGTAGTTCTTCTTGCGCGAGTAGAACACAATTTGTTGTGGGCGTAGATGTTGTCAACTTTCTTGCCGTTACTAGTCTTATCTTGCTTCAACGGTATTGTGGGATGAAGCGGCCCGGACCAACCTTACACATACGCTTACGTGAGACCGGTTCCACCGACCAACATGCACAAGTTGCATAAGGTGGCTGGCGGGTGTCTGTCTCTCCTACTTTAGTTGGAGCGGATTCGATGAACAGGGTCCTTATGAAGGGTAAATAGAAGTTGACAAATCACGTTGTGGCTTTCACGTAGGTAAGAAAACGTTCTTGCTAGAACCCTACTTCAGCCACGTAAAACTTGCAACAACAATTAGAGGACGTCTAACTTGTTTTTGCAGCAAGTGCTTTGTGATATGATATGGCCAAAGTTGTGATGAATGATGAATGACATATATGTGATGTATGAGATGTTCATGCTATTGTAATAGGAATCACGACTTGCATGTCGATGAGTATGACAACCGGCAGGAGCCATAGGAGTTGTCTTTATTTTTTGTATGACCTGCGTGTCATTAAGAAACGCCATGTAAATTACTTTACTTTATTGCTAAACGCGTTAGCCATAGTAGTAGAAGTAATAGTTGGCGAGCAACTTCATGGAGACACAATGATGGAGATCATGATGATGGAGATCATGGTGTCATGCCGGTGACAAGATGATCATGGAGCCCCAAGATGGAGATCAAAGGAGCTATGTGATATGGCCATATCATGTCACTATTATTATTTGATTGCATGTGATGTTTATCATGTTTTTCATCTTGTTTGCTTAGAACGACGGTAGTAAATAAGATGATCCCTCATAATAATTTCAAGAAAGTGTTCCCCCTAACTGTGCACCGTTGCGACAGTTCATTGTTTCGAAGCACCACGTGATGATCGGGTGTGATAGATTTTAACGTTCACATACAACGGGTGTAAGACAGATTTACACACGCAATACACTTAGGTTGACTTGACGAGCCTAGCATGTGTATAGACATGGCCTCGGAACACAGAAGACCGAAAGGTCGAGCATGAGTCGTATAGAAGATACGATCAACATGAAGATGTTCACCGACGTTGACTAGTCCGTCTCACGTGATGATCGGACACGGCCTAGCTAACTCGGATCATGTTATACTTAGATGACTAGAAGAGGGATGTCTATCTAAGTGGGAGTTCATTATAATTTGATTAGATGAACTTAATTATCATGAACTTAGTCTAAAATCTTTGCAATATGTCTTGTAGATCAAATGGCCAACGTAGTCCTCAACTTCAACGCGTTCCTAGAGAAAACCAAGCTGAAAGACGATGGCAGCAACTATACGGACTGGGTCCGGAACCTGAGGATCATCCTCATAGCTGCCAAGAAAGATTATGTCCTACAAGCACCGCTAGGTGATCCACCCGTCCCACAGAACCAAGACGTTATGAACGCTTGGCAGACACGTGCTAATGACTACTCCCTCGTTCAGTGCGGCATGCTTTACAGCTTAGAGCCGGGGCTCCAAAAGCGTTTTGAGAGACATGGAGCATATGAGATGTTCGAAGAGCTGAAAATGG
Source organism: Triticum urartu (assembly GCF_003073215.2). Lineage (NCBI taxonomy): Eukaryota > Viridiplantae > Streptophyta > Magnoliopsida > Poales > Poaceae > Triticum > Triticum urartu. The sequence continues at coordinate 196,519,355 of NC_053025.1, forward strand.
TTTTTCAAGCTCATGCCCGAATCGAGAGATATGAGGTCTCCGACAAGTTCTTCAGCTGTAAGATGGAGGAAAATAGTTCTGTCAGTGAGCACATACTCACTATATCTGGGTTACATAACCGCTTGACTCAGCTGGGGGTTAATCTCCCGGATGACGTGGTCATTGACAGAATCCTCCAGTCGCTTCCACCAAGCTATAAGAGCTTTGTGATGAACTTCAATATGCAGGGGATGGAAAAGACCATTCCTAAAGTATTTGCTATGCTGAAATCAGCAGAGGTAGAAGTCAAGAAGGAACATCAAGTGTTGATGGTCAATAAAACCACTAAGTTCAAGAAGGGCAAGGGTAAAAGGAACTCCAAGAAGTACGGCAAGGAAGTTGCCATGCCTGGCAAGAAAGCTGCTGGGAAGAAGCCAAAGAATGGACCCAAGCCCGAGACTGAGTGCTTTTATTGCAAGGAAAGGGGTCACTGGAAGCGGAACTGCCCCAAATACTTAGCGGACAAGAAGGCCGGTAAAACAAAAGCAGGAGCTGCGGAATAAGCGGAGACTGGCGAAGGACGAGGTGACGATGCGCGTCGGGAATGGTTCCAAGGTCGATGTGATCGCCGTCGGCACGCTGCCTCTACATTTACCTACGGGATTAGTTTTAAACCTCAATAATTGTTATTTAGTGCCAGCTTTGAGCATGAACATTGTATCGGGATCTCGTTTAATTCGAGATGGCTACTCATTTAAATCCGAGAATAATGGTTGTTCCATTTATATGAGAGATATGTTTTATGGTCATGCTCCTATGGTGAATGGTTTATTCTTAATGAATCTCGAGCGTATTGCCACACATATTCATAGTGTGAGTACCAAAAGATGTAGGGTTGATAATGATAGTCCCACATACTTGTGGCACTGCCGCCTTGGTCACATAGGTGTCAAACGCATGAAGAAGCTCCATGCAGATGGACTTTTAGAGTCTCTTGATTATGAATCATTTGACACGTGCGAACCATGCCTCATGGGTAAAATGACCAAGACTCCGTTCTCAGGAACAATGGAGCGAGCAACCAACTTATTGGAAATCATACATACTGATGTGTGCGGTCCAATGAGTGTTGAGGCTCGTGGTGGCTATCGTTATGTTCTCACCCTCACTGATGACTTGAGTAGATATGGGTATGTCTACTTAATGAAACACAAGTCTGAAACCTTTGAAAAGTTCAAGGAATTTCAGAGTGAAGTTGAGAATCAACGTGACAGGAAAATCAAGTTTCTGCGATCAGATCGTGGAGGAGAATACTTGAGTCACGAATTTGGCACACACTTAAGAAAATGTGGAATAGTTTCACAACTCACGCCCCTGGAACACCTCAGCATAATGGTGTGTCCGAACGTCGTAATCGCACTCTATTAGATATGGTGCGATCTATGATGTCTCTTACCGATTTACCGCTATCCTTTTGGGGCTATGCTTTAGAGACTGTCGCATTCACTTTAAATAGGGCTCCGTTGAAATACGAGATAGGATCCATGTATGAAAACGAAGTATGGACTTTGACTGACTTGCCCGTTGAACGGCGAGCCATAGAAAATAAATGGATCTTTAAGAAGAAGACAGACGCGGATGGTAATGTGACCATCTATAAAGCTCGGCTTGTCGCTAAGGGTTATCGACAAGTTCAAGGGGTTGACTACGATGAGACTTTCTCACCGGTAGCGAAGCTAAAGTCCGTCCGAATCATGTTAGCAATTGCCGCATTCTACGATTATGAGATATGGCAAATGGACGTCAAAACGGCATTCCTTAATGGTTTCCTTAAGGAAGAATTGTATATGATGCA